>NW_012148653.1:9232-61787 GCF_000956105.1 Propithecus coquereli | reverse complement strand
TGCTCAGGCTCGTCTCGAACTCCTGACCTTGAGCGATCCACCCGCCTCGGCCTCCCAGAGTGCTAGGATTATAGGCGTGAGCCACCGCGCCCAGCCAAATTTTTGTATTTTTTGTGGAGACATTGCTCAGGCTGCTTTTGAATTCCTGGCCTCAAGTGATCGACTCATCTCGGCCTCCCAAAGTATTAGGATTACAGCTGTAATCCTACAGCTGTGCCTGGCCTAATAATCATTCTTCATATTGTTTATCAATCTGCATTTAAATTTCCCCAATTGTCTCAAAAATGTCTTCTTGTAGTTGATTCCCAAGAAGATCCACATATTTCTTTTGTCTGATATGCAAACTTTCTTTTAATCTACATAAACATTTCCTGTACAGAATATATTTCAGCATTACCAAATGGTGGATGAGGGAACATTTATAGACAAATCACAGCTAATAAATGCTAATAAATGCCAGAGTCATAGAATGAGATAATTGCTATTTCGAAACCCATAATGAAGTAATGGATCTAGGCAATGAGTATCAATAGATACTAAAACTACTGATGCAAAATTAGTGGGGATTTTATACTGGAGGGAAAAGGCTGACAACACTGGAGCCCGTGACTCAATCTGGAAATCATTGAAGATGGGGCGAGCAGACCTCATATGCCCCCTCCTAGGGGGCAATAAGGAAGTACATTGCACCTATGAGGTTTTCTTGCATCCTCTCAAAAAGAATGGAACCTGAATGCAATCATGACTTGAGATCTAACTAGCGGTTTACAGGCAATATAGTGAATAGAGGAAAATATTAAGCAATACCATAAGGATATGATCAGTCAGTCAAATCCAGAATGTGGGAAAAATGTGAGAAATCCTACAAAGTAGGATGTAGTTTCTACAATGCAGGGGGAGTAGGAAGGGAGAGCTATTAAAACAAACAGCTATTCTAAGGCTGCCCAAAGGGTTTTTTCCTATTTAAGAGGAAAGAAAATTTATCCCAAGTCTGTTACTCTGGGTAAAGCCATTTATATAGATCATTTGCATTCCTTTTTACAAGGAAGAAGTTTGGGTCTTGGAGGAGCTAATCTGCTCTGTGCAGAGTCTACACGGTTGTCTTCACAGGAGCCTAGTGGCCTCCCCGGACAACATGGCTGTGTTGACCAGGAAGCCCGTGGCCGACTGGAAGTGAGGGTCCCCCCAGGGCCTCCTGAGAAGATTGAGAAGCCTAGCCCCTGGTTGGGGGTAGGTCATAGGCCAGGGCAGAAGCGAGCTGATCCCTACACCCTGGGGCTGACTGAGGGGAAGGAAGGAGACAAGCCCGAGGAAGACTCAGGAGACTCCAGAAGCAGCTCCATCTGGTCATGAGATTTTAAAATTTTCACCTTCTATTTTATCATTTCCTTCAGTGATCTCCAATCTTTCAGTCAAGCTTTATTATTAATAAATACCGAGCAGGGCTTTATTTAATATCATTGTGAACTGCCCAATGTCTCCTGTGACTGTGGCTTATTTGGCTGTTATAGGGCTAAAACCACAAGTTTAAATCAACATTAGAAAATTGGTAGAAATTTCTCTCCAAACCTGGTTCTCTGGCTTCTCTTTCAAAATCAGAAAATATGACAACCTGAGACCTGAACGGTACCATGGCACCAGTTGTCTGGGGCTGAATAGAGCCTGTGCCACTAGACTGGACATATGTCTGCTGTATCCACGCCCTCACTGTGGGCTCTGTCATCTCCCGAACACTCAGGCTAAGGGCAGTTGTCACTTATCAATGAGTTTGCACTGCTGTTTTGCTTATAGAGGAGAAATATTTCTTCCTATCCGGTTTGTTCCCAAAAGTAGGAAAATGAACAATAAAATCTCAGGCTGAAATGTTTCAAGAAAAATGGGAGAGAACAAAGGTCTGTGTGAGGACCATTTCTACCTAATATGCAAACAGAGCCTCCTGCCACTCCCTACCTTATCTTTTTTTTAAAAAAATGAAAATTCATTTATTTACTTATTTAACTGGCAAATAAAAATGATATATATTTATGGTGTACAACATGATGTTTTAAAATATGTACACACTGTGGAATGGCTAAATCAAGCTAACTAGCATATCTGTTACCTTACATACTTATCTTTTTTTGTGGTGAGAACACTTAGAATCTACTGTCTTAACAATTTTCAAGTGTATAATACATTGTTATTAACTATAGTCACCGTGTTGTACAGTAGATCTCTTGAACTTATTTCTCCTGTCTGATATTTTGTGTCCTTGACCAACATCTCCCCAACTCCCCCTCGTCTATCTTACCTTATCATCTTATCTTATCCTATCTATCTTATCACCTTATCTTATCTTGCCAATCTGACTCCAAAGGCAGTTGTACTTTGGAAGGGTACAACTAAGGTCATGTCCCTATAAGCATCCCCTAAGACAAAGGATTTCTTGGGAGGTGTTACCAGGGAAAGTCAGAGGGGAGGTGGGAAGAAGGACTGGGAAAGGGTGAGGCACAAGCAATGATTCGAAATTGGGCAAAGTACTACCAAGGCTTCTGTGGCCCAGTCCCCTGGGAGAGCTCTGGAGACAGTGAGGGTCATATCTCAGAGTTGTCCCACTCAGGGAGCAAGGGAGCTGGGGTATTTATACCTCCTCACTCATTAGTTTTGGGTTGAAGGCTGTTCTCGAGCAATGCATACATTCCCATGTGCAGGTGAAGTGGGTTCAGGCAGCCGGAGGCTGGCCCACCCACAAATAGACGTGGGTGCCGGCTATTGACAGTGAATGCATGCTGGAAGGCACCATGCCCCCGATGTAAAGCGCACCAAGGGCATGTGGTTGGAACACTGTCAGCAGCTGCTACTGTGTAGGAAGGGGACAAAGACTTGTCCATGATAGGGACAAAGGTGTAAAATGGGCAGTAGCTTCATGGAGGATCTGAAAGTCAGAATGCAGAGGTGACAGCTGAGCAGAGCAGCCTGAAGCTGTGCTCCCCAAGCAAGAGAGTTGAACAGGGGCCAGGACGGAGTGCGGGAGCATGCGGATCTCCTTCACAGCTCCCATGACTCAGATTCACTGGGAAGGGCATCTGGTAAGGCTGGACTCCGCGCCATTCAAGAGGGCTGGGGATTTGCTCTTTGGTGATTTGGAAAGGGAAGAGTTGTCCCTGAAAGCTGGAGAATCTGAGGACATCTGGGCTACAGAAACATATGTATATATCCTCCAACAGGCTAACTGTAGCACCCTCTAGTCTCACCATGCCCGCCCCATATTCCAAGGCAAATATTGCCCCATGCCACCATGATGAAGGAGGATTCTGCCAACCAGCCTTCTGCCCATGTGGGCTTTACCCGGTGGTGGGCAGACCCTGCTCTCTGAAGATGCACATTATTCCAGAGAGTTTCTGTTTATCACCCATGGGCCTAAAGAGACAACAGCATCACCAAATCTGCAAACCTATATCTTCCATGGCTGCTTGCCCCCACCCCGACCCCTCACCCTGGCAATTCTCTTGAGAGAAATGGAGTACTCAAGCATCTGAGGAAAAACCTATGCTTTATCTTTTTACCACCGCCTAGGGCTGGCTCCTACTCTTGTCTAGGCTACATATAATCCTTGAGACCTCTTTCTGTCTAAGACCTATACTAATGCAGACCTACCCAATTGAACCTTCAAGGGAAATGTGTTTTTTGTATCTTCTGAGATGGAGACACCTCGGGGCTCTGGCTACAGGCATTAAAAGAGAGATAAAAGAGTAAGTGAGAAGAAGATCCTGCGGAGCAGAAGTTGGCAAACTTGTCTGTAAAGTGCCAGATAGTAAATATTTCAGACCCCAGACCACACGGTCTGTCACAACTACTCAACTTTGCTGTTATAGTGCAAAAGCAGTCACAGATGATGCTTAAATCAATGAGCATTGGCTGTGTTCCAATAAAACTTTTATTTATGGACCTTGAAATTTCAATTTCATGTTTTTATGTGTCAAGAAATATTATTTTTTCTTTGTTTTTCAAACATTTAGAAATGTAAAAACCATTCCTAGCTCCCAGACTGTACAAAAACAGGCTGTGGGCAGGATTTGGTGCATGGACTGTATTTTGCTGACTCCTGATATAGAGAGAAGAGCAGTTCTCCACCTGCTTATATGTATACACTTTCTATTTCTAGTGTTGCACATTTCCATATCCCAGCAGACCAGCCTTGATGGGTGATCCGAAAACTCCATTTTGTTCTCAATAATGTTGAGTTTCTCTTTGTTGGAGGAAGAACTGGTAGAGCTTTAAAATCCCCTTGGAAGTTAAATCATGGGACCAAATTGGCCAATGTTTGGTGGAATTTTAATTTAAAAAAATAAATTGCAAACTGAAGGAAGATATTTCCAAAAGTTTAATGAAGCCGTTCAAAATGTACACATTTTTTCCAACTTGAACCAGAACATGAACATATTCTATAAATTGAAACTTAGCTGCATAAGCAAGCCATTTGGTCTCAGTTTTTAGAGAAAGAAGATACAGGAAATACCAAAACCATTTCACATTTACCTGTGGAAAGCCCTCGAAGACAAAGCACAGTAGTTGATGCAAACACTGAGCTAGGTGTTAGGGTCTCATCAGGATCATAGGCAATGTTTCATTTCTTGTCAAAATGCCTTTCCCACTGTACATCCAGAATAGATGACTTTCATTTCAGTAAACAGTCCTTAGTGTATATGAAAAAAGAGAGTTATATTACAGTGACTCTGAGTGTCACAATGAGTTGTGTATGACATAAAAATTACAGTTATAGGTTTTGCAAACATCAGCCTCTGATATTATAAGTGCTGATGTTCAAAATCAATTAGTTAAGCAGTTGAAAGCAGTTCATAGGAGCCCCTGGGGTTTAAATTGCCAGAAAAAATACATTTGGAGAGAAACACAGTGGCAAGGTTATATTTCTAGACTTTAGGGAGTTTAAAAGGTTTTTTGGGGAGTTTGGCATTGGCTGAGACAGGACTGCTGTTTGAAATAAAGTATTGGTTTAGACAGCAGCCCGTCCTTTATATGTCATAAGGATGTTATTTTTAGTTTAGAGCTATAAGTTGAGGAGTTTTTTTTCTGCATTTACTTATGGAGAAACACAGGATAGATCATTTCACCCTGAAATCCACGAGACAATAATTGTTCTAAGAAGACCACATCAAAGTGTCCTGTTTACTCCCAGAATTAGAGTCCAGGGACTGTAGTTCATAGATATAGAGAGATTGGACTCATTAGAAAAATGCAGGCTTTAGGGTTCTGGCAGTAGGAATTGAGGGGAAAAGGTCAAAGGAGAAAAAACAACAACATTTGATAACAAAATGGATATAAATGGTAATAGAAAGGGAACAAAAGTCAAAGATGATTGATTCTAAGGTTTTGTTTGGTAGCTTCCCACTGATAGAAAGCAAGCAGTTAGAAAAGGTCTCACATTTGTAGAAAAACTATAAAGAGCTCAGTCTTAAATAGGTTCAGCTATAAATTAAAGAAACTTATTCAAAGAGCAGTGCCCTGTGTACATCAGAGGCATGAAACTAGGGTTCAGACAAGAAGTTGAGACTGATCCACATTAAAAGGTGGTTATCCATAATCGAAGAACATTCTTCGAATGGTTAGGTGAATAAAAATCCATTTATTTTTTGGGAGTTTATGGGAAGAGAACCTGAATTATCATTAAAAAAACAAAAAAGATTAGGACTTATTGATTAGCAATGTTTCCTCTGAAGTTGTTTTAAGGGTGTTGAAAATATTAAACAAGATGGTAACCTTTGGCAATCTGTAATCTCATTGGCAATAACTCCTTTTGAAGAAAAGTGGCATTTATTTTAGAGTGAGAGGTAGCTCAGGCCCTTGATAGAGACATGATCCTTCTGAGTACAGATGTGAATCCTGGCAGACTCCATGACACACTGAGCTGTAAGAGGGTCCCCTAGCTGTGTCTTAGGCAGTTACCTTTGTTCATTCAGGCCTCAGCAAAGACTGCGAAGTTCCCGGGCAGTGATGGCAGGGAGCCAAGTGAAGGTCTTCAGGCATAATTGGAGAGTGGTGAAGAGCGAAGTTGAGAAAAGCAAGTTCTCCCTGTTATATTAAATAACTCTTCTTTAAAAATCCTTCTATGGCTTCACATTTCACTTTGAAGAATTGTGGGAGAGAAGGGAGAATTGTGGGAGTAACATGGAACTATGGGAGCTATAGGGAAGTCATGGGAGACAGTAGGAAATACGAGAAAGCCAAGGAACTGTGGGAGAGAACAGAGAATTGTGGGAGCCATCTGGAATTGTGAGAGAGACAGGGAGTTGTGGAAGAGACAAATAATTGTGGAAAACAATGTCTGGTATCTGCCCCCCATCCTAGGGGAGGGTACTCCAAGACCTGCAATGGATGCCTGAAACCATAGAGAGTAGCAAGCCCTATGTGTACTATGTTTTTTCCCATAGACACTACCTATGATAAAGTTTAATTTATAAGTTAGGCACAATAAGAGATCAATAATAACTAATAATAAAGTAGAATAATTATAACAATATACTGCGATAAAAGTTATGTGAATGTGGTCTCCCTTTTTCTCTCAAAATATCTTATTGTACCGTACTCACTCTTCTTGTGATGATGTGAAATGAGAAAACACCTACGTGTTGAGATGAAGCGAGGCGAATGATGTAAGCTTTGTGACATAGTGTTAGGCTACTATTGATCTGACAGTATGTCAGAAAGAGAATCATCTGCTGCAGGTGATCCTGGATTATTGATCCATGACGATGTTGATGATTGCACGTCAGGAGCAGATGATGGTTGGGATTCTCAATAGTTAAAGGTTTTCTTGCTGAAACCTTTTGAAAGAACATTGTAATCAGAAGTTGTCTCTTTTCATTAAAATGTTGCCACTGAGCTTGTAATCCTTGGGTGATCATATGAATGCCTTTAATGCTGTGTTCTATCAAAGAATCATATTCCATAATTTTATCCTTTTTTGAGAGAGGGAGAGGGTCTTGCTCTGTTGCCCTGGCTAGAGAGTAGTGGCATCGTCATCATAGCTCACTGCTACCTCAAACTCCTGGGCTCAAGCGATCTTCCCGCCTCAGCCTCCCAAAGAGCCAGGATTACAGGCCTGAACCAGTGCAACTGGCCCAGTTTTATTCTTTAATGTTTGTGCAATCTCAAACACTTCAGCAAATTTTCAGTGTCCACATTGCTGATTCTGCATGCTAGCATGAATTTCTTTTTCCTTCTTCATAATTTCACTGATAGAAGACTCATTCTTATTATAGATTTTAGCAACCTCAGCATACGATTTTTTCCCCTCTCCTTATTAAGTTGAGAAATTTCACCTTTTCATTTAAAGAAAGCACTTTACAGCTTCTCTTTGGCATATCCCACTGCCAGCATCACTGCTATTGTGCTTTGGGGCCATTACGAAGTCAAATAAGTGTTACTTGAACATAAGCACCACAATACTGCCACACTGCGACACTGATAGTCTATCTAATTACAGAGACAACTACTAAGTGACTACTGGGTGGGCAGCAGAGACAGCATGGGCACGCTGGACAAAGGGAGGGTTCAACTTCTGGGTGGGACACAGCGGGACAGTGTGAGAATTCATCGTGCTACTCAGAACAGCACACATTTTAAAACTTTATGAATTTCTTATTTCTGGAATTTTCCATTTAATGTTTTTGAACTGAGCTCAACCTTGGGTAAGTAACCTGAAGAAAGCGAAAGCATGGTGAAAGGGGACTACTGTAGCCCTTTGAGAGGAGAGGGAGAATGATGGGAGAGATGGGACATTACTGGAGTGGCGAGGAACTGTGCTCTCTCCCACAGGGCTTGCCCCGCCACAGTGCAGAAGGCGAGGTGCTGGGGCTCAGTGGCTCTTCCCTTTGCTGTACCTGCGAGCCTGCCCTTAGGAGCCCTGCAAATGAGGTCGAACTTAGGCAACTGTGAGACACTCATTTTTCATGCCATTTTTGGTTGTCGGTTCAGGAAGAAAAGCAAAAAAGCAACAGATATGCTTTGCCGAGTGACATTTTCCCTCTTTGCACTTTATTTTCCACTGAATGCTAGGAAGTCTTCTCATTCATCAGGAAACGGACCGTTTATCATTTTCATGAATAAACATGATGAGAATGCCAGTTTCGGCTTGGAAGTATTATAAACATAAATCACTGGCTTTGGAATGAAAAAAAATCTTTGCTCACCTCTGGCTCAGAGCTGAGGGCCTCATATTGCTGCGTTTATACATTGGTAATTTAGTCTTTCATTTCATAAGTGTTTATAATTATAACCAGCATGATCTCCTGGATGTAATTCAGGACTCTTTCACCTCTTGGTCAATAATACTTTCCATATGTTGGTTTGGAAATGTTGGACCTCTCTCTTTTCTCCCCTTAAAAAGCCATCAGCTTTTAAAGACATTTAGGGATATTTTACTTTCTAAATGGGAAGAGCATTGTAAGGTTACAGATAGTTAATTTCTCTTTGAGGTAATTTTGTGCCTATACATACATGTGGACTCTCTAAAGACTTTACTGTCTTTACTGGAAGCTAATAATTATTGGAGACAAAAATGGTTAAATCAATTCCCCTTCCCTAGAGCCAATGAGTAAAGGTAGAAAGTGAGAATTAGATTCTACATTATTGCAAAAAGAAAGGCATTGGGGGAGAGAAATGATGGTCAGTAAATTGAGTTAGAGGCCAAGCCCCAGGCCAAGCATAGGATTAAATCAACTCTAGGTAAAGCTAGACATCTAATAATTCAAGAAGAATCACATTTTCTTTGTTTGATTGCTTGTCATGAGCTAATCCATTTCTTTGCTGTTTAAAAACCTGGAAAAAAATCCTCAATACAAAATTTAAAAATTTCAAAGGTAGATAAGTGAAAAGTCAGCATCCCCTTCGCTCCTGTCCCCTAGTCACTCAATCTCCCTTCCTGGAGACAATATTGTTACCAGTTTCCTCTGTAGAGATGATTCGTTTTCAAAAGTACACATGGGTCTTGAGCTCAGACTGTTTCCAACTAATATTATCCACTATTTGATGTAGTAAAATTCCATTCCAAAAAAGTAATTTGCAATGAACCGAAGTGAGATACGACCTGTATTTGTGTAGCCCACACACATGAGTGTAAAAAGGTTAAGTAGTAAAACAGATGTGGGTACATTTGAATGGGAGACACCGAGATTATCATTGAGCCAGTGACATCTGTACCGGAGAAAACTTTCCTGGGTCATTTTTTTTTTTTTTTTTTTTTTAGAGAGAGACAGAGTCTCACTCCATCATCCAGGCTCTGGAGTGCAGTGGTGCAATCATAGCTCACTGCAGTCTCGACCTCCTGGGCTCAAGTGACCCTCCTGCCTCAGCCTTTTGAGTAGCTGGGACTACAGGTGAGCACCATGATGCCTGGCTGATTTTTCTATTTTTAATAGAGACGGGGTCTCTCTATGTTGCCCAGGCTGGTCTCAAACTCCTGGGCTCAAGTCATCCTCCTGCCTCAGCCTCCCAGAGTGCTGGGATTACAGGCATGAGCCACTACACCCAGCCTTGGGTCATTTTTAATTTATACATTACTTTACTTCAAATATCCTGCAACTTTAACCCTGTTCAACAACTTCAATGCAACTTAGAAAGACAAAAACTCAGAATATCCCCAAATTATGCAGTCTAGAGAGAGACAAAAGACATGTCTAAGTTAACACGGGATGGCAGCGAGCATTTTCCAGATCATATCAAAGTAGGAGAGGTGGAATTTTCTGGAATTTCTTAAATCTGTACTGTAACAATTAAAGACAGCAGAATCTAAATGTTACAAACACAACTGACAAAGGCTATGCACTCCGTGAACAGAAGTCACAGAATAAAAGACTAAGACTTATTTGTAATTGGGACAGACAGAGCACCTAGATATTAGAAAGTAACCATCCCGATAAGGATGGCGTGGAACAGGAAAGCATGGGACATGACACAACAAGGGTCCAGGGTCCACAATCAGGCCAGCAAACAGAGGCAAGGATCTGGACAGGGCCATGGGTTAGTCTACGTCCTCCCAGAGCAGTCACCAAGACAGGGTTAAATGTACAAGGATTTTACTAGGGGAAATGCCTAGGGAGAAGTCGGGGACAGGACTGGAGAAGCTAGAGTGCCACCAGACCTCAATGCAAGTCTGATCCCAGTGAAGGAGAGGGGAGGAAGGTTGGGGGAGCATCCTAGACTGCTGTGCAGATGAAGGATGTCTTGGGGTCAAAGTCTGCCACTAGGAAGGAGAAAGTCACATCTCCCTGCAACACGTTGTCATGGGTAGGGAGCATGGCACAGGAGGTGTGGCCTGGGCACAGATGCTGTGATGGATTCCAGAGGCCGTGGCTGGGTCACTTCCACTCCCTGCAGTTAGCAGTCTGCAAAGTACATTCTAATGGCCGTCATGGGGCTCGCCAGAATTCCTCTCAGGCCCTCCTGTTTGAGAATCATCTGTTTCCACCTGAGGTTGATTTGCGCAAAAAAGGAAAGTGACGTACAGAAAACAGAAGTGAGGTACAGAAACAGCTGGATTGGTTACAGCTCTGCCTTTGCCTTATTTGAACACGGGTTGAGCAGTTGGCCACTTTTGACTGGCCAAAACTCTGTGATTGGTACAAGAGTAGGTTACAGTCTGTTTACACATCCAGTTAGCTTATGCTTCACTATGGACAGAGGAAACTTCAGGCTGAACTTAAAATATGTAAGGAGGCAGCTTTAGGCTAGACTTAATTTCACAGAGTTGATATCACAACCAGCACATCTCCAGCTTTGCCTTGATCAATCTCTGCTTGCTTTAGTTAACTATTGAGAAAACTTTGTAGAGTTCATTTCCTGAGAGTGAATTTCATCATTCTGAACCAACTCCTCTGTTGTCATTATGATATTGTTAGTAAAGTAACCCCTTCCATTGTTCTTAGAGAGAATGGGACTGGTGAACTTTGGAGATCGACAGCAAGTTTCTGGTGCTGGGAAGAGGCAGATCAAGTTAACAAATACTCCGCCACATGGGCTCTGATAAGGCCTGCATCTTTGGGTGTGTAAACATTGCCTAAGCACCTGCCGGTCAAAAGGCCAAGGTCAAAGTATGGTGGAGCAGGGGCAAGCCGATGAAGGGACAGTAAAAGTAGGCTCCTGGCCAAGGCTGCAAATGTATATGAGAAAAACAGCAGACTCCAGTGGTGAGAGAAAATGCCCCAACTCTGCTAATCTCCGAGGTCTGCCCTTACAAGGGCTCAGCGTGCTAGAACTGCGGCTCTTCAGGGGACTCCCTTTGAGCAGAGGACTAGGAATGGTCTGTTTGCATATATTTGGGCTAGACTTTGTCTCTTATTTCATGGCCTGTTCTTCTAGTTTGTTCGAGAAGTGGAGATTGGAATACTTAGCACATTCGTGGGAATGGACACAATGCCTGCCGGTGAAATTAAACCCAGGGAGAGATAGGGGTTGTTTCTTCAATGTGATGTGCTGGCTTGACCCACACGGCTCCCCTGATATCTGTATTAGTGAAACTCAGAACCGAGTTAGTGAAACACTGGAAAAGTTTCTTAGCTCTCAGCACTTTCCCCAAAGTTTCTGTAAACACTGCTCAAGTCGTTCTTTCTACACCCAAAGCCATTTTGGAAGAATTCTAAACTGTGGTGAAAGAAAGGTTTCTGGAGTTTGTGATCTTCTGTTTATTCATTTAAAATTTATTTATTTAAACACTTTGGTTTTGTTTAAATTTTTAACTTATTTTTTGATAGATACAATTTAAAAAGCACAATGGATGCACCATGAAAACTACTGTACCTTCTCTCTTCAGTGACAATATGGAGTTTTACCTGTGCCCGTGCACCTGGCCCACAGCAGGAAGCTCAGGAATCCCCCCACCATTTTGTGTTCTAGAAACTACCTATTGCAAAGAAACACTTTCTCCATAAGACTTAGATAAGACCCATATATAACACTCTTGTTTACCTAGTACGAGGCCAGACACAGACTCTCCAAATTCCCATTCTTTGCCTTAAAAATGACCAGCTGAACTCTTTTTTGTCTCCACTGATCAATTGGGACAAATGGTGCTTGTTACCCAATCTTTTTTTTTTTTGAGACAGAGTCTCACTGTCTTGCCCGGGCTAAAGTGAGTGCCATGGCGTCAGCCTAGCTCACAGCAACCTCAAACTCCTGGACTCAAGCGATCCTACTGCCTCAGCCTCCCGAGTAGCTGGGACTACAGGCATGCGCCACCATGCCCGGCTAATTTTTTCTACATATTTTTAGTTGGCCGATTAATTTCTTTCTATTTTTAGTAGAGACGGGGTCTTGCTCTTGCTCAGGCTGGTCTCGAACTCCTGAGCTCAAACAATCCGCCCGCCTCGGCCTCCCAGAGAGCTAGGATTACAGGCATGAGCCACCGCGCCCGGCCGTTACCCAACCTTTGGTTCAGCTATTCTCCTCCTCCAGCCTTCTCAATCCGCTGCCCCAGGAGGCCCGTCCCCTCCATCCCACTGCCCCACCCCCGGTCCTTTCTGGCGTTTTCACTCCTCCCTATAAAAGAAAAGTCCTTTTTGCCTAAACCTTGAGAGGCTTGCAGATCTTATGCTGGAAGTGTCCTGCCTATAGCAATCGTCCCTTGCATCCCCTTGCAATAACCGTAAGAATCTCTAATTACTAAGTCTGGGTTTATCTTTTATTTGACACTAATCCCCCAATGCTCCTACCTGGAGGCAACTACTGTTACCATTTTCTTACAGATCCTTCCCTAGTCTGTGTATTTATAAAAATATGTTTGTAAATATTGACATTGTTTCCAGCTTTCTTATTTGCATTTAACAATGTAGTTTACAGATTATTCCCAATAGTGTTCAAAGGCTAGAAAGTCTTCTGTAGCATTTTATGGGCACACTATGATTTACTCAAATGGGACCCTACTGACAGATGTTTAGATTGTTGCCCAAACCCTAATGCAATGAATTTGGCACACATTTGACATGTGTCATTTTGTACATGTGTGAGTATATTCATAAGAGAAATACCTAGTTGGGGAATTCCTGGGTCAGAGCTGACAAACAATTTTAATTTTGGTAGATTGTGCTGAATTGGGCTCCAATACAGATTTATAGAGTTAGAATTTGCATTTTAACAAAGCCCCAGGCAATTTGGGAGGCTGAGGTAGGAGGATCGCCTGAGGCCAGGAGTTGGAGGCTGAGGCTGCAGCAGTGAGCTGTGATGATGCCACTGCACACGACCCTGGGCAACAAAGGGAGATCGTGTCTCAAAAAAACAAAAACAAGTTTGAGAAGTTGCCCCTAGAGCGATGGTTCTAACCCTTGAGCACATATTTTAGTCCCCTGGGGAGCTTTAAAAAATTCTGATACCCGAGCCACACCCCAAATCAATGAAATTAGAACCTCTGGGGGGATGGTGGTGTGAAAGCGAGGCATCAGAATTTTTTAAAAAGCTCCCCAAGTGAATACAATGTGCAGACAAAGCAATTACCTTAGAAGCTGGCAGTTATAAATGATGTTTCATTATTACTTGCCTCTTTTTAAAAATGAAAAAGCAGAATATATATGTATTTTAAAAAGGTTACTTAAGGGCTCTGGGGAGGAGTGTCCTGGTTAACTACATGATTATACCAGGCTGGATGGAATGAGTTTGGCATCCTACTGACTCATAATAACGGCATTTGTATAGCACTTTCTATTTTGCTAGATGGTATCTGATTTAAATTGTGTTTCACAAACACCACTGGAGCACTAACTTTGTACAAGACTGTGTGTTAAGTATTGGGGAAACTGGGACTGAGATATGTCTTATTTGTGCCATTGAGAGGCCTCCAACGTAGGGTATGTCTTGTCATGGGTATGACCAGCCATAGGCATACTGGGATTTCAGTAACATGGGCTGGTGGGGATAGGGTGGAAATTGGGCCTATTGTACTCTGGAGAGAAAGCCAGCAGTCCAAGTCACAGTGTTTGGAGTTCCCTGGTGAATGGGACTTGATTAAGGCATCAGTAGGGTAACTGTGGAGGCAAATGAAGAAAAGCCTAAATCCACCGTAATGGGTATTGGGCATGACATGTTTTTTTTAGGCCGAGGGATAGGCAAAGTCAGACAGACAATAGCATCGTGGTTTTCTTAGTGGATTTTCAGGGTACAGCAGGGCTCCCACTAGCAGCAGAGTAGGCAAGGATGCGGTCCAGTTTCCAGGAAAAGGGAGACTAGCTTACAAACCAAGAGGGGATCTGGAGAGTTGAAGAGGACATAGAGACTGCAGCCACGTGGCATGAATTGGACAACCATGACTGGTGACTAGGAAAGTCTGTAGACTGGTGGCTACTCAGGATCTCTGGGGCTCCTGCTTCCCATAGGCTGAAAAAAGATCCATGATATGGGCAGCAAGGCTAACTCTTCACTTCTCTTTTGTTTGGGAGGAGGCTTCCAAAGCACCCCATCCCACCCCCGTGTCAGAATTGGCTCAGGGGAATGGCGAGACAGTCAAGCCTGACAATACACTTGAAATTATAATAGCCCTCTTTTCTTTTTCTAGTCATTAACTGAATGAACACAGTTGGATGAAGTGAAAGAATAAATAATATTTTAAACAGAGGTATTAAATGTACTTTATTACATGATTGGGTAAATATGGAAGCTAACTAGCTGCCCCACTATTCTTTTTTTTTTTATTTCAGCATATTACGGGGGTACAAAAGTTTAGGTTACATGTATTGCCTTTGCCCCACCCGAGTCAGAGCTACAAGTGTGTCCATCCCCCAGACGGTGCGCACCGCACCTGTTAGGTGTGAATATACACATCTCCTCCTCCCCCTTCCCACCTGCCCGACACCCAATGAATGTTATTACTATATGTGCGCATAAGGTGATCAGTTAATACCAATTTGATGGTAAGTACATGTGGTGCTTGTGTTTCCATTCTTGTGATACTTCAATTAGGAGAATGGGCTCCAGCTCCATCCAGGATAATACAAGAGGTGCTAGATCACCATGATTTTTATGGCTGCGTAGTACGCCATGATATACATATACCACATTTTATTAATCCACTCAGTATTGATGCGCACTTGGGTTGTTTCCACATCTTTGCAATTGTGAATTGTGCCCCACTATTCTTAATACCTCATGATGTTTAAGGGTATTTGAATATGAAAAGATGAGAGATAATGTCAGTAAGCAGTTGAACTGGAGTTATAAAATATATTTGATTGTCATATAAGCTTCCCTCTATAACATTTACTTAAAAGATAAAAATTCCCAAATCTTTCCATTTCTAGGGAGAAATTTCTATTTGGTACCCTTTAATTATGTTCAGTACCTCAAACTATAGTAACTCAGAAAAGCGAATAGGTATCAATGTCTCCCGCAACGTTTGTATTACATGGCCACAAACACTGATTTCATTCTTTTCCTCTACTGGGCTAGAGAAGTGATCAATGGAAATAAAAGCTGGTTATGAACTTGGTAAGATGTTACCCATGACCACCAGTCTGGAGATTTCCTACTGGAACCCCATCCTCCATGTGACAGACACAAACTTTCACTGATTTCATCACCCAAAATATCAAAGTGCTGCTTATTTTCTTCTCTCAGCACTTTTTTCATCTGCTCCTTCTCTTTTATCCTGGGAACCACTGCTGTCGTCCAGGGTTTTGTGATCTCTTTCTGTCATGTATCATTGCATTAGTCTACCATGGCAGACAGAGTTTACGATGGCCCCCAGGGATCTCTGCTTCTAGGTATCCATGCCTATGTGTCACCCCCTCTCCTTGACTGTGGTTGAGACCTCTGATTAACTTCTAACCAATGGAAGGGGCACTGGGATGTCACTTCTGGGAATGGATTACATAAGATTGTAATACCAGCCTTGGAGCAGAGTCTCGCCCCAGTTGACTGAATAAGAGCTGACAGGTGGAGGGAGAGAGTATATTAATAGTATTTAATGGCTATATGTCCTGACAAGGAAAATATGGCACAACTATTTTTTAAAAAATGGGTGTGAGTGGGGAGAGCATTTATAATTTTTTTAATGTTTCAATAATTGCATTGGTGGTAGTGTTAGTACTGTTATCCTGAGACCATTTGATGTATAATATGAGATAAAACAAATGATTAACTTTGGTATATTCTAAGTCTATCATCTTCTATGTCTTTGAAAACCAAGATCCTTGGTGTGGGGGAAAAGGAGATACAAATGTAATAGAGAAGTGCTTAAGTGAAATCTCTGTATTATATTTGAATTGGAAATATCATATATACTCATGAGACTGTGTGTGTGTGTGTGGGGCGGTGTATTCCTCTTTCACCACCCCAGGCTTGGGCCATTGAAATGGTCTAGAAATGAAGACTGACTCAGTGGCAATAAGCATCACCAGTGGCCAGACTGGTCTTAAAATATAATTTATTGCTAAAAAACTCCAGGGCTTTTTGGAGAAATACTAATTCTAAATCTGGGCCAGGAAATATACAAGATGAGCCTGGAACATCTTATAATACCAGATAGTAAGGACACTCTCAAAGGCCACTAGGATCATGTCAAAAGACTCAGGAACCAAGTTGATGAGGCTCCCACTGGCTGAAAGTTGTACTATTTGAGCTTTAATAGTGATAATAATTGCAATAGATTGAAATTCATCAAGGATGTTAAAACCATGAGTTCATAGTAATGTTTAGAATGATGATGCTACTGATGATGGTGATAATTGCTCACTTTTAGAGAAGGATGGAGAATCAATTGTTGTCTTGAAAACCGATGAAGGAAGCCAGGTGCGGTGGCTCACACCTGTAATCCTAGCACTCTGGGAGGCCGAGGCGGGTGGATTGTTTGAGCTCAGGAGTTCGAAACCAGCCTGAGCAAGAGCGAGACCCCGTCTCTACTATAAATAGAAATAAATTGGCCAAACAACTAAAAATAGAAAAAAGTAGCCGGGCATGGTGGCGCATGCCTGTAGTCCCAGCTGCTCGGGAGGCTGAGGCAGGAGGATCGCTTGAGCCCAGAAGTTTGAGGTTGCTGTGAGCTAGGCTGACGCCATGGCACTCTAGCCCAGGCAACAGAGTGAGACTCTGTCTCAAAAAAAAATAAATAAATAAATAAGAAAACTGATGAAGGAAATGAATCAAACATTTATCCTACGTTTCCTTTATGAACTGCACCACTAGGTAACAAATAGGAGACGAGTGGAAGCATCTCTCTGTGAAAGAGAGATGCTTTCATAGAGAACTATGGCTAGCAATTTGGTGCTGGTGGTTGGTGGCAGGCCTCAGCTCCTTCCCACATGGGCCTCTCGAGTGTCCTTGTGACATGGCAGCTGGCTTTCCCTGGTGAGCAATCCAAGAGAGAAAAACAGTGGCCACACGATGTCTTTCATGATAAAGCCTCAGAAGTCACACATTATCTTTAGCTATATATATATAGCTTTAGCTATATTCTGTTGATCACACAGACCAACCCTGATACCACACTGGAGGGGACCACACAAGTGTATGAATAGTTGGAGGTGGGGATCATTGGCCACCATCTGGAAATCTGGAAACCAGAAGTATGGATTGGCAAACTCCACCCTGTGAAAGCTCTACTGTTCAAATCGTCCAGGTTCTTCATCAGACAAATTGTAAGAAAAAGAAAGGAATGGGCAGGGAATCTATAGATTGAAAGGGATTTAAAAGACACCTCAAATTTAAAAATATGGGCAAGACTATATCTATATCTATTTATATCTATATCTACCCAAATATGGGTAATAAAACTATTTAAAAACACAAAGAAGTGATTACTAGAAAAGCCAGAATGATGGTTACTTATGGGGAGAGGGAAGGAAGGAACTGGGGTTGGCATTGGGCGGATGGCAGGGGCTTCTGGAGTGGCCAGCAAAATTCTTTCTTCACCTGGAGATGGTTACAAGGGCGCTTAACTCAGAATCTATGTCGTCAAGGCATATATTTGCGTTATGTGATTTTCTGGATCTATGTCTTATTTTGCAATGAAAACACCTTTTAAAAATTAAAAATCCTAATCCTGAGGTACAAGGTTAAATCCTCCTAAGGATATTTGTTGGAGTTGATGCAGAAGTCACAGTTCCTTTGAAGACTATGAATTACGGCCAGAGCATAGGTCTTTTTTGTCATATTTTTCAAAAGTATGAAATGAAATGAAATGAAATGAAATAATGAAATAAGTGCAGGCCAACATATTTACAACTCTTTTATGGTTTCTTCTTTTACTACCTTTTTAAAGGTAGTAAAATGGGAATTTCGAATGATTTCTCATGATCAATATTACCATACATACTCTCCTTTCCCCCCAAACTAGCTTGTTGTTTTTAAATAGGAATAGGAAATTGAATGTGATGGAATGTCCCTCCATCCATCTTTCATCAAAGGAGTTTTATTGCCCGTGGTACCAGAATTCTGAGCCTGCCTCTTGAATGAAAGAATGAAACCCATCTCTTCCCACCGTCTCTGTCAATAGGCTATTCCAAATATTCACAGAGAGAACCTCCCAGAAAAAGATGTAGGCCTTCAGATTTCCTTATAAACCCCTAGAGGAAGAAAAAAAAATTCCTCACCCTAATCCTAAGTAATTTCTGAGCTATGCAGCTAAGCCTGAAATAAAATAAAAGTTTATCTTTTTAAGTGAAAACTGTTTTGTAGTGGAAATCAGGGTTATTTCTACTGCTGGGTGACTGAGTGAATTGCCCTCATGGGGAATCTTTGAGCTTCCCAGAAGCTTATACAAGTTGGGTGCTGCTCATTTTTGGTGGAGAGAAACCAGTTTCTGATCATCTTCCCATCAGCCAAGGCAGGCTGGTCTCCAGCTCCTGGGCTCAAGCGATCCTCCCACCTCAGCCTCTTGAGTAGCTGGGACTACAGGCGTGCACTACCACGCCTGGCTAATTTTTTTTGTTTCTAGTTTTAGTTGCCTGGCTAATTTTTTCTATTTTTAGTAGAGACAGGGGTCTCTCTTGCTCAGGCTGGTCTCAAACTGCTGACCTCAAGCAATCCTCCCACTTCAGCCTCCCCGGTAGCTGGGACTACAGGCACGTGCCACTGCCTGGCTCAGGAATAATGTTTTAATGACTGAGTGGCAGGAAGGGAAGAAGAGCCTTAACAAAAGTATCTCTGGGACACTCAGAGGCTGTGCCAGACTGTGAAGTAGAATAAATTTCTGGAGCTTTTTCATGTATCTGTCAGGAGAGATCCAAACCTATGTTGCCTCCACAACCACCACCTGAGGGCTTTGTGGTCTTTCTTTTCTCCTCCTTATCCTCTTTTTATATTGTAGAAATGAAATTTCATTATTTTGGGTTGGTTCAGGAATCTAGAGGCATGTGAAATTACCAGGGCCAGGTGGGTAGTTTCCCTACCTGTGTTATCGGATAAGAGCGAATGTCACTCATATCATTATTATTATATTGTTACTATATAGGCATTGAATTCAAATCAATTCAGTAAACACCAAGACTATTTTATGTGTCAGATTATTTTTTAGGCACCAAATGTACAACCTCATATGATATCTCCCCACCAAAGTCATTTCGAGCAGGGCTTACATGTTCAGAAACAGCTTCTCAAACCACAGGGCACCTAAAAAGGTCAAAGACCTAAAGAAACAGATGGGATTTGGATTCTGACCAATAGAATATTTTAGCTGTATCTAGAGATACGTGGGTAGGCAGAGGAGGGAGACTGTTAAGAATGCCTCTTTGTGGGCTGCCCCTACTTTAATCTGCAGCCGTGTCTGCCATGTTGGGGTGAGCTAACTGTTAAATGTGTCACAGGGCTGATTCACTGGAAAGACAGAGTGACACTCCAGGTGTGCTCACTGGAGATTATAATTTGGAACTTATCCCTTTTCAAAAATTTTCTGGAAGAAAATATTTAGGGAAGCTTGTCCAATGGTACATGGTCCATCCATTGCTCTAGGTTAGCGCTTCTCAAAGGAGTTTTGCATCAGAACCATCTGGTAACGGAGTTAAGAATACATGTGCTAGGCCCCTATTTGAGAGACATTGATTCTTAGGTCTAGGGTGGAATCTGGACAGGTGAACTTGGAGAATGCTCCCTTGGTGACTCTTATGCCTGCACCTGGTTACCCTCTCACCAAAGCCTCTCTTCTCCATGAGGTCCCCACCCTAACACACATGAGGAATTCACTGCAGGCTCATTGTTAATACATTTGGGGACAAACATCCTGGACTGCTATCAACTCTCAGGGGAGGCTGCCAATGGGGAGGGAGTGGTGCTTATGTAGTTTGATAAAGCTCTCTAGTTGATTCAAATAGCCCCTCATTTCCCTACCTACACCAAGAATCACAGCTCTGCAATTTATCTCTGGAACTAAACAATCTATCAGAAAGCTGTTTAACTGGGCAAAAATATATTGATCCCCAAGCCCTTTGCCTAAGAATTGCTTTTTGAAACTTTGAGAGTTGCACATTTTCATTGGCCTTACTAGATGAACAAACATATCAAATTTGGGGTCATTGATGAGGTCCTTGTCCACCACTTTTACCCTGTTCTGTTTGCCAGGACTAGGAGAGAACAGAACTTCTCCCTAAAAATTAGTTTGTGCTTTATGGACACTGAATCATTTGAATGCATGTGTTTCTCTCTTTGCATTGGCTGCTTGAGAGCTCAGAACCACAACTGTGGCCACAGTATGCATGTTGAGCAGTTCATTCATGGCTGCTTCTTGTTTTTCTTCTATTTTCCTTTGCCTAATTTCTTCAGTTACTTTTTAATGTAACCTTATCTCTTTAAAAACATTGTTCCAATCAATACATTTAAAAGTACATTTGGGCCAGTGATGGCTCACAGCTATAGTCTTAGCACTTTGGGAAGCTGAGGAGGGAGGCTCGCTTGAGGCCAGGAGTTTGAGACCAGCCTGGGCAACATAGTGAGACCTCATCTCTACAAAAATTTTTTTAAAAAATTAGCTGTGCATAGTGGGGTGAGCCTGTAGTCCTAGCTACTTCAGATGTTGAGGCAGGAGGATCTCTCAAGTCCAGGAGTTCAAAGCCACAGTGAGCTATGATCAGGCCACTGCACCTTAGCCTGGGCAACAGAGTGATACCCTATCTCAAAAAAAAAAAAAGTACACTTGTAGCAATCAATACATTTGATACAATGCATAAAAAGCACACATGTAGCAATTGACATATTTGTAATGATTGATAAATTTATAGCAATTGATGACTTTTAAAAGTACGCAATGTTTTATATTTGTCTTAGATCCATTCTTGGAAGATAGCCTGGTATAAACAAACAAAAGATGACAGATGGACACTACTGTTTTCTGGATGTACTGATGAAATACTTGGTACTTTAAAAAGAATACAGCTGACTCTTGGTGAGGGGAGTGTGGTCCGATATGCGTTTACTTTAGTTAGTGGTTTTTCCAAGTGCTTTTCATCTAGGGCTTCCCAAAAGAGGATCACTTGGGGAAGTGGGGCACCTTAATGCCTTCTAAATCTGGAATAACTCAGATATGTCTGCTCAGCCGCATGCAAACGGACCATCCTTTGTAGATTTCCAGGGCTCTAGCTGAAGTCCGATTCATCATCGTCTCTAGTGCCTTCTTGGTAGTGTAGGGAGCCCAGAAACAAACAAAAAGCTTACAAGTTTTGTATACACACACACATGTATATGTTATATAAACTGTGTTTTAAGAAAAATGACATTAAAAAGGAGCCCTTCCTCTTTATCAATTGTTCTATTCCTTCTCCTCACTCCTGACTGTGCTCTGACTATGGTGATGGTGCACATACTTTCTTTAAAAATGAGAGAATGGCCACTCTAGGAAAATCTGCTTTGAATCTGGACTTATTTTTGACTCCTCTCTGGGGAGATCCTTTATAATATGCTATAAAACGAGGCCTCAATTTCCTCAGCCTATAAAATATCCAGAGGTATTTAAAGCTGCTTTCAAAATGCTGGAAACCATACCATCTGAGATTCAGAGGAATGGTGTAAGCCTCACATCTGGGAAGGCTGTTAAAACCCCATCCCAGAAGTGTTTCCTTCACTCTGGAAGTCCTGCTTTCATTTGTATGCCATGTATCCTGGTGGAAACAGCATGAGCGAGACTGGTCAGGGCTGTGAGACCCTGCGAGCCCGTGGCGAAGGCGGCGGGTGGGAGGGTCTGTTCTGCTGGAAATAACAGAACGTGAAAGTGATGCACGCACACAACAGGGTTTGCCTGCTTGGTTGTTTCCAGTTCCCTTCCCTTCCATTCAGAGAACCAGTCTTTGTAGGCAAGGCCCCCTCAGAGGTTTGGGAAAATGATGATCCGAAAGAAGGCTCTAGGGGCACATCCGGTGATGAGGACAGAGCACAAAACACCACTCACTCTTAGACCAGTGCTATACTATAGAACATTTACAATGTTCTTTATCTGCACTGTCCAGTGTGGTAGCCACTAGCCACATGTGGCTATTGAGCACTCAAAATGTGGCTAGTGCAACAGAGGAACCAAATATTTAACTTTATTTCATTTTAATTAATTTAAATGTAAATCACCACATGAGGGTAGTAGCTACTGTGTTGGACAGTGCAGTCTTAGAAGACAATTTAATGAGGATCATAGAGTACGATTTGGCTCGCAGACATGTAAAATGCTAGGCCTGCTGGGTGTTTCTTAGCTGCTTCCTATATGTCTAAGGCTGTGGTCCCTGCAGATTTGTATCACTCAAAATAAGTGTGTCTGTGCTTCAGCTTGTCTTTCTCTGCCATTTTTGCTATAGGTTCCTCCTCCGCAAACAGATTGTTTTCTTTCTTCCTGGCCTGCTTCTTGCACAGAGAGCCAGCACTCTACCCCACGGCTTAGCTCAGAGAGGACGAGGGCTAGTCCCCTGGGGAGGATTTGCTGAGGCATCTCTCCAGCAGCGAGAGCTGGGGCAATCTGCCTTAACACGACTCCGCTACCCTCTCCAAACAGAACGCCAGGTGAATGCAAATTACTTACAGATGGGGAATGTAGGTCACTCGCAAAGCGAGGTTCTGAACAAATTGTGAGGTTGACGGCAGCTACTTCGAGTTTAACTCCAGCCACAGCTACGTGACTGCTGAAAATCAAATGCAGGGCCCTAAATTTGAGTTTGCTCACTAAGTCTCCTTAATGCTCTGCAAATGGCAACTCCGGTGGTCTTATGCCCAATTAGCAACTTGGCCCAGAACACAAGCTGTAGTAAACCATCATGACCACATTTTGCAGCCCTGGGCTGGATCACAGCATAGCCCTTAAACCCCAAAATCAGATGGTAGCAGCCAAAAACTAGACCCACAGTGCATGACAGTGTGTATGCATCAACACAATGATTCATTAAAAACATGGATTAAGTGGTTGCTGTACACCAGGCCCTAAGCTGGGAGCTTGAGATGCAGGAAAGAATGAAACAAGACTTCTGTCTTCAAGTTCTCACCATCCAGTGGAAGAAATACCGGAAAAGACCCAAATATGACAACAGATTGTGGTAAGACAGTCACAATAGAGTGGATGGGACACTGTGATTGTGGAGCCTGGATTCGGCCTTGCATTTCACCAAGGGGGCTTCCTGGAGGAGGCAGCATGGGAGCTGGACCTGGAAGCAGAGAAAGAATTTGTCAGCTGGGCAAGGGAATTCTGGGCAGAAGTATTTGTCCAAAGGGATAGAAGCAGGAGAAGCCCGGTGTATTTGGAGCAGGCCAGGTGGTGTATTCCGCCGTCAGTATGTAAAGTATGCTTATTATAATGACTCAGAACTGTCTGACACAGAACTGTCTAATATAGAAAATCAAAAGAATCTTTTTGCCTCAAATCGCATGACCCAGAGACAATCACTGTTAACTATTTGATGTATCCTTATAGAGTGTATATATATTAATAGCTTTAAGAAATAGTGCTTTGCACATAGTAACTGCTCAATAAAGTTAGTTCAACAAATGTCGACTGTGCGTGCGTGAACATGTATGTATGCAATAGCCACAAAGTCCAGATCAGGCTTCCTCATTCTCCCCCAGACATGGACCCTCCATGTTCTCTTGGATGTCTCCCTTCATCCCCATGTCCAGAAATCATCAGAGCAAGCCTTGGCAGCTGGTATGAGGTCTTTGTCGTGGGGACACTGTCTCAGGCATAGAGATTTTCTGGCCACTGGGTTGCTGGCCATACTTTGCTGGGAGGCTGATTCTAGAACCTCCCACCCAAGAATCGTATCCCATCTAAAGCTATGCCCCATTTGAGCCCTGGAGGGTCTCCCCGTAGTAAGGCTGCCTTGGAAGCCATAAACTGCCATTTTAAATCTATTTTGCTCTTATTGATTAATGAGTTCCCTTGCTACTCAAAGGGTCGTGCCCGGACTAGCAACATTAGACCTCCTGGGAGCTTGTTAGGAATGCAGAATCTCAGTTCTGACCCAGTCTCTCTTTCCCTGAGAGAAAGCCAAGTGTTAGCCCTTGGCCTCAGCTCAGCCAGCCCTTCCCCTTCTCCCTCACTTGCCCTGGCTTTTGAAATCACCCCAAACAAAAAATGGCAAATTTCTGGAAGGTCTGTTGTGGCATTGTCTTCTTGCATTAGCTAGGAGCCCCTTGTTCTCTTCCTGATCCTCCATACATCCCAAGAATTGCCCCTATGGCCTTGAGTCGCTGCTGGTCCAGCTTGGTGGCTTCTGTCCTCTGCCTCTGTCTTGCCTTTTTAACTGTGCAGGAAGACCACACAGGACAACTGTCGAGAGTGTGACCCTTGGTGCTCACCTGCCAGGGTTCCAACCCCAACCAGTTGCGTGGTTGCCTCATACATAAAAATGGGGATACTGACAGCACCTGCCTTGGGGGGTCGTTGCAGGGAGGATATGTGAGTGAATAATTATAAAGTGCATAGCAAGCATAATATGTGGGAGCTCTTTGTGGCAGGGAATGCTAGCTGAACTCCAGAGTCTACATTTTCCCCCTTCTCTCTGGGCACATAGTGAAACTTTAAATTTGGGCACATGGATACATTTCCCAGCTTTCCTTGCAGTTAGGCATGGCCGTCAGGGTAAGTTTGAGCTATGGGAATGGGAGCAGAAGTGATAAACATTGCTTCCAGGCTTGGCCCATAACAGTTCCTGTGTATGTTTCTCCATGTTCTTCCAGTTGGCTTGAATGGAGACGACCTCTGGGGAGGCCTTGGAAGCTATGTATTGAAAATAGCACAGGCTGTGTAGCTGCTCACCCATTCTGGACTATTATAGGAAGAAGACATGCATTTTTGGTGTACTTGAAATATTATAATTTTTTTTTTTTTTAGAGACAGGGTCTTGTTTTGTGGCCCAGGCTGGAGTGTAGTGGCTTGATCATAGCTCATCACAGCCTCGAACTTCTGGTCACAAGTGATCCCCCTGCTTTGGCCTCCCAAAGTCCTGAGATTATAGGCATGAGCTACTGTGCCTGGCCCATTGTACATTTTTGAGTCTATTTGTTACAGCAGCTAGCCTACACCAACCAAGGCACCATTATTGTCTGCCCTTGTTAGCTGTCCTGCCTGCCCTGTCCTCCTGCACTCTCCTTGGATTTGGCACATTGGACTCCAGTTGCCTTCAATCCTTATGTGGCTATCTTTATTGTTCATGGCGTACTCCTGGGCAGGGGCTAGCAAATAGGCCAGACAGTTTTGCTGCAATTGCTCAACTTTGCCATTGTAGTGTGAAAGCAGCCATAGATATTAATAATATGCAAATGAGTGAGCGAGGCTGTGTGCCAATAACACTTTATTTACCAAACAGGAAGCAGGCCAGATTTGGCCTGCGGGTCATAGTTTGCCAACCCCTGCTCTATGTCTAGCATTAGTTAAAACTGGCAGCACCTCACAGAGTCATATTTGACTTGATTAACTGATGGCCTTTAGAGAACTGCCTTAATAATCATATGTGTATTTCTTTCCAGATCCAGAAAGTTTACACTTTAAATCCAGGTCAACGTGAACCAAAGAGCAGTTGTGCATCTCTGCCGTAGTCTCAGCTTGCTTTTCCGAGCCAGATGATCAAAACATCCACAGTCTACTTGCCACTGGGGTTATTTCACTTTTTCTCTTTTGTCAACTACCTGTTGCCATTCCCTCGTTATTCCAGGTTGTTCTCTTGTCAACATCGTTAGGCTGGGAGTTCCATTTTTCCAGAAGACCCTTCCCTGTATGGTTCTAGGTTAGAGTTGGTCCAAAGAGGAACTGTGTGAGACTTGTGGGGCATAAGCAAGGCAGGAGCCCTAACCCTTGGAAGGTCTTTGAGGCCAGACAGAGTGATGGACAAACGCGGAAGTGCCCAGCAGCTTCCAGTTTATCCTTCCTCTCCATCACCTGCATCCAGCTCTTCTTCCTAACTTTTGGCAGCTGCCGGCCACCAGCAGTCTCAGGTCCACTCCCTTATGTGGGTCTGCAGACCCAGAGGGGTGGTAACTGCCAAAGGCAGCTGCTTTCCTTAGACCTCACTGTTCATTTCATTAACAATCCTAGCGGTTGCATGTAAAATTCTTTGCAGGACAATATCACATTGCCATGGATAAATCTTAAAATCATTATGTTCGGCGAAAGAAGCCAGTTATAAAGACCACATATTGGATGATTCCATTTACGTGAAATGTCCAGAAAAGGCAAATCTATATAGAGAGAAAGTATATCAGTGGTTGCCTAGGGCTGTGGCTGGGGGTGGGAATGAGGGTGACCACAGATGGGTACTGTATATCTTTTTGGGGTGATGGAGATGTTCTTAAACTAGATTGTGGAGATAGTGGCACAACTCAGTAACTTTATTCAAAATCATTGCATTGTACATTTAAAATGGGAGAACTTCGTAGTATGAAATTATACCTCAATAAAGCTGTTAAGAATCCATATTTCCCTATCAGTAGCATGATGAGAACGCTCTTCTAGGGCTCAGTAACATTATTCTTGCTCAGCCCAGCCTTTTAGCTACATCATTTGTCTTTTGATCACCCCCTTTAATTAGTAAAATGGATATAGTGAATGTAGGGTGATTTGGGATTTTTTGTGAGCAGTGGGGATTGGAGCCTTGTATTCTACACCAGTTAATGTAGTATGTACTGGATTTCTAGTACCCTGATGCTATGAAAGGAATGTGCCCCCAAAATTCATGTATTGGAAACTTAATCCCCAATGCAACAGTGTTGAAAGGTGGGGCCTAATAGGAGGTGTTTAGGTTGTGAGGGCCTCAATTTCATAAATGCATTAATGCCAGTATGAAAAGGGCTCATGGCAGTGAGTTTGCTCTCTTCCACACTTTTGCCACACAAGGACACAGTGTTTGTCTTCTGTCTTGTCCTTCCACCTTCCTCCATGTGAGGATGCAGTCAGGATGCCCTCACCAGATGCTGGTGCCTTGATCTTGGAATTCCCAGCCTCCAGAACTGTGAGAAATAAATTCTATTCTTCATAAATTCCCCAGTCTCAGGTATTCTGTTATAGTAGCACAAAATGGACCAAGACACCTGGTACTATCATAATTGTCATTATCAGCTCGTTGGACCCGTAAGATGAATGGAAAATAAAATTTGTTCTAGCAGTTGCAAACTGATTTGCTTCTCTTTGAGTCTTCTTGAATTCAGAGTTGAGCATATAATTATCCACTTACTCTAGCCCTTCTCCACGTAGAGCTGGATTTTAAGTTAAAAGTTGCTGGAAAACGATGGGCATTCCTGGAAAGATAGCATGTTGTTCCCAGAAAGAGTCATAAGGTGCCTGGTATGCACAGTTGTCTGAATTTTCCTATTCCCTTTTGGAGCTTTGTAACTTCATACAGCCAAACTAGCATGAATTCGGAAAGGCTTGGGGAAACCCTGAGGGCCAAACCCCACTATATTGCTCCCGCACTGTTGTTAAAAACTGTGTCACTGTGGCTTGGAGATTAAACATGATCTGTAAAAGCTGTTTTGTTCTTCCTTGCCCTGAAGTGGTTTGTCAAGGGGCTTGGCTGCCAAACCTTTTTCCTGTTCTTGTGCATAATTGTACAGCACATAAAAATCAGAGACTTAAAAATCACTTAGAATGGCTCAACTAATAGCTCGTGAATATGTGCCGGAACCCATTTCATAGCAAAGGAAAGTGTTAGATAAGATAAGCACTTTTAGGCCTTCTGTGGAACCTCTTGGTATGTCCTCAACTCAATCCAGCAGATGTTTAGGTGGTGCTTAAAGCTTGTCTTTTCTTAGTGACCTGAAATGTTTAGCAATAGCTGCAAGAATTTTTCTTTTACTCAGTCGTCCTAGGTTTCAAAACACTCTTAATTTTAATCTCATCAAGATGGCAATGTTGAGCGCTTGCTGAAATGTGGTTTTGTTGGTGTCCCTGATAAACAAAGGCCTCCTTCAGTGTCTTTGAGATTAAGCCAACTGTCAAAACTGTGAATGGTCTGAATTGTCACCCTATTGCAAGCCAACAAGATGGCCTGCCAGTTTCCTAGAGGTGGGCAGAATACGAAAACTCCTGGGTCAGAGACAGTGGGCTCTGTTACAGCACGGCAGGCAGCATGAACTTCCTGTGTGCATCAGTTTCTCTTGCAGCCCTGAGCCTCCTGGGGCGATGCAAAGGTGGGCCCAGGTGGATGCGGTGCATGTAGAGGAACCCAGGAACCCTGAGCTTAGGAAAACCCCAATTGCAAGCAAACCTGCCCAATCTTTGCCTTGGAGGGAGACATTATCTATTTATCTTTTTTTTGAGACAGGATCTCACTCTGTCACCCAGGCTGGAGTGCAGAGATAGGATCACAGCTCACAGCAGCCTCCCCAACTCCTGGGCTCAAGCAATCCTCCTGCCTCAGCCTCCTGAGTAGCTGGCACTACAGGTGTGTGCTACCATGCCCAGCTAATTTTTGTATTATATGTAGAGACGGGGTCTTGTTATGGTGCCCAGGCTGGTCTCCAACTTCTGGCCTTGAGTGATCCTCCTTCCTCAGCCTTCCAAAGTGCTGGAATTACAGGCGTGAGCCACTGCACCCAGCCAACTTATCTGTATTATCCTGATCAGGAAATGAATCTGCCTTCTGCCTTGGAGAGAGAGACACTATCTCTATCTCCCAAAGCGAATTGCTATGCAAACATCATTGGAAAGATAATCTGGAGCAAAAGTTGTCAATGCCTTTGCCCAAAAGATGGACAGAAATGTAAAAGACCCACGGGGAATTGTCTCTTGACATTGCCATCTCCATCAGGTCTCTGCTCAGATGTTCCCTCTCTAGAATAACCTCTGATGTCACTTGCTACCCCTTCCTCTGCTTTACTTTTCTGTGTAGTACCTACCATGTCCGAATATCATATTACATAGTTATTTGTTTATTACCGGTTTCCTCCACTGAAAACAAACTTCATAAGGGCAGGATATCATCTGTTTCGTCACTGTGGTGTCACCAGGATTTAAAACAGTGCCTGGCACATAATAGGTGTTCAATAAATATTTACTAAGTTAGTCAATAAATTAACGAATCAGCTGTCATTGAGTGTCTCCTTTGTCCTAGGCAGTACCGTGTATATCTGTACGTGTTAACTTTTCCCAAAAGAATTTCCCTAGAAACTACTCAATAATGAGGAGCTCTTAGATCATGCACAACCCCCCAGCATGCCCAGGATTCTTTCATCACCCCACATTTGGAAAAATCCTGCCAAGTTTGGATCCAAGCTCATGGTATGAAGCAGAAGCGTCATTTCAGCCTTTTGGTGGTAACAGCACAGAAAGGGAAGGGATAGACTCCGGGACTCATCCCTTTGGAGAAAGTTAAAGGCCCCAATAACCACATGCCCATGGCTCCTAGCCATTAGAAACCTGAGGCTGGACATAAAATGTCTTGGGAAGTAATTCATGATGGTATGGAAAACAGACCGCAGGCTCAGGAATTTAAACTGAGACATTGGTATTTCTAAGAACTTTATTGCAAAGGAAGAGGAAAACGCTGACTAGCAGGGGCTTGCTCTGGTTCCTTAGCACTCAAAATGATGCGCTGCTTTTTAGAGCTGAGCATACTGAGGGCACCCATCACACCCCACCTCATTATTTAAGAATGACTTGATATTTATAAATAAGCTTCAAAAGATTAAATTGATACTTTCCATTGAAAACAAAGGAAATCACAGGGGTCTGTCCAGAAGAACAAAGGAAGTGTGCCACTAATTAATCTCTTGTCTCTCAGCCCCCAAATCACTATTCTACATTTTTGCTTTGCCAGTTGCTCCTTGTTAGGCTCTGCCATGAAGGGACACTAGAGGGACACAGCAAGACTGGAGGGGGGAGAAAGGTGTGTTCCTTCTTGTTCATTGTGGCTCCTGTTAGTGTCTCCCCAGGAATGGCTCTCCCCAGCAGTTGGTTTCGATTCCTGCTTTTTCCCCTACATCATTGAAACCAGCCTCATCTCACCGACTCAGCCATATCAGAACCATCAGGAGGTTTCCTCACTCAGAGCTCTGGGTGGCAGCCCCATGAAGACCCTCCTCCAATCTTCTAGGTTCACATGACCCCAACCTCTTTCCCTTGTTTCCACTAAGCCCTGGGGGTAGTGGCTGCTTCCCACAGTTACGACCTCTGAGATAACTCAGAGTCCTCTTCACTTGTTTTCAGTCCTTCTTAACCAATTCTCTACATTAAATTCACTGAGTTAAAATAACTGGTATGGATTCTGTTTCCCAGATGGGACTCTGACTGAAATAGGGAGTATGACATTGAAGATTGGTAAAGGGTCATGGTATTTGCTCACATGAGTAAGACATTAATGACCTCTTTGTCAGTTGATCTCTTTAACTTTTAGAATAGATGACATGAAGCTCTATTGACTATGGAGGGATTGACACCATCGTCAATAGTGGCAGCATTCCTTCGTTACCTTGAGCTGTATTTTCCCTGCTTATTTCATTGAATCCATGAAGAAGTGACTATTGGGTATTTTGTGCACCGTGGGCTGCAAACACAGAAACCCGTGGTCTAATGATAATAGTTTCAGTGCATATGTCTTCCATTATAACAGCCCATGCATTTTTCATCATATCACAAAGAAGCGTGATCTGTGCCGGATGTCACGATGCTCTATTTAAAGTTTTTCTGGATGACAGGCATTTCCACACCACATATAAAACTAGTGGAAGAGGAAAATTTTCACAAGGAAAGGAGACATTTAGCACAATTACAAGTGCTCCTTTGTGCTCCAAGAAGCCTTCCTCAACGACGACGTTTTCTAGGTTTCCTCTGGGCAGGATTACCTAATCGCAGCTGGTCTCCTCAGGGGTTGAGGATATGCTGTTTAAGTCAGCATTTCACACCTGAAAACAGACAGCATACATTTTTTCTTATAAAAATAGCTCAAGGAGCAATGAGACGTAATATGCCTCCTGAGGAAAGAACACAACACCACCTACAGACTTGCCAAAGTGATTGAACTTGAGTCCATTTAGACTTCTGGATCCAGATGTCAGTGGGAGGAAAGAAAGAGGACAAAAGTCAGGGTTGAGCTGCCCATGAATAGGAAATAGCAAAATCCAGATGTTAAGAATTTTTCAGGTCAAATGGCCTTGGTTTTTTTAACAGATAAATTATAAGAAAAGAAAGAGATGGGGGGAAACCTATGGATTCAAAGAAGATTCAAATGACATATCAAGTTTTTAAAAATAGGCCAGACCAAACCCCAATGTCTGGGGGAGAGAGACCGTGTGACACAACGATAAAGAAACACAAGGAGGTGATGACTGTGGACATCAGTGTAGTGGCTGCATTTGGGGCTGTGACTGAGACAGGACACCTGGCGGGCTACTGTGATGGTTGGCAGAGCTCTATTTCTGGACCTGCATGGTGGTTACCAGGGTATTTATCTCATAAAAATTCATTAAGCTATGCCTTTGTCGTGTGTAGGTATTTGTATCTGGATTTTATTTCATGGTAAAGATTGAGAAAGATTAAGAGCAGCCCCTGGGAGCCTGGTGCTCTCAGCTCGGCCTTGATGTTGCTAGAAGCTTAATGGTACTTGCAGTTGAGTCTCGGTGTTCTTCTGTTGAAAAGAAATATTTTACAGACCATCAGCATCAGACAAGGCCACTCTGTGATTGTGATGGCTAAAGACAAAAACAAGACCGTTTTATAATCGTGTGTGACTACAGAAGACAAAACATGAGCATTGTAAGGTCATAAAAATGACCAAACGTGTCCCTCTTCAGGCTAATATAAGCGAATGCTGCTTCTACCAATTATAGCTTTTACCTCAATTCAGTAGTTCTTTTGCCTTATAAATAAGATTTCAGATGCCCAATAACAGAATTACCCCCACTTCTTAACAGCATCTATGCTAAAGCAAAACCCCACTTCTTTAAACCTTCCTCCAAATCACCCAACACATGCCCACACCCTAAAATAAGTTCTTTCTAAAAACCTCTTAATGAGATGCCCAGTGGTTCCCCAAGGTGCGCAGTCTCCCTCATTGCAAAGAGCAACAAACCCAACATGTTCAACTACAGGTGTGCTCCTGGTGGTCCCAGGTTGGGCTTCTTTGGCAAGATAAAAAACAAAGAAAGAAAAATGAGAAAAGAAATCTCAGAGGCTAACACTCCCTGTCTGTCTGAGAAAGAATGTTGCAAGCATCCAGAAATCTTCCCAAGTCAAGGTACACATTTGCTGGGACTGAGAGAATCCAATGCTGGACGCTGAAACGTTTCTATTTCCTGATTCTTTTGGGAAATGAAGTAATACCATTGCACTTGAGTGCAAATTGGAAAGCATATTGAAAACATCTGGATGGAGCTTCCAGAAATATCTGGCTTCTCTGCTAGTTTCATCCAGAGGGAGAAAGCCAGACTGCTTTGGACTAATCAGCGAGTCACTCTGAAACCACCTGCCAGTTATCAAATTTAGAATCTGAATTAGTCTGACACCCAACACAGTCATCTCCTGAAATATTCACATTCATTTCAGATTGGAAAAGCTACGTGCACATGTCATAACCTTGTATTTGTGAAGCTTTATAAATCTTAAAAGAGCTTTCATATACCTTGTATTATGTTAACTTCAAAATAACCTTGAGAAAAACTGAAAATCCATTGTCATCCCGATTTAAAAGATGGAGAAAACAGAAAAGTGAAGTGACAATCTCAAGTACCATGTAACTAGCCTGGGCAAAAGCCAGGCTTCTGAACCTCTTAACTTCTAACTTCAGAGGATACTCGGTCAGAGCAAACCTTGATCTTCTCAGGGTTGATTTGATTGTTCAAAAGAGTCACATTTCATTTCAACGAAGTCTTATCAGTGAAACAAGTGGTACTTTTATGGTTAAGAAAATGTATAAGGTGCTATTCTTAAGAATAAGGCCAATTTTTTTTTTTTTGGTATGATGCTTTCTGGTCCCTTTCAATTCTCTTTCCAAATTATCACATGATCTCCAGGGGGACAATTTAACCTTTCTGCTTTGGGGTAAATGCAGTTCAAAGGAATGGAGGATTTGTAGGGAAACATGTTTAACATATTATCACTCGATCGCTCTTCGGGGATTTGTGAACATGAACCAACATAGTAAATTCTATGGAATCAATATGATGGTTCAATATTTGCTTCTGGTACTTTCTGTTCACCCACTCAAGAAATGCGGTATGACCAGGTAATAGTAGAAGGCTCTTCATGTTCTGCGGTGACTGTGAGGCCCTTGGGCAAGCCATGTTACCTTGCAGAATCTCAGTTTCCTTGTCTGTAAGGTGAGAGGTGGCCAGGGTGGCTTCCAGCTCAGCTTTGCCACACCTCAGCCTCAACGGGATTACATGTCTCTCCTTTGTTCATCTCTGATGGAGGACGTAGCCTAGGTGATCATTCTCCCTTCATGCCAAGACACACTGCTTGACAGTGGTTTTCTGCCTGATTGGACTTGTACACTCTTTTTTGTGTGTGATGGGGTCTTGCTATGCTGCCCAGGCTGGTCTTGAAGTCCTGGGCTCAAGTGATCCTGTAACCTCAGCCTCCCGAGTAGCTGGGACTACAGGCACAAGCCACCACATCCAGCCCATACCCTCTTTTTATAGCAAAGAGTTTATAGTGCCCACTTTCCTATTTTTACATGAAACTCATAGACAATATAAACTGCCTTTATATATTTTCCCCAAAGTTGGTATGATGCTCTAATAATAATACAAAAAGGAATAAAATGAAAGCAATTGCTAATAAAGTTTATTTCAACCTGTAAACAGTCAAACATGACAATACTAGAAGCATCCCTATGCTCTACCCACCAGAAAAAAATTTAAGAGCTCCACAATCAAATAAATCTGGAAAGTTTTGCATTAAACAAAGTCCAGAATTTTGCAGGACTTCTCAGGGACTTGCACATACTACTGTCCATTGCCAAGTTACAAGGGAGAATTTGGTATTATAACATTTTCCCAAATCGTAAGACCATGCAAACCATTCTTTAGAGATGTTTCACACAACTAGGGCTCTTGAGGACATGCTTTGAGAAACATTTTCTGACATCAGTCATGGCGAACATCCAATCATGAGTGACGTCAAAGCCGTGTGAACTGGTCATTCTCAAGGCTGAGTATTATTGAGTCCAGTGACATTGAATTAGAACAGAAGCTCATTTGAACTATGGGCGTGAGTTACGAATAGTCAAGTCCTGCAGGTTCCTCCTTGTTGCTGGGACGCCCCTTTCCTCTCCCTCCTCCAGCTTCTGCTCTTGCGCCTGGCACACGCTAAGCACTGCACTTCATTCTCAGTCCCTCCTTCTTTTTTATTCACTCTCTCTATTTTTCTCCTCCTTCTGTTGTGGCTTGCCATTGATGGGGCTGATTGTTTATTCTCAGGAAAGGACTAACTTCATCACATCGCTAAAAAGAAGACAGTTCTCCTCCCCATCCAGCCACTCCCACTTCTCTTCTCCAGGAAACCAAGTAAGAGTCTTAGCACCTGAATGGAATTTCAAGTAACACAATTTAACCCCCTCCTAGGTCTTTTTTCCTTAGAGGCTGGAAATTCACTCTGCTGTCTTGTGCTCCTTCTTGCTCCCTTCCCCGGGCTGGCTCTACACAGGGAAAGGTGCTGCACAGGGATCATTCTCGTGTCGTTTCTCTTCTTCTGTGTGACCACTGAGCTGGCCTTATTCTCCTCTGGTCTTCAGTCCTTGGGCATTCCTGTCACTGCTCTTGTTCCCAACTTCAAGGCCTCTTGAGGTTCCTGGCTTGTGGTACCATGATCACACCCCTTTCTGGCACCGGGGGAAATTCTGCCATTCTCGACTATCTCTGGTTTAACAGCTGGGACTCACTATCACACAGTCTAATGTTATTTATGCAATATTAAGCAAATTCGATTATGGTAGCAATGAAAGTCACCATTTCTGCCCCCAAGTGAAGCTAAAGATGATGCCATCATAGGGAAATGTCATTGGAAACAGACCAATAACTTTTCTAAAGTGGTAGGCTGAGTTTTTGTTCATTTACTATTTGCCTGGGTATGGAGAAGGTGGAAGGGCAGTGACTGTATTTGTGGGCCTGGATGCGATGGTATTTTTTGTTTGCTTATTTACAGTTAAGTGCAGTTAGTATTCTCATACTAAGGGTTTTAGTGGTCCCATTGGCCTGGGAAGGCATTCTTTCAGGTCTCAGCCCCTGGGGTGGGACATAAAGATTTGTGGGATCTGGTTTTCTTATAATGCAAGCATGTTTCATGCTTCTTGAACCAAGTTTGCAGCTTCTAGAACAGGGGCTCAGCAGGTGGTAGTTATATGGAATGTGATTTAACATAAGTTATCATCTTAAAAATTTCCAGTGAATTGCTCTATCTTGCTGTGAAATCTTGGAAGGGAAAGTGTGTCCATCACTTTCTTTTCATGACCCAAAAGGCTTTCTGAGCAAATGAGTCATTCATCAGTACTGAAATGGTGCTTCACGTGGGTTTGGGGTTGAGGTCGGGACATGAAAAGCATGGCAGCAGTTGTTGGACCAAATGATTGTCAGGGAACTGATATGACCATAGCATTCCTACATCGTCTTCTACTGATCAGTGGAAAATCCCTTGATGCCAAGGGAAGCTGTGATGAAGTATGCTAGCTGTGGCCAAGGCAAAGAGGGAAAGAGGAGAGAGATAGCTGGGTTTCAAGAATCCTATACTCAATGCTGCCACAAGTTTGAAAAGGAGATGCAGCAAAATGGCCTTCCAGGCTGGTACTTTTGTCCCCAACTCTCCCTCCCCCCAGTCCCCTGGTTTGCTATGCTACAGGGGTCTGGAAAGCTCATATGTAAAGGGCCAGTCAGTAAATATTTGAGGCTGTGCAAACCAGACAGTCTCTGTTGCAACTATTCAGCTCTGCCATTGTAGGATAAAGGCGGCTATAGACAATACGTAAACAAATGACCATGAGTGTGTTCCAATAAAACTTTATTATGAACACAGGTGGTGGGCCAGATTTGGCCACAGGCCATAGTTTGACTACCTCTGTGCTAGGCCATGTGTATGCTGCTAGGACTTCTTTTGCTCAGGCCACAGGCAGACCTAAGGAATAATTTAAAACCGCTTCCTTGGTCTCTTTTCTCTTGGCTGACATCCTAGATGTATGCCTTCTGTTTGTCATAGTACTCTTGGTGAGCGACGGCAATCCACATGGAAGCTCTCCAAAAGAAAGAGTGGTTTTCCCTGAGATTGGCAGTGTCTGGCTGCGCTGTTCACCTCAGGCCCACACCTGGGTTTCTCCATGGATCTCAGGGAATGAAAGGCCCTGCCTCCTCTGCAACGCTGGCTCCACAAGAGAAGAGAGATGTCGATGATGGTGACTCCAAAACAAAGAGTGAATCCAGAGGTTGGAGCCGGTGAGATACCACAGCATTTGGAGAGCTGAACTCATCACATTGCTGACTCTAGTCCCAGCTTCACAGCCCTCAAATCCCCTGAAGGACATATTTTGTCCTTCACCACCCTCAGGTGTGGAGAGAAAAAGTATAAGAAAGAAACATTGAGGTTCCCCTAGAGTGGTGGTTCCCCAACATTTTTGATCACTACTTCATCTTATTATCTTAATATCTTCTGACTCATGGTACACCCCCTGCCACAATCCTACCTGTTATCATTCTAGGCATGTAGGAATTGGTAGTGAATTCTGTAGCAGGATGACCAGTCAGAGATTTAACCTAGTTGAATAGGTTAACTGGTATTTTAGTTCGGCCGGGGATATACTAGACTGCGCCCCCGCTTCTTCCTGGGAGGGGAGTCATGGGTGAAGAAGAAAAGATCCCCCTGCCAGGTTCCCCCACACCTGACATTTGGAACACCCTCTGATTGCACGTCAAGCTGCTTTTGCAGAAAGCGAATGGCATCAGCCCTCTGCTTCAAGAGCCTATGAGAGGGAGAAGTAACTGATCTCCACTCAGCCAGCCCACCTCCCCACACATACACCGGATTGGAAAAGGGGACACTGGTTGCATGTCCCCAGGATGACATCGCCTGAACCAGGCCTGGACAGTGGCTGCTCATGATGGGTCAAAGTAACAATCATCAGATCACATATCAAGTTAACTTCATAAAACTAAGAAGAAAATGAATGTAAATACCCTCCGAATAATTATAACCCACAGCTGAAAAGCTGGACCCCACCAGTTCTCACATGCTTGGGTGGTCTCCACTACAGCAGTTAAAAATCAAAGTGTTGGTTCCCTAACACATGTGAGATTATTTTGAACCACAAGGGGTTTGAGCTCTCTGTGTTTCCCACAGGAAGCAGCATGCTGGTGAGAGCGGAGAACACACAAGGGCCTCGGACTCAGATCTGAGGCGCATTAATCAGACACTACTACTAATGTATATCTCTAAGGACAGAGAGAATTTTTTTCCTAAAGTTTGTCTTTAATTACCTAATTTCCCAAGATAGATGCAAAATTATTCTAATTCATACTGATCTAGATTTGACCTTCATGTGCCCAACAGATGTATCAATGGATTACAAAACATACTTTCTAAAATAAAACCATGCAATGGTAAAAGAAATTAAGAACTTCAACCCTACTGCAGCACCCTGACTCCCACCCCCAGCAAAGCCTTCTCCCTGCAGTTCTCTTCAGGCCTTAATTAAACATTAAGCAAGCCCTGCATGAATTGAATATAGACATTGGCAAAAATTTAGAAATGTAACATTCTTTTGGTGATTCAAATAAATCAGTTTCATGAGACTGTTGTCAGCCCTCCATTGGGAGTACTGCTTTTAGAACTTAGAAAAATCAGGACTGTGAGTCTTAAAACTCTTGGTATTGAAGTTTTGATAAACTGAGGTTCTAAATATTGGTTGGCCCTCATGTTTGCTAAGTAACAGACCACCTATGGGGTGGAAACTACATGACGAAAGAATGCACAGGCTTCTCCGTCTTGCCAGGGTCCACCCAGGCAATTTGCAGCATGTGCTCCAAATTCTGCTCAGGAAAACTGCTTTATTTCAGAACACAGACTCAATTATTGAGAACTGATGTAGGAAGGCTGTTTCTCTGTTTTGGCTCATAGACAAACTTCTCAATAAAAGTTCTTTCTCTTTCTCTTTTTTCTTTTTTTTTGGTCATTCTCCATCCTTTTCACTGGCTTGTTTTCTTTTTTTTCAACCTTTAAATGTTGGGATTCTTGGGCCCTCTGTTCTTTGCCTTCAATCTAGGTGACCTCATTGGAAAAAATTCAATGGGATCATTTCTCTCCTTCACTTCAAATCCATCAATATTTTCTCACTGTATATTTTAGTGAGAGCTTAAGTCCCTGACACAATCTACAGGGCCTTACATGATTCACTGTTCACCCTTCAGCCTTCTCTTGTGCTTTGCTGAAAGGATCCTCACTGCTATACACTCTTTGACCCAGAAATGCCAATTCTGGGAATTTATCCTAGAATTTATCCAGATAAATTCCTACACATGTGAAATTGGTAAATTCTAAGTTATATATTATAGCATTATTTGGAATAACGAAGGATTTAAAACAATCTAAATTTGTTGATTGATAAATAACTAGTTAATGAACTATTGTACATTCATACAATGGAATACTATGCATCTGTGAAAAAGAATGAGGCAGCTCTTTCTATATCCATAAGGTAAGGACTCCAAGCTGTGGCTTCACCCCCACCTCCCCAAGACTGACATACTCATTCCTTCGGCTGCTGGAAATGTTGGCAAATGACACTTTACGGCTGAGTTCCCCCCTAGAGATTGTCCTTGACTGAAGAAAGCCACCTCTCCAAGTTCACAACCCCTTTCTTGGGTGACCTGCTTCTAATTACCGGTCAATGTGGGAGTATAAAGGCCTAGCTTCTTTGCCCCAATTTGGGACAACTTTTCAGGGCCTTCCCAAGTCCAGAATTCTCCTGGCAGTGCCTGAGTGTTTGTTGTCACTGTTCTGAAGCCCAAATCCTCCCTCTGCCCAGTCCTACTTCCTTTACTCTCCCAGATGTCTTGATCTTCAAGGCTCTTGCCAATGAATTTCCTGCACACAAATCTTCATCTCACAGTAAGCAACCTGTGATGATGTTTAGATGCAAAAAGTAAGGTGCATGTTAGTGTGTACCACATGCTACCATTTGTATTAAAGAGGAGGGGGGGAAGGCTCTAATAACCTGTGTCAATGCTTTAACTTCCTTTCCTTTACACTTTGAGAGCCCCTGAGGAGTCTATACATCCTTCAAGATGTCAATATGTTTTTTTTATTCTTTTGAGAGTGCCTCTTCTTATCTTGAAAAGCAGCCTGTAATTCCAAAAAGTATGAGAAATTGAGTGCAAACCAGTGACTCTTGTGTGGCTGGGCCCAGGAGAAGCATCCCAGGAGGTCCCCCTCCCAGCTTGCTGTGGAAAAGACCAGGCACCTACAGTCTCTGCTTAGAGGAGGACACCAATCCCAACCAATCCCAAAATCTCATGTGCAGACCTGTCCACTGAGAAGACAAATGACCCCCTAGCTCAGAGGTGCCTCTCATTTTGCTGCCAAATTTCTTTTTTGACCTCTGCCCAACACTCAGTCTCCTTTCGTGTATCATCTGCTTGCCCTCATCAAAGAATTCTTTACATTAAATTCCTGGGATTTCTTCTTTCCCTAATAAAATATTCCTGAGATTTACATCGAAAGTGGTAAGATACATCCCACATTTTCATCCACTTGTTCATACATTTGTTCATTAATTCAGCAGTTACCTATAACCTGTCCTATGTATCCTGCTCTGTACTTAGATGTAAAAAGTTCAAGTCTCCTTCTTCTGGAAAAACTGTTCCATGCTGCCTGCTGCCTCCCCCTCAAGTTACTATCTTATCTCTCTTCTTCCATGTTCTGCCAAAAGACCAATCTCAAGCCAGTGTCTCCACTTCCTTGCCCCTCTTTTTATTTCTGAGCCCACAACAGTCTAGCTGCCATCTCCTCTGCTTTGTTAAAATTCCTCTCTGTCATGCCACTACATTAGGGGGACTAATACTAGCTGCGGTAACAGACAACCTCTAGTTCTCAGGGGCTTAACACAATAAACATTTATTTCTTATGCCTGTCCTAGTACAATGCAGGCTGAGTGGTGTTCTTGGGCAGCTGTTTTCCAAGTGGTGACTCAAGGGTACAGATTCCTTCCATTTTGTGTCCCTGTCTTCCCTAGGGCTCTCTCGAAGTTCTGTGCTAGATCTTTTGCATTCAGCCAGTCAACAAGCTGCGAGAGGCAGTATAGGATTGTGCAGGGAGTTTTATGACTAGGCATACGTCATTTCCTCCTGTCTCCCATTGGTCAGCAGCTAGTCACATGGCCCTAATCTATCTACAAAGAAGGGTGGGAAATATGGGCTGCCTATGTGCCCTGGAAACGTGACCAGAGCATCCTGATGGAATCTTCCATGGTAACAGTGACCTCCCCACTGCCAACCCAGTGGCTGCCCTTCAGGTGTCCTCTGTCCTGATCTCCCTGTGGTCTTGCTCACTGTTGACCACCTGTCCCTTGGGTCCCCTGCCTTCCAGGGCTCCCCACCTGCCTCAGTCTGTCTGTTGACCTCTTTAGCTGTCAGGTCTCCCCTCCTTCCCAGGCTCATCTTCCTCTGCTGTTTTCACCATGGCCACATATCTCCTCCACACAAAACATTGAGGGTTGAGGCCTTTCCTTACTTATACTGTATCCCCACTTTTTTTGTATCTCTATTAACAAGGTGAGTTCCATTTAGTAGGTGCTAGATACATGTTTGTGAATTGAATTGGATTTGTGAGGGGTTCTTTGTCATCAACAAGCTTGTAGTCCATGTATATGTACTTAATTTCAAAGGCAATATAGGTAAAGTGTGAACCATCAGGGTGTGTAGGTGCTGTGCAAGTTCTCAGAAGGACAAAATCTCTTCTTGCTGAAAGGAGCTTAAAAAAGTCTTCATGGATGAGACAAGAGCAGAATGAGCATGTCAGATTTTCCTGTGCCAAGATGGCCATGGAAGTATTTTGAGTGAAGGATGCAAGTAAAGGCAGAGATGGCGGACAGGCGAGTTTGGCTGAAAGGGGAGGGTGTGGATAGGAAGAAAACAAGAAGCAAAGGGTAGACTTGAAGGCAGACAGAGCCTTTTGGAGTGGGGGCGGGGCCTTGAGAATTGTATGGCTTTGACCTTATTCTATAGGCCCTGGAGAGTCACTGAAGATTTCTGATCAAAGAATGATCATCAAACATTTTTTGAGCACTTACTATGTGCCAGACAGTATTCGAGGTACTTGGGTTACATGAGTGAATAGAACATTATAAGCTCTGCCTTCAAGTAAGTTATAGGAGGGGGAAAGATAAGAATAAGCATAATACATATGTAAATTAGATATTATCTTAGAAGGCTGTGAGTGCTATGGGAAAAAGAAAATTAGAGCAGGGTAAAGAGAATTCACGGTGTGGGGAGCGGGCAACAGGATGGGCACAGGTTGCAGTGGTAAACAGAGTGGTTAATAGATCCATGTGAATGAGGGCCCATCCCCAGGCAGAGGCAGCGGAAATGGAAAGGAAAATGTGACTTAGAAGGCGCTATGAAGGACAAATCCCCTGATCAGGGATTGATTTCATGCATGATGGGAGACAGTGACCAAAATGATAAAAAAGGAAACAATATTTCTCTCCATAATTACCAACCACTTGAAGACAATGTTGCCTTAAACTGACAGCAGCCTTCCCTCTCCCTCCTACCTTGCATATGTCCCAGTCTCCTCATTTCGTTTCTTTCCTTGCAAAATGCTGCCTAACTGTGGGAACTGTGTCAATAAGGCGGAATTAACTGGGCATTAGTAGTTTTCTGAGTTGCTCTGTTACTCAAGTAAGCAATGCCTAGACATGTGTGGTTACATTTTGCTAAGAACGGCAGAAAGAATCTCTTTCAAAATTAACAAGAAGTGGAAGGGTTTCTGGCAAAGCCTGATGGGGGGGATAGAGAGAGGGAGAGAGGGACAGAGGGAGGGAGAGAGGGAGAAGATAGGGAGAGACGGAGAGAGGAAGAACTCCATCTATGTGTGGAACCAACACAGTGACAGTGCACCTGAGCACGCGCCACTCCTCTCTCCCCGGGCCTTGGCATCGACAGCTGCCTCGTGGCTCAACACTTCATCACAGGGAGAGGGCAGAGGGGTAGAGACCGTGTCTCGCTGTACAGTTTCCCAGTGGCCAGGCCGTCCGTGGTCTGGAGAAATGTTCAAGAGCTGTCCCTCTCTTCTCGTGTGTTCTGATGGAAAACACAGGCTTCTTGGGCTTATTCTCAAAATGCGAGCATTTTCTCTAGGTCCAGGAGCATGCCGGTCTGTGGATAAGAAATCAAATGTGCACACGAAATACAATGAGTGACATATATTTTTTTTGGAAAGTGTCCAGAATCTATCAGAGTGGAGGTGATTCCAACAGACAGGAGAACAGCTAATGAAGTTAAACGACCAAAGCAGTATGTTTAATCTGTCTATTGCAGTGTAGACAGATTCAAATACTTTATTTAGAGAGGATTCTGCTTTTCTAGCAGTCCCCAGCAGACGTCCCTTCAGACCTCATTTGACCAAATTAGGTTAGAGGCTCATCTAGGCCTGGAGATAGGTCTAGTGCAGGTAATAGGGTTAGAGAAAATGATCACTCAGGTTCCTTGACTTTTGCTTTTTTTTCTATAGAGCAAACAACCAAGCACTGTGAGGCATTTTCATGGGGTTAAGGAGACATGGTGGGAGAGTAGATGTACCTTCTTGGTGCTTTTCTCACAGAGATGCACTTGAACTTGGGGGTCTCAGTAGACCCTGTGAAGCAAGAGACCACCAGGGCAGAGGAGCCCAGAAATTGAGTTTCCCTCCTTCTCAGATCATTTTAGGCTGGGAGTCAGGGCGTCAACCCTATGACTACGAAATGACATTTTGCTGCTTGATGTTACTGTGTTATAACTTAGTTACTTAGACATTCTACTCGTGTTTTTGGTATAAGATCCCAGCTCTGTTCTGCCACCATGTTCATTCCAGAACCAATTTCTTTAGCCATGAGATGTCCATGCTCTACTTGGCTTAGACTGAGTCCCAAGAGAGCTTATTCTGATGGGATTTAAATAGTTAGGGCTGGGAGAAACAGGTAATGACTTCTTAATGGGTATGAAGGGATGAAAATGTTTTGGAACTAAATAGAGGTGATGGCTGCACAATATTGCGAATGCACTAAAAGCCACTGAACTGTACACTTCAAAATAGTTAATTTTATGTTATGTGAATTTCACCTCAATAAAAATAAATAAATAACAATTAGAACCATTCTTGCAATTAGGGGAAGAATAGACCTCCCAAACTGCCTGGTTATTACAGAATGTGGGACGAAAGGATTGGGTGTTGGGTGAATAACCTGGTGTCTATCCACCACAAAACTCTTATCAGAGAACTGGTGGTGAAAGGGAAGAGGACAGACAGTCTTGGGATCTAGTACTGGCTTAGCCTTTATCACTTATTGGCTGTGTGACTTTGAGAAAATTACACAACTGCTTTGAGCCTCACCCGTTAAATGAGGATAATAATACCTGCTGTGTATGGGTGCCCTGGGAATTAAATGGGGCAACCCATAAAACCACCAGTGCACATGATCCATATTAGGTAGTCAATCCAGACGCACTTATCACAGCTAGGAAACGGAGTCTGCAGGAGGTGTTGCCTGACAATGAGAAGAAAGTCAGGGAGGACTCTCAAGTTTCTGGCTCTGGGGTTGGTGGATCATGATGTACTGACTAAAGTCAGGAAGAGCAGTTCCAGGGGGAAGTTGATGAGTCCAGTTTTGGACATATTGAGCTTGAGCTGGCTAAAGGAAATTCACATGGAACTTTCTAAGCAGGGAGCGGGATATATTAATCTGCAAGAGTGCTAAGGCTGGAGATGCAGAGTTGAGAGTCATCATTTATAAGGTTGCAGTAAAAGTCATAAGAGAGCATGAAAATATGCAGCAAGAGTATATAGTGAGCAGAGCAGTGGGCCATGGATGACACTGGGGAATACCAATTGTTTAAAGAGTGGACATAGGAGAGCATAATAAAAAAGATAGGCATAGGGAGTTGGAGATAGATGGGAAAGCAGGTGAAAGTAATGTCATAGGGGGATGAAGTGAGTCTAGAATGTCAAGAAGGAGCAAGTGGCCAATAATGTTAAATACAGCTGAGAGGTCGCTAAGAAATGGTCTGAAGAGCGTTCATTGGGTTTTACAGTATGGTGGTGATTTGTGGCCATTTTCAGATCAGCTTTGGTGGAGTGAGGAGGACAGAATCCAGACTGCTTGTGGAGTAAAGGGGAGATGGGGAGGCAGTGACACTGGGTGTATATGACCCTTCTCAGGGAGCTGAGAAGAGCAGGTGGAGATGTAGCTAGTGCACAGTGAAGGATCAAGGGAAGGCATGTTAGAGTGGGAGGCTTGAAGAGATTTATAGACCTAGAGAAAATGCCAGTGGCAAGGGAGAGGATGAAAACACAGAGTACTGAATGGGTGATTGATGGAACAGGTTCCAGAAAAGAAAGGGGTTAGGATCAGAACCAGAGACTGAGGGGCTGGCCTTGAGAAGAGACACCTCGTCCTCAGGGACTAATAGGTTCAGATCCTAAATAGTTCATTGGTTGGAAGGGAGCAGACACGGAGCAGTACATAATGGCTTTATTGTTCTGGAATAGGAGTTGGTAAAGTTTTTTAACATACAGCCAGATAGTAAATATTGTAGGATTTTCAGGTTGCAGATCTCCAGTCACAACTACTCAACCTTATCATTGTAGCACAAAAGCGTTCGTAAATGGTAAGTAAATGAATGGGTATGGCTGTGTTCCAATAAAACTTTATTAATGCAAACAGGTGGTGGGCTGGATTTGGCCCATGGAATTTGGAGTTTCCTGAGGCTCATTTCCAGAGATATAGGAAGTGAACTATCTGCTAAAAGTGGTTGAGTGTGGGAATTGAAAAAGAGTATTAAATATTTCAAACAGTCATGGGGAGATGGATGAGGAAACCAACAAAGCACGGATTAAAAGGTTTTCACCAGCCCTGAGGGACCAGCTGTGGCTGGAGTCTAGGATTTTGTGATTGCATCAACCTGCCCAACTGTAGGTAGTGAATTACCTTCAGCACCTGCACACATGCAAGAGCAGAATCAGGATCCTGGTTTGGAGTTTTGCCGATTGCATTTGGTGGTAGAACAGTGGTACAAGGGAGTTGGGTGTGCTGATTAGAGAATGTTCCATGCCAGCCATGTAGTCTATGCTAGGTAGAGAATTCAGCCCAGGAATGGGCTGCTAAACTGGAAGAAAACAGGAGGCTCTCCATAAGCATGAAGAGAAGGCGTGTTGGCGATGAGGCAAGGATAGGACACTGTGGCTGGAGGCATATTGAGATTTAAGAGGCTGGGCGTGGAGGACTGTGGCAGTGGGCAGCAATGACGGGTTAGCCCAGATCTAGAGTGGGGCTGTGGAAGATGGCGGCTGATGTAGAGTAGAAGCGAAGGTCATCAATGAGTGTTCTTTGGAGATGATCAGCTCCCCCGGCCTACTCTGTGATTGTACAAATTGACGCCTGCAGTCCATTTTAGTAAGGCTATTCCTACTTTCATCTTTTATTGATGTATACAGTTGTGTATCAAGCATCCTCTTGTAAGTATAATTAATTTGTTTGGCTTTGACAGAATAATGTATGATAAATTATTAACATGTGCTCATTGCACATACATCTTGGACGATTGGTCCAGGCCCAGAAACTTAGAAGTCTAGCTTCCCAGGCTGCTGACTTAGAGACTGTTGGATCATGATGGACCAACCAAGACCATTTGCTTTAATGAAACCCAGGCATCATCATTTTGCTTTTGCATCACTGTTTTCAGGTGTATTTGCTTTATGTTCTGCAATTTGTTGATCTTGCTGTGTTACATACACTAATGAATTCCACTGAAAGTTGAAAGAATGCTTTTTAATCTTTCACCACATAAAATAACTCATTTGGGAGACTGTGAGAGCTATTTGAATATCTCTCTACGATGAATTATTACTTTAGTACTAGTGACATTTTCATAGGGGAAAGACTCACCCCATTGCCCAAGAATGGAGCTTGGTCTTAGCAACTGATAGCTTTTCTGTTAACTATTCATTTTACTTTATCATTGTCTATTTGCACAGGGATGATGTAGCTCAAACAGGGAATATATGTTAAGCTGGGACCTTCCAGCAAATTAGGAAGCACATCCAAGGGAACCCTTAGATTCATTCGGCCATTTCACTATGAGTCCTGAAATGAAAGGCATTGAATCTCTGCTTGACTTTAACCTTTGATACTTTACTCAACAAATTCAACCCTTCACAAGACAACAGGGAACACATTGAGAAAATGTCATTACTGTGTTAATCACCAGTTCAAGAGGACAAGCCAGTTTTAAAATGATATGCCAACCTATCCGAAAAAGTTGCACTTCGTTGCATTATTAATTCTTTAATTTAACTGAGTTAAATACCTTGTTACAATTATTATTTGCAGTTCTTCCACTTAGATTTGGTCAATGGTGGATCTCTGTTCTTTGTGATGGCACCCCATCAGAAGAAAGCAAAGTGTCACAATAAAAGTTCTTAGATCAGTTCCTTTGAGGCATGCCTCCTTAAAGTCTCAAAAATCCGTAAGTATGCGTTCTGGTAAAAAGCCCCTCTTTTGCCATGCAGCAAGAGTGACATCTGCTGGCCAGTATCAGACATCTTTACTTCGGAAAGTGCCAAAGATATATCCCTTCTTAAACATTAAGTCATTTTTTGTTGTCTTTGCTGTTGCTATTTATTTTAAAAATGTGTTCTTATGCTTACGCAGAGTCCTTAACAGAGCGCAGGGCTTAGGCAGGGGGCTTAGGTTACAATCGGGTTTCTACAGAGGAGGAAGGAACAGCCAACTACATAATTTGCTGGGGTTGGTGTACAATGAAAACGAGGGGATTTGTGTGACTGCACAGGTCACATGCCCTGGAAGTGGGTCCTAGGTGAAAGGTGCTAAGAGAATGGGCCCAGCTCTCAGCTCTAGAAGGTAGAGCATGCAGGTGACAGCTCAATGACTTTGGAGCCTACAAATGGCTCCTGTGCCATGTTTCACCCCCACTTGAGAGGGACTGAGAGGAAAGTGACTTAAATTAAAAGAGTGCTAAGTTAGACCTTAGGGACAGACATACAGACCCCACGTTCTCATTTTCTGCCTCCTCGGTAAAGGCTAGGAGATGGGGGGAGAGTTGGGTGGGGTGCAGTGGCGGGAGGATTACCTCAGTTCCTCCACATTTAGCTCCCTAGAGGAAGGGGCTGCCTGGACAATACATTTCTGGTGTCTCTGCAATTCCTAAAACTCCTTGGACCTTCAGATCTTCCCCAATCATTGAATAATAAAGAAGAAAGCAGGAATCTAAAGAAAAACCATCCTTCCTTTCAAAATGTCCCCAAGTGTCTTGATGCAGCTTAAATAATCACAACAGCTAACATTTACTGTGTGGCTCTTTTGCACTTACAGCCGGAAGTGGCATAGCTAATGCAAATTGGAGGCTTACTATGTGCTAAGCACTAGTTCAAGTACTTAGTACTAAGTGCTAAGTACATGTACCAACTCACAGAATTCTGCCAACAATCCTGTGAGGTAGGTCCTATTGTTATACCCATTCTACAGATAAGGAAACTGAAGGCCAAAGGTCTTGAATAGCTCACCCAAAATCATAAAGCCAGTTGATGATTGGGCCAAAATGAAGAACCCAGGCTGTCTGACTTCAAGAAGTAACACCTGTAATCCCCTTAAGCGCATGGCCTGCTATACTGAGTCTGATATAACGTGGAGGAAAAGCAGGAAGGGGTTTGAAAACTAAGAAATAATACATTTCAGGATTTCTTCTCATAATGATGAAAAGCCTTGTAATTTATTTTTCTCAATACTCTAGATAAGAAGTGAGCAAACTTTTTCTATAAAGGGCCAGGTTGTAATATCTTAGGCTTTGAGGGCATACGAACTCTGCCACTGTAGTGTGAAAGTTGCCAGAGACAGTATGTAAATGATGGGTGTTGCCAATAAAACTTTATATACAGAAACAGGCCTCAGGCCCTTTTGTGTGCACAACATCACCTAGAGGGCCTGTTAAAATGCAGATGGCTGGGCCCCACCCCCAGAGTTTCTGAAGCCACAGGTCTGGAGTGGGGCCTGAGAATTTGCTTTTCTGAGAAGCCCCTATGTGATGCTTGGTGCTGCTGGGCCACAGACCAGGCTTCGAGAACCACTACTAGAGACCAAAATGGTTCAAGTGGTTCTGATCTCCTAATGGGAGGAGTTTTTAAGTCCTTTTCCCGGCTGTGATTGCAAATCAGTCCTCCCCAATTCAACAATTCAAAAATCAAGGATGTTTGCCTTGCTCAGTTGCTGGGTAATTATACATTTATAATAGTGCTTGATTATTAAAATGTCAAGGGCCATCAGTCTTGCAGGAGGACTTTAGGGAAATTTTGGAATTGAATTATTCTCAAATACAACAAAGTTGGGAAGGAAGGTGGGGCCTTAATCAACATAATCATGGAGGAGGGGAGCCCAAGTGGTCCCGGAACTCTGCAGGAATCTGCTGCCACGCCAGGCATCGACCTACTGGGAAATAGCAGGAAATGTGCAATTGAAAAAAATGATTGCTTTGTTTGTTCTACTTATTATGCTTCATCCCTTTGTGCATGTGGTTGCTTTTGACCAGGATGTCTCAACCTTGGCACTATTGCTATGGGGGCTGTCCTGTGCATTGCAGGATGTTTAACGGCCTGCCTGGCCTCTACCCACTAGACGCCAGTAATGGTCCCCCTCCAGTTATAACAACCTAAAGTGTCTCCATATATTACCAGGGGGTAAAATTGCCCCTTCCCACACTGGGAGCCATTGATTTTACATAATCAGGGGGTATTTTCAAAATATTAATGAGATCCACTCTGTCCTGGGCGTGTGGCCCACAAAAGACACAGCAGAGGTCCTCTTGTCAGGACAACTTCAGCTTGAGGATGGGGGACTGGGTGAGCCTGAGGACTGGGTACTGCCAAGCCCCCCAGGCCCTGGTTGTTTTAATTCTCTTCTGCTATACTCACTAAAAGGATGATGTTGTATAGCTCTAAATGGAAACAGAAAAGGTAATATGGAAAAATGTCCCCTATACAATCATACTACCTCAAGAGAGAAACCTCAATTATACCTTTATTTATATAAAAGAGATGTAATGTTCTTCAACTTCCTCTTGATTTATGTTCATTTATTGGTGAGCCAGTTTTATTCACAGTATTTCACCCATAATTATGGCTCCACAAAGGGGGCAGGGAAAATAACAGCTCAGGAAGGTGGAAGAATGTGTGCAGGGAAACATCCTGTTGCATAACAAGAGTGACACCATCTTGAAGCAAAATCACCATGATGACCAATGTTTGACTCCTGCATACCAATGTGTTCCTATAGCATAGACAACCTCTCATAAAGATGTTTATCTAACCTCTCCTGCCATCATGAGTTTTGCAGGAAATTTTGAGGCATGACCAGCTACACATCTTTACCCTAAAAGTTTGTTATATAAAGGATACCTTCTGGAGGGCAGGTAATGGAATCCACCATCTCATGGCCACCCAAGACATGGCTTCTGTTTGTAAGTCCCTATTCAAAGTTTCTTTCTGAGAAACTGGATTTGTCAGCCTCTGTCTTCAGCCTCTCAGCTCCCTCAGCCTTTTAGAGTAGGTTTACCATCTACCTGCTCACTATGGAACAATGTGACAAAGTAGAAGTCCTTATGAGAGGGATAGGGGACCTAGAAAGCCTTTCTCTCCCATGAGGTTGATTTTAAAAAAGAGGTGAGAGACTGAAGGATGGTGAAGAGGGAGGTCTCAGGGGCATTGGGGTGAACCTCGGGAGTGTCAGGGTGGCCCATGGAAGCATGCTATTGGGTGTGGGAGACCAAAGGACATTGGCTAGGGCTAGTGGAGTCACTTCCTAGGCAGGCTGAAGGGAGTGTGAGCACCAGGGAAAGATTCTCGTGTGGCTACATTTCATAGACTTGGGACACGAGTGAAAACCTCATGTGAGGCTAAAGGGATCACCTCCTGGGCCTGGCTTAGGGAAGTCGGAGCACTGGGAGAAGATGCACGTGTGGCCGTATCTCACAGGCTTTGGATGCTGGCTCTCCAGGGAGTGCCCAGATGGGAGTGCTCCAGGTCCTTGGCCTGCAGATGGCCTGCATGGGATCCAGATGTCCCTGAGTGCTTCAGTCAGGGTCAAGGAGGAACTGAAAGCTCTGTGGACCAGCAGAGACCTAAAGCTGCCACAGAATGGCGATGGACTCCAGACATGAACACTAGCACTGCCCAACTGTCTGTCCAGGAGGCACCGGTCCCAGCTTCCTGTGCACCAGACTAGAACCTGGGTTCAGCCACTCCTGAGCAGAGATCAAGAATCCAGAGCACACCAATGGACCTGAAGTCCTCTTTCCCTCACTGCCACTGGTCATCAAGCAGGCCACCATGTGCCCAGGCACCATTTTAGAAAGGGGCAGGGCAAGACAGAAGAGATGTGAAAGATTGGGCACTTACCAGAAAGACAGTGGATCATGCAAGAGACTAAAACTGAAGAGGCTAAGAAACCATCAACTAACAAGTTCGAGTTGTTTCACTCCCTTCCCCTCCCAACCCCACCAGAGCTGAAATTCAAAATGTGTAACAACTGGTCGAGTCAGAGCACCAGCCAATGAGAATGGATGGAAGCGACAGCATGGGATTTGGGTCCTGGAGGTCCCCTGGGGTGGGCCAAGTGTTAACCCTTTATTTCAGGGGTCATCTATGGCTAGAGGGCCAAATCCAGCCCTCTGCCTGTTTTTGTAAATAAAGTTTTATTGGCGCACAGCCACACCCATCATTTACATATTGTCTATGGCTGCTTTCATGCTATAATGGCAGAGTTGAGTAGTTGTGACAGAAATTGTGTGGCCTGCAAAGTCTACATGTAAGGGTCTAATAAAGTCGGGCATGTGTATCAGCAGTTTCTATGGCCTTCACCTTGGATCTTTTAAGTTCCTAAGTTCTAAACAAAGCTGAGCTGTTTATTTGTTTGGACAGCCTAGTGGGGAAAACAAAACCTCATAATAATGCAGCAATTACATAATTGGGGTATTTTCAAAACATATTGTAGGAAAATAACTCTCAAAACCCTTTAGGCAGCCTGTGCTTCTGAAGATACATTTGGATCCTTCGTGAAACATGGAAGAGTCAGGAAAGATCAATTCTATAACTCTCAATAGAGTAAATGTTTAATTAAAATTAGCTATAGGCACTATTTCTTTCACCTGTCAGATATTGGAGTCACATTTTACAGAATTCTGCACTATAGGAACCTCAGAGGTTGTCCCATCCAAACCCCCAATTATACATATGAGAAAACTGAGAGCTGGAAGTAACCCACACCATTCAGACACATAAAGAACACATGTCTTCTGACAGCCTTCTATTCATATTATAAATCCATTCCAAAGCAGATTTTAAAGCATCTTTGCTCCTATCATTAAGCATGAATAGAATGTATGTGAGAAAAATCCACTAAATAAAAATTATCAGAGCAATAAACTCATTTTAACAGTTTGCTCGGTATAAGAGCAATATACAAACACACCCTTTTTTCTATAGCAGTGGACAGTGTGAAGATGAAATTAAATAAAAATAACTTATAGATGATCATCATAAATGATTTATGCTTAAAAATCTATATAATAGAAAATGTTTAGAACTCTATGGAAGAATTATAAAGTTATTTAGACAAATTACTGAAGATCTAACAAATTGAAGAAATGTTACATCATCTTAGATAGGAGATTCAATATTGCAAACATGTTAATTCTCCCCAGATTTAATCTGTAGATGATAATAATTGTTCCCCTACAAATAAAAGCCAGAAGTTTTGTTTGTGAATGTCTGTGTACATCTACAAGTGTGTTTGAAATTTGACAAACTGCTGCTTTTTTTTTTTTGAGACAGAGTCTCACTCTGTCGCCTGGGCTAGAGTGCCATGGTGTCAGCCTAGCTCACAGCAACCTTAAACTCCTGAGCTCAAGCGATCCTCCTGCATCAGCCTCCCGAGTAGCTGAGACTACCGGCATG
>NW_012148653.1:7834-8407 GCF_000956105.1 Propithecus coquereli | reverse complement strand
GAATACATGGGAACTAAAATTATAAATGTAATAATATTGATAATCACTTGAAAACAACCCTGAAATATGTAGGTATACATCTCATAAAACACGTACAGAAATTATATGCTGAAAAATACAAAATGACAATGAAAGAAGTAAAAGAATATCTAAATAAATGGAGCGATGTAACATGTTTATGGATTAAAAGATTCAACATAGTCATGATATCAATTCTCCTCAGACTGATATATAGATTTAACACAATTTCTATCAAAATCTTAGCAATATTTTTTTCCATGTAGAGTGAACTGTCTCTTAAAATTTATATGGAAAGGCAAAGGAACTAGAATAGCTAAGGATATTTTTGAAAGGAGAATAAGATGGGAGGAATCACTTTACCAGATTCCAAGACTTATTATTTAGCTATAATAATCAGGACTGAGATATTGGTAGCTGGATGGACACACGGATGAATAGAACACAATAGAGACCATAGGAATACCCCCACATAAGTATGGACAACTGACTTTCAAGAAAGTTGCAAAAGCAATTCAATGGAGAAAGGATCGATTTTACGACAAATGGTGCTGG
>NW_012148653.1:6899-7464 GCF_000956105.1 Propithecus coquereli | reverse complement strand
AGCTTAATGTAAAATTAACTTCCACTGAAAGACCTGAAGTTTTCAAAAGCAAGAAATCGCCATGCTTCAAGGAATAAATGCTTGCCCGACTGACTTATGCCGACTGCGGGTTTGATGAAGACTTCTTAGACATTACACCAAAGCGAAATTGTAAAAGAAAATGTCGATAAATTAGAATTCATCAAAATGCATCTGTGAATAATCCTCTCAAGAGAACGAAAATGCAAGCCATTGACTGTGAGAAAATATTTATATATCACATACTTGATAAAATATTCATATCTAGAGTATCTAAAGCACTCTGAAACTCAACAGGTAAAAAAGCAAGCAATTTAATTAGGAAATGGGCAAAAGACACCATAGGACGTTTCACCGAAGAGGATTTACAGACAGCAAATGAGCAAATAGAAAGAGGTTCAGCTTCACTAGGGATCGGGGAAATGCAAAGTAAAGAGTATGATGAGATATTTTTATAAACCTATCAGAACAACTAAAACAAAAAAGGAGAGTAGCAAAACCAAATGTTGTCAGTGAGACAGAGAATCTGGATCACTTATATGTGCTG
>NW_012148653.1:5068-5752 GCF_000956105.1 Propithecus coquereli | reverse complement strand
TTTTTGGTAGAGACGGGGTCTCGCTCTTGCTCAGGCTGGCCTCGAACTCCTGAGCTCAAACAATCCGCCTGCCTTGGCCTCCCAGAGTGCTGGGATTACAGGCCTGAGCCACCGCGCCTGGCCACTATTTTTTTTTTTTTTGAGACAGAGTCTCACTTTGGTGCCCGGGCTAGAGTGCCGTGGCGTCATCTTAGCTTACAGCAACCTCAAACTCCTGGGCTCAAGCGATCCTCCTGCGTCAGCCTCCTGAGTAGCTGGGACTACAGGCATGTGCCACCATGCCCAGCTAATTTTTTTCTATATATTTTTAACTGGTTGGTCCAGCTAATTTCTTTCTATTTTTGGTAGAGACGGGGTCTCACTCTTCCTCAGGCTGGCCTCGAACTCCTGAGCTCAAACAATCCGCCCGCCTTGGCCTCCCAGAGTGCTAGGATTACAGGCGTGAGCCACCGCGCCCGGCTGATGTAAATATTTTAAATCATTCATCAGATAATAAATATGACCAGCCAACCTCAGGCACTTTATAAAAACATTTTTCATTCTTAATGAACATCAGGATAGATATGGGGGCACTCCAATCCTTGAAAGCCAATCATTTACACTCGAGCTCTATGTTTAAATTGTCTGTGGGATATTTAGTGCTTATTAACATTACTTATTACAGAATTAGCCAGAAATGGAAAA
>NW_012148653.1:3503-5018 GCF_000956105.1 Propithecus coquereli | reverse complement strand
TTTTCCACTATATGCTTTTGGGTTTCAATGCCGAGACACACCATCTGGGCGTCTGGTCCCTGCTCATGATGTCCTCAGCCTCACCTGGCCCGCCATCTAGCTTAATGTAAAATTAACTTCCACTGAAAGACCTGAAGTTTTCAAAAGCCAGAAATCGCCATGCTTCAAGGCATGGACACTTGCCCGACTGACTTATGCCGACTGCCCATCTCAACCTAATTACACCTTCTTTTGACTTGTCCTTTAGGTATTAGAAGATCCTACTGCTATTCTTGTAAGATTATAGCTCCTATGTTAAAATTCTATGACTAGGTCTCGAGTCTTATTAACCTTAGCATAGCCGGTATTATTGAAGTGCTTTCAAAACAGCGGGTGTTCAATGCAGGTTTGGAGAATAAATAAACCATCAAGCAAGGGATCAAATTTATTAAGATTTATTTCTCACACACTATGGAAAGAGCTAAGCAAATTGATGCAAATATCATTGAATTTGACAGAAAACAAGACTAAAAAGATAAAAAACAAGAACTGAATACATTTGAGATCTTTGTTTTTTCTAGTTCTCACTGTTGATACCAACTATTTTAAAGCCGAATTCCTCCATATTTCAGAGCACATGCCCATAGAAATGCCACGTTATCTTACTCCAGATCACAAAATACGATGGATGGCTTTACACTATGTTTCACACAAGAAGAGCTCTTACTATTAAACCTCACGAACAGCATTAAATGCGTGATCAAAATCATTGGAAACATGAAGATTTTGAACATAATTAAAGCTCTATTAAAAGAAAACACATTTGTATAACACACGCATCAAAAAATCAAAGAATAAATCGTCAAGTTACGCACACAAAATAGGAACACATAGACGATTCCCTCCAGCTCCACCCTGGGCCTACATTCCTTGAACACTAACCGCCCTCTTCAAAGGGATGAAGCATCTATCCCCGACTTCACTAGGTGTGGGAGGAGCTGCCAGACATGGCACTGGAACTCGCAGTGGCCGTGGAAGTAGAGCCAGCCCTAACTGAAATTCTCGCTTCAGCTCTCTCTTCTTCATCTCGCAGAGCCTCCTCATACTGAGAAGGGAAAGCACTTGGGTCAGTCCCATGAACCTTGGCCACAAACTCCAGGACTTTCATCTTTGTGGTTTCAGCGTGGGCTCTTGGGCCCCACAGGAATTCATACTGTGCAGGATCACTGTTGGGCACCTGGCGGTACTCCAGGTACTCCTCCTTCACCAAATCTTTGGCGATGAACCCGCTGGGCTCTCCAAAGAGGAAGTGCCTCCTCCCGGGATATAGCCCCATCACATTCAGCACTTCCCAGACTTCCTCTTCAGTGGCACGGTTGCCCTTCATGAAGATCGCACCCAGGATCAGGATCAGGAGGCCGGTCTTGGGCACATCCTCTTCAACACTCAGCATCCCGTCGTAGGTGAGGCCCAGCTTGATGAAGAGGCCATAGCGGTGGCTGGTGGGGTCTACTTCCTTCACATCAAGGCCGAAGA
>NW_012148653.1:0-3453 GCF_000956105.1 Propithecus coquereli | reverse complement strand
CACAAACTCCAGGACTTTCATCTTTGTGGTTTCAGCGTGGGCTCTTGGGCCCCACAGGAATTCATACTGTGCAGGATCACTGTTGGGCACCTGGCGGTACTCCAGGTACTCCTCCTTCACCAAATCTTTGGCGATGAACCCGCTGGGCTCTCCAAAGAGGAAGTGCCTCCTCCCGGGATATAGCCCCATCACATTCAGCACTTCCCAGACTTCCTCTTCAGTGGCACGGTTGCCCTTCATGAAGATCGCACCCAGGATCAGGATCAGGAGGCCGGTCTTGGGCACATCCTCTTCAACACTCAGCATCCCGTCGTAGGTGAGGCCCAGCTTGATGAAGAGGCCATAGCGGTGGCTGGTGGGGTCTACTTCCTTCACATCAAGGCCGAAGACTATCTCCATGCGCTCAGAGGCTCTCAGGAGGATCTCAGGGAAGTGGTCTTCGTCATCCTTGACAATCGGCAATATCTCTGCCTTTGTTAGTGGCTCTTTCATTCGATATTTGAGCAGCATGAAACTCACCAAAAGAGCCACTTTCTCACCGAGATCACCGCTGGGCACATTCTCGGGGGCTGCTGTAGCTTGTGAGGTGCTTGGACTGTCTTCCTCTTCTGCGCTACTAGAGCCCTCATCAGGTTGGCTTGATGAGGTGGCTGCCACAGCAATGGCAGAGGAGCACAAACCCCGAGGACCCTCAGGAGTGCTCAGCACCTTAGCGGCAGGAGCCTCCTTCACGTTGCCTGGCATTAGAGGATTGGGGGAGGCGGCAGAGGTCTCCTCCGCAGCCTTGGACACCTGGGCATTTTGCAGGCCCTGGGTCTCGCTCTGGGTCTGAACGAGCTGATCCTGTCTGCATTGCGGACTCTCCTGATCCTTAGGCATGATGTCTCTTGCTGGTGGCAGTAGGCAGGAGTGAGCAGAGGAGGGTGGACAATGCAGTGTCACTGCCTAAGAGAGAGAGGGAGGAGTGAGCGTCCTCAGATGTTAAACTCAACTCCAGTGGCTCTGATAGAAGCTGTTGCCAATGGACTTTTCCTGACAACAGTGTTATAAGGGCTTACGGATCTCCTGTCATCTTGGTTTCTGTGCCCCCCAGGAACCTGAAGGAGGAAGTGACAATCCTCCTCAGGGTGCAGCCAGCCAACCCAACACAAGAGCCTCAGGCTCACAGCAGACAGCTATTGGTGGGCTCTGTAGAGCCCCTTGTGTTCTGAGGAAGGCAGCGCTATCAGTTTATGACCAGAAGCGCCACTAACTTTGCATCCAATAGGGCCTATGCTACCTCCCCGGTGTTACTATGAGGGTGCCCCCCTCAGACTAAAGCCACATCTCCTAAGACACCTGAGGAGGAAGTGTGGAGGTTCCTGGAGTTTCCCGGGGCTCACAGCAGGAGCTAGGTTCCATGCAAGCCATTGTACTGGGATGGGTCGTCCCCTCAGTTCTCACTCAGGTTCCTTGCCTTCAATCCAGGCAGGCCCTGGATTCTTTCTTTTCCACTTAATTTTGCCCCCTCAGACCAAAGCCTCCATCTCTTTGAGAACCCAGAGAAGGTAGTGAGGTGCCACCTCTCTTTAACAGGTTTATCCACACCCTCTCAGAGCTGACAAAAATGCAGGGCTAGACTCTTCATGATCCCCATTCTTCAGGGGTGGGTAGCCCCTCAATTTTCATTTAGGCTCCTTGACTTGGCTAGTGATGGGGCCTTACCGCTATGTTAACTAATGTCACTCCCTCTGCCTTCATGAACACCTCATCTCCCAGAGTCACCTGAGAAGGAAGTGAGTTAGGACACTGCATATTCACAGCCCTTGGGGCCTCACAGTGCTAATAACAAGGGCTAGACACTGTGGAACTGCCTCTGTTCTGGTGTGGGCAGACTTTGCGGATCTTAGTCAGGGCCCTTACTGTGACTCTTGACAGGCCCTGGACTCCTTTGTCTGCTGACCTGATGTGACATGGCACACAGAACAAGGACCTCACATGAGCTAAACCTCAAGAAGGAAGAGAGTGGGCAAATTGTCATGTGATCCCTGCCCAGAGCTCCCTGGGGTGATAAAGTTATCAGGGCTCTTCGGTGACCATATATCCCAGGGTGGACTCCTTTCGGTCCTTCCTCTGTGTCTCCATATAGACTCCCAGCACTTCCTGGGCACCCTATCCACTGTTTATCTGAACCTGCCATCTTCAGACCAAGACCACCACCTCCCTAGGACCCCAGTGTATGAAGTGAACTGCTCAGACACCTGTCCATCCTGGTCTGGAGTCTCCCAGGGAGTGACTATAGGGTCAGGACAGGTATTGGGAAGTCTCATCTATACTTAGATGGATGGTCAACTGCTTGCTCAATCGTAGTCGACCCCTCGAATCATGGTAATGTGTGAGACTTCTTCCCTCTGCTGATGTGATGTTCCCTCCTCATGCTAAAGAGTCCTGTTCCTGTGGCTACTGTGGGGGAATTGAGGGGGCATCACATCCAACCATTTTGATCTCAAGTATCGGGGATGCGATAGCAGGACAGGGCTCTGTTGAGATCACTTTGTTCTGGGGTAAGCATTCCCATGAGCCCCACTTAGGGTCCTTCCCTTGACCAATGCAAGTGTCTGGGACTTCATATCACTTCCTCAGACCAAAACCTTTCTCACTGTGAGTTCACTGAGCAGAATACAAGGAAGTATCTCAGCTTGACAGCCCTTCTCAGGGCTTCCCACAGCTGCCGGCAGGGCTAAGCAGGGCTATTTTTGGCCCCCATGGGATGGGCGATTCCCTGGGATGTGTCGTTCCGTGAGCCCTAACTCAGGGTTCTTACTTTGATTACTGGTCGGGCTTCAGTCCCCATGTTCTGACAGCTAATGCCCTCCCCCGCATCAAAAAAAGGCCTCGATTCCCTGTGATAACCAGGAAGGAAGGGATGAGATATCATTCAGTCTTAACTGGGTGTCTTCGCCTGGCCTCCTGGTACCTCTTGCGCACCTACCCCTATGTTGCCCTGAGGCTGCCATTCAGACCAGGGTACTTACTTCCCTGGGACCCTTGAAGATGAAGGGACAGTGTGGAAATTCTTACAATTCCTGCCTTGGGCTTCCAAGGGTTGAATGCAGAGGCATAGTGGAGCTCACGGAGGTCCCAAGTGTATTGCAATGGGCGTCTCCTTTATTATCACTCGATGTCTACACCTCGGCTACTGGCATTATGGGAGACTCCTCCCCTCCGCTGGCCTGACGGTCCCTCCTTATGCTAAAGATTTACCCCGGGGACTACCACGGAGGATATGAGGTGTACTTCAGCTAGATTTCCTGGCTTCCCCAAACTGACCCCATTAGTGGATGCCGTGGGGCTACCTGTGTTCTGGGGTGTACAGCTCCCTCAGTCGTAAGTCATGGTCCTTCCTTTGAATCCTTTAAGCGCCCAGTCATCCCCCCTCTGATGACCTCACTTCACTCCCTCGCACTAAGGCCC
>NW_012148652.1:14342-14733 GCF_000956105.1 Propithecus coquereli | reverse complement strand
TTAAGGAGCCCAATCCCCAGTTAAAAATCTTCAAATCTAAATTTTTAGATTTACTTCTCCTCAAAGCTTTTGGCTTGTGCAACTGGTTCATTTGGTGCTGTTTATCTTTATGCAAATGAGTGGGAAAGAAGTGAAAGATCTGAATTTGCAATTTTTATTTGAACAGCTTCATATTTAGATATTTATTAAATACACAGAGATGTAAGGTACTTTTTTGAACATAAGAGTCATAAAGCATGGTACTGAACTGGATCACATTGGGATATAGAGCAGGTTGAAGAGAGAAAAGAACCCAGAACCAAGATTTGAAGAACTGTCAACATTTAGAAGTTTGGTTGAGGGAAAAATCCATTTAAAAAAGAGAGAAAAAGTTGGTGGAAAAGCACTGAAA
>NW_012148652.1:11242-12822 GCF_000956105.1 Propithecus coquereli | reverse complement strand
TACCTGCCAAGGTGGCCAGTGCTGATATCAGAGAATCTCTGTAGAGATATAGCATACTGAGTATGAGAATTTAAATTTATCATTATAAGTTATTTCACTTTATTTTTAGTAATACTGCCTGAATTACCTTGAAAAATTAAGTAACACTATTGAGATGTGAAGGTTTTGTTTTTCAAAAGAAATAATGGGTATAATGGGTGTTAAATTAAAAAATTAATGAGGACATAGCTAAGCAAAGACTTTATTTAAAGGAATTATTGCAAGGGAGTGGGGAAGTACTATAGCAGTAGGGACAATGCTATAGTACATGGCCACAAGATCTTCAACCATCTCAAAAGCAAGGCAGAAAGAGTTTTTAAAAATAGGTGTGAGTGAACAACTTAGAAGGAATAATTATGGGGAAGCAAGATAAAAGGGTGGTATGATGGGACATTTGATCAGGGAATGTTTTTCCCTGAGGTCAGTCCATGCTCAGGAGGGGTTGAATGCTGAGCAGTGTCAAAGTCCTGGAAGCTGGAGGCAGAAGAGCAGGTTAACTTAAGTTTGGTATTTTGATCAGACTGGTTAATGGGTCCAAATAGTTCAACTAATTATTTATGAGGCAAAGAATGGTAATTTGGAGGATCTGTGCCTGGGCATCTCATAGGTAAACAACGTTGAGTATCCTTATATGAAGAAGGGTGGTTCCTTGCTGTAAACTATTTCTGGAATACAAAGGGGTGGGGAGGGGTTCTTTACCTATCACTGTTTTCCAGGATGATAGGGCTCAAATAAAGCTCAACTTGTCATGTGGGAAAAGACAGACAAATATGAACAATGTGAATATATTTTTACAAAGGCCCAAATTCCTATGTTTAGGAAGACCTAAACTCTTACTGCTAAGTCTGTCTCAGTGTTCCCTGCTCCTTGGTTCCCAATGCCGAAGAATGGCTATACTGGTACTAAGTCCATGACAGGTCAGTCACATACGCACACAAATAACTCACACAGGCAGCTTTACTGTAGGAAAGAAGGAAGCTATACAAAGCAAAAGTATGTTCTGGAGAGGAATGGGGTCTGCTCTGTGCATGAAGGAGACCCTGAACATAATGAAGTTTCTCCTTTTTATGTTAGTTACTCAGTTTTATGCTAAACTGGGGTGGAATATTCATATTTTTTTTTGAGAAAGGGTGGAGAGTTGTTGGAATTGGTATCTTCCCACTGTTTGTCCTTGTATGGCTGGCTCCAGAACTGTCATGGCACTAGGGCGTGTAACTTTTGCTATGTTAATGAGAGAAAGTTTATTTTCAGGCAAAAGCTCCCAGCTTTTGTGCATGATCCTGGTTGGGAAAAGTTCCTAACCTCAAGTTCCCACTGTTATGGTTAATTTTCTCTGTTGCTATTGTTGGTCCAGACTACATCTGCCCTATTGCCTGCCCTGCCACTCACATGACCTTAGCGGTATCTAACACTCTGTTTATATGACAGACCGAGGCTGTGAATTTCAGAGAAAGGATGTGTTAATAGGGTAAATAACTCATCAGAATCAAAGGACAAATTTACTGTAGCATGAGATTCTACAAAATGCAAAAAAAAAAAAA
>NW_012148652.1:9297-9982 GCF_000956105.1 Propithecus coquereli | reverse complement strand
AATAATTGATAAGATATTTTACTTTCTCTTTTTTTTGAGTGAGTCTGTGTAGTCCAGGGTATATTTCACATGTACAGCACATCTTGATTATGATGTTAAACTTTCAATGGCTAATGAAAGGAAACAACCCTTTCAAACAATAAACTGTGTTTAACAGAAACAATATTTCACATGCTTCAGAATTTCTATTTAATCAAAACAAAATTAAAAATTCATTTCTGCAATCGTACTAGCCACATTTTATTCTTAATAGCCCCGTGTGACTAGTGTTGACCACATTGGAGAGCATATGTCCAAGCCCTTGGTTCCTTTGGTGGTACAACATTCTCAAAACTTTTAGTTTCCTTATTTATTTGAGTTATTCTCTTAGAGGTTCCGATAGTCACACTCCCAGTCCACTTCTATTACCTCTGGGCCATTTCGTCCAGGGGAAAAAGTTCGCAGGATGGTACCTAAATGCCTTCAGTTGTTTTCACAGTGATTATGGCAGCCGTAACATTCATTTGAATGTTGCAGCAAGGATGCATTTTAATCAGTCTTTACTGCTTTAGAGACCTTCTTAGTTTTGTCTTTTACAAGTTGTTGATGAGAAACAGCTGCCTCTTTCAACTCTCCAGGTCTCTGAATTTCTGGATTCTTTCTATTCTATTTCCTTCCTCTGGCAATCATGCAAATATTTTCTGAA
>NW_012148652.1:7726-8277 GCF_000956105.1 Propithecus coquereli | reverse complement strand
AACTGTTCTGTATTGATCTCATGGTCAGAAATTATGAGTGCCCACTCCATGGGGGTGAAGATTATCCCCTCCTAAGAGGACCTCCATGTCCATTGCTTCCCATGGCCCTTGAACGGCTCTCTGGAGAAATTTCTTTTTTTCCCCCCATTCTCTCACTTAGCCATATCTGAACAGAACGTTAGATAATATGTCTTCTTGAATGTTGAGCAGGTGGCTGTGTCAGCTTGTTTCAAGCCTGCTGAAGTACAGGAGTGCAAGGATGATTTCAAGTCTCAAATAGTCGCAAGTGTTTTTTAGTCCAGATCAGCACTATCCACCAAAGTATAATGAAGGCCACTTGTGCAACTCAAAAATATTTCATATTTTAAAAAGTTAAAAAAAACAGGTAAAATTACTTTTAATAATCAACTTTAATCCAAATATGTAAAATGTTCTATTTCCTAGTCAATATAAAATAATAATTGATAAGATATTTTACTTTCTCTTTTTTTTGAGTGAGTCTGTGTAGTCCAGGGTATATTTCACATGTACAGCACATCTTGATTATGATG
>NW_012148652.1:3275-3583 GCF_000956105.1 Propithecus coquereli | reverse complement strand
CTAGAGAAGAGAAAATGTTATTGTGAAATCATGAATAAGAAAAAATATATTTACTACTCATTAAGTGGAAATGAATCATCATAAAGGTCTTCATCTTCATCATGTTCACATTGAATAGTTGGAGGAGAAGGAAGAGGAGAGATTGGTCTTGCTGTCTCAGGGGTGGCAGAGGCAGAAGAAAACCTGCATATAAGTGGATTCATGCAGTTCAAACCTATGCTAATCAAAGGTCAACTGTAGTCTGCCTTTAACATTTTCCTTCCAATTTTTAACATATATTAGCACTTTATTTATATTAAATGTTATTC
>NW_012148652.1:0-1140 GCF_000956105.1 Propithecus coquereli | reverse complement strand
GCTCGAAGTCAGGAGTTCGAGACCAGCCTGAGCAAGAGCGAGACCCCATCTCTACTAAAAAAAAATAGAAAGAAATTATCTAGACAACTAAAAATATACACAGAAAAAATTAGCCAGGCATGGTGGCGCATGCTTGTAGTCCCAGCTACCTGGGAGGCTGAGGCAGTAGGATCACTTGAGCCCAGGAGTTTGAGGTTGCTGTGAGCTAGGCTAACACCACGGCACTCACTCTAGCCAGGACAACAGAGCAAGACTCTGTCTCAAAAAAAAAAGGTTAGGAACTTTAGGATTCCATATATAATATATAACATTCTTGAAATGACAAAATTATAGAAATAGATACCAGATTAAAGGTTGCCAGGGGTCATGGATAGGGGAGAGGGGTACAGTAAGAGAATGAGGGGAGCCATCATAAAAGGACAACCTCAGGGGTCCTTGTAATGCAAGTGATCAATATCTTAAGTGTATCGATGTCAATTTCTTGGTTGTGACACTTACTGTAGTTTTGCAAAATATTACCATTGGGCAAAACTAGGGGAAGGGTACATAGAAACTCTCTGTATTATCTTTTATAACTACATATGAACCTATACTTACCTAATAATAAAAGTTTAATTAAAAATTCATGTTCCTGTGCCAGACCTAATATCCTTAAACTACAATCACATTCCACTTTCTAGTGGAAAAAGAAAAAAGACTCTTTCTTCTCTTGAAGCCTTAGCAATAATCTTTCAGCTACATTGTCTCTGAATGGCTTTTTGGTTAATCCCTGAAGCCAATTATGGGTTAGGAAGAATAGACTATGCTGATTAGTTTAAGCTAGTCAGGGCCTACTCCTTGAGAGCAAATGATAAGAAAGATGGAGAGATGATTTCCAGGAGAATAAATTTTGAAAGTAAACAGATAAACAGCAAGTGCCTACTGCCATCCTAATCTATTTAAATATAATAACATCCTGTATTTAAAACTGTAGATTTTTTTCATAATGTTCTGTTCTAAATATCATTATAACAACTATTATGTACACTTTTTTATCATATTAAGGATTATATTTCTTGGAAAGGGTTTTGGAATTGACAATACTGTGCCAAATATTCCGCATTTAGTGAATTTTCATTGATTAATCAATTCATTCATCAA
>NW_012148651.1:19805-20471 GCF_000956105.1 Propithecus coquereli | reverse complement strand
ATATATACATACCATATTTTCTTTATCCACTCATGTATCGATGGGCACTTAAGTTGATTCCCTATCTTTGCAATTGTGAATTGTGCTGCAGTAAACATGAGAGTGTTGGTGTCTTTTTGATAAAATGATTTCTTTTCATATGGATAGATACCCAACAGTAGGATTGCTGGATCAAATGGTAGATCTACTTTTAGCTCTTTGAGAAATTTCCGTACTGTTTTCCACAGAGGCGGTACTAACTTGCAGTCCCACCAACCGTGTATAAGTGTACCTTTCTCTCTGCATCCTCACCAGCATCTGTTGTTTGGGGACTTTTTGATAAAAGCCATTCTCACTGAGGTTAGATGATATCTCATTGTGGTTTTAATTCGCATTTTTCTGATGATTAGTAATTTTGAACATTTTTCATATGTTTGTTGGTTATTTATTTTCTTTTGAAAAATTATATTCACTTGTTTGCTCACTTTTTGATGGGTTGTTTTTTTCTTGCTATTTAGTTTGAGTAATTTGTAGACTCTGGAAATTAGTCCTTTGTCAGATGTATAGTTTGGGAATATTTTCTCCAATTCTGTAGGTTGTCTGTTTACTGTGTTAATTATTTTCTTTGCCGTACAGAAGCTTTTTAATTTAATTAAATCTCATTTATTTATTTTTGTTACTGCTATA
>NW_012148651.1:17546-17965 GCF_000956105.1 Propithecus coquereli | reverse complement strand
ACAGAAGCTTTTTAATTTAATTAAATCTCATTTATTTATTTTTGTTACTGCTATATTTGCCTTTGGGGTCTTAGTCATAAATTTTTTAATTAGGCCTATGTCTAGAAGAGTTTTGCCTACATTTTCTTCTAGAAATTTTATGGTTTCATGCCTTAAATTTAAATTTTTAATCCATCTTAAATTAAATTTTGTATATAGTGAGAGATATGCATCATAATTCATTCTTCTGTGTGTGGCTATCCAGTTCTCTCTGCACCATTTGTTGAATAGGGCAACAACACCAGTGTATGTTGTCATCTGCCTTGTCAAAGATCAGTTGGTCATAGCTATATGCATTTTATTTCTGGGTTCTCTATTTTGTTCCATTCGTGTGTGTCTCCACTTTTATACCAGTACCATGCTGTTCTGGTTACTATAGC
>NW_012148651.1:10227-11196 GCF_000956105.1 Propithecus coquereli | reverse complement strand
TGTTCATCACTTTTAGCCTAGAACTTAAATAGTTTTTACCCTTCTGTTCTTCAAGTCACATATGGTGGCCATTCCAACCACTGTCCAGTTTCTCCAGCAGCTTGCCTTTCTGAGCTAAAGATAAACATAAATGCTTCCTCTTTTTTATACCACCGTTAACCACAGGGATATCTGCAGGCTTTCTTTTTTTGGTATTTTCAACAATATCTTTATACCACGGAGCAGATAACAGCAAAAAAACAAAAAAAAAAAAAGAAAAAAAAACCCACAGTGAGTAATGCACATGAGTCTTGGCCCCACATAGGACATCCTGGGGAACCTGCTGGTCAGTTTATCCAGCCTGTGAATGTACCATTTCATTACCCTTTGTGGGTGTGCTCTGATTCCTTTGTGGGGAATCAGAGAGTGTGCAGAAAACATACATCACAGATGAAAGGGGAGGGGAGGGTCTTTTTTCCATTGGGCATGCTGAATAAACTGTGTGTTGTGCACCTGCATTTTGACTGCAGCAATTCACATGAGGTCAGGTCTAAAATTTTTCCACCGTGGCCTCATGTTGGTGCTCAGAAATTTTCAGATTTTGGAGTATTTTAGATTTCAGAGTTTCAGATTAGGGATGCTCAACCTATATGTAACAAAACAAGCCACAGAAGTGTTTGGTACATTTTGTGGTCAGAAACAGTTAATGAGCAGCTTGCACTTGGTGGCACATATTTGGATTAGGCTAATCATTAAGGCCCTCTGCTTCAGGAAGTCTTTTTGTCTGTCTACTCCTTGATCTCTGTGATTGGATGTCCTTCTGTATTTTCTCATAATTATGTTTATATTTAATCTCACACAAAGCAAGGCATTTCACTGTAGCTTTTTCAGTGCAGGTGTTTTGAATTGTGTGTGCTCTGGGAAGGGGGTTGATACATCTGTTTCAAGCTGAGTATGTTAAAATAACCTTGTTTTTTTTTTTTTTTTTTT
>NW_012148651.1:9323-10177 GCF_000956105.1 Propithecus coquereli | reverse complement strand
ATGCCATTCTCTCTTGCCTACTTTTAGCGAAGGTAATATTTCTAGCTAATTCATAAATTGGTCACTAAGAACAACAATGGACTCAATAATAACTTCGGAAAACTAGGAAAACCTTTTGTACAGAGGAACAAATTTGTGGTGAAAAACCCAATGAAATGAACTGGAATATTGATAACTCGATTCAGTGTTGCTCAAGGTATTAGATGTGGCTACATTAATGAAATACAGATTGAGTTTTCCCTATCAGAAATTCTTGGGACCAGAAGTGCTTTTTGGATTTTGGAATATTTGCTTATACATAATGAGATGTCTTGGGGATGGAACTCAAGTCTAGACATGCAATTTAATTATGTTTCATATCTACCTTATACACATAGCCTGAAGGTAATTTTATACAATATTTTTAATAATTTGTGCATGAAACAAAGTTTATGTACATTAAGCCATCAGAAAGTGAAGGTGTCACTATCTCAGCCATCCGCTTGGACAATCTGTGATTGTTTGGCCAGCACCATCATTCCTGACTCTGAATTTTTATGCTACCAATAAGAAATCATTTTCTTACACTTATTCACAGTAAAAATATTTATTTTTTTACTTATTAACAGTGAAAAATATGACATATTGTTAACATATGTGCTAAGCAGCAGAGTAGCATCACTAGAGTACCTACACCAGCTGTTAAACCACAGCAACAACAAACAATGGCAGGATTTTGTCTCTACCTACAATGCTGTGCTTTGGTTAAAAGGTTACTGTACTCTGGGAGGCCGAGGCGGGCGGATTGTTTGAGCTCAGGAGTTCGAAACCAGCCTGAGCAAGAGCGAGACCCCGTCTCTACTAAAAATAGAAAG
>NW_012148651.1:2771-3645 GCF_000956105.1 Propithecus coquereli | reverse complement strand
CCTTTTGAATAAAAGTCTGTCTTTATTAAATTCAGGTTTTTTTATTTGACATGCTTGACACATGTTAGTTATATTTGTATAAAAACCATGGTTTTCTCTTTTTTTTAAAATTATTCTCTACACACCTCAAATGTCAAAATGTGGAGCCCCTCACCGCCTCTGCTCCTTGTGGCAGGGAAAAATCCTCTAATTTAAAGGTTAGGGAAGAGTTACAGACCTGGCTGCTGGTATTCTAGAGCAGAGTGGAAGGAAGTTGTATTTTTTAGCCAATATGTCTCTTATGCATCTGAAGGTCTTCATACCATAAGAAAAACAAGCTGTAAGACTTAAGAAATTATATGTTTTCGTAGCACTTGAAAATATCAATTATAATGCTTGATGCAAATATTAGGTCTTTTTCTTATACTTGCAAGCATACAAATAATGAATATCTACTCAGTTAGATTACTGAAAATATGAAATCAATGATTGAACTGAGAATTCTGATTTGGCATATAGAGATTGTCATGGCATAATCTTTCTTTCTTTTTGTTCTTTGCAATCTTCATTGCCTTATGCTTCATTTTGAGTTTCTGAATTCAAAGCTCTTCTTATTTAATTTCTCCAATTTATAAGCCTTCTATTTTCTTCAGGGGAGGGGTCCTTTGCTTCTATAGGAAAGGAGGACACTAAAGAAGCTGGGGGAAGGTTTAATTCTTCTAAAGAAAGACTTAATCAATCATTCTAAGACTTATATTTCAATAATTTATATCCATTTGTATTTTCCAAACTATGTTATAAATTTATGCCTTTCAAATTTTATATTTCCCATTGATAGTACACAGTACTTACCTCATACTTTTTTGTTGATCAAATATATGACAAACTTTTAGTC
>NW_012148651.1:0-396 GCF_000956105.1 Propithecus coquereli | reverse complement strand
CACCACATTTATCATGCCAGTGACTTAACCAATTTTATCCTCAGTTTTCTAATTTATAAAATGAATATGATAACACTACCCTATAGGAAACCTGAGAATGTTCGATGAAACATGTACACGTATGAGTGACTAAGGGGGTAATTTAGGTTTGTCATTTGGAATATGTGAGCTCTCCAATCCCTATGGCTATGAAAGAAATGGCTGTAATATTGCTTACCGGGTTTTTTTTATTTGTAGGCCCAGAAGTAACTCACATCACGTTTGTTCACAGTTCAATGGTTGGAGATGTTCAGTGGTTCCTCTAACTGCGGGGGAGTGGATGAGAAGCAGAGGGAAGCAGATGGAATATTTGATGAGATCCATTGTCACTCAACAACACATAGCCAACAAAATTGT
>NW_012148650.1:11176-12930 GCF_000956105.1 Propithecus coquereli | reverse complement strand
CGCATTCAGATTTCTTATTTTTCGGTAAGGGATCCTGACCACGCAGCCGTCCCCTGACTTCCACTTCTGCCCGTTTACCCACAACATCATCACTTCCCTTTTAAGGCTAAAGGATATGCAAGTATTATTCACTAACCATTAAAAGATGTTTAGGCACATCTTTATTTCCAGACACTGAAGTTATGGAAACTAAATTACTATGAAGATGCTTTTCCAAAGTGGTTTAGTGGAACCAGGAAAAAAACCAATTTCGATTAACCTGTCCTGTGCCAAAATGATTTTATCGCTAATGGAAAGGGAATGTTGCTTCCTCGTCTCGTTCCTCACGTCTGAGAAAGCAACTTGAGGTTGCAGAGCATTATTTGGAGTCAAGGTTCTTGAGTGTCTCCAGTCAAATCTTTGTCACTCTGGGAATAGAACAGGACAGGACTGGGCCCTGGGACACATAGCCACCTGTGCCCAGACACCTGCTCAAGGTGGGTACAAAGGGCAGTTAACATATACTTAATGGCCTTTGCTTCAAGGACAAACATTACTGGAAAATACATTTTCAAAATGGTCAGCACCCATCAGCCCATTGCAAAGGTGGACAGTATTTGGATCCTGATTTGAACAAAGCAACTGTAAAATAACATTTTTGAGACAAACGGACATACACTGATAATATTAAGGAATTGGTTTTAATTATTTTAAAGTGATAACAATATTAGAGATATATATATTTAAAATTCTTATGTTTTAGAGCTCTACACTGAGATCCGAATGGACGAAATGATACGAAGCCTGGGATTTGCTTCAAATTAATCCAGTGAGGAGGGTGACGAGGGGTGTGAGTGAAGCTGGGTGATGGGTACAGGGAAATTCATTACAGTTGCTTATATATAATATACTACATTTATGTATGTTGGAAATTTTCCAAAATGAAAAGTTAAACAAAATGGCAAAATCTAGCTTAGAGGTCTGTAAAAAATGTCATGCTATAGTTTAAAGCAGATGTTGGCAAATTTGTTCTGTAAAGGGCCAGACGGTAAACATTTTCGGCTTTGTGGGCCATACTTTCTCCATCCAACGTTCAGTCTGCCCTCCCAGGGCAAAAGCAGCCCTAGATAATGCGTAAGTGCGCGTGCATGGCATAGCTTCGTACCCATGAAACTTTATTTATGGTCACTAATATTTAAATTTCATGTATAGTCCCATGCCAGCAAACATCCTTCTTATTCTGATTCTTAAAAACGTCTTAAAATGCTTGTAACCCTAGCATTTTTGGAGGCCAAGGTGGGAGGATCACCTGAGGTCAGGAGATCAAGACCAGACTGAGCAAGAGTGAAAGCCCGCTCCACAAAAAATAGAAAAATTAGCGGGGGTTGGGGGGCGTGGGTGCCTGTAGTCTCAGCTACTAGCTGGGAGCTGAGGCAGGAGGATCGCTTGAGCCCGGGAGCTTGAGGCTGCAATGAGCTATCATCAGACCACTGCACTGGAGCCAGGGCGACAGAGTAAGACCCTGTCTCAAAAAAAAAAAAAAAACAACAACTTAAAATCTAAAACTTATGTGTAGAGGAGTGGCAGCAGGATTTGGCCCGGGGGCTGCAGTTTGCGCGCCTGTGGTGTGCAAAGCAAACCTAAAAGGCCTGGACAGGGAAGGGTTTCAGGTTAAAAAACACTCTGGAGGCCGGGCGCGGTGGCTCACGCCTGTAATCCTAGCACTCTGGGAGGCCGAGGCGGGCGGATTGTTTGAGCTCAGGAGTTCGAAACCA
>NW_012148650.1:10681-11126 GCF_000956105.1 Propithecus coquereli | reverse complement strand
TCAAAAAAAAAAAAAAAAAAACAACTTAAAATCTAAAACTATTCTTAACTCGTGTAGAGGAGTGGCAGCAGGATTTGGCCCGGGGGCTGCAGTTTGCACGCATGTGGTGCACAAACCAAACCTAAAAGGCCTGGACAGGGAAGGGTTTCAGGTTAAAAAACACTCTGGAAAGACTATACAGTGCAAAACAGAAAGGCGCGCGCACACACACACCCACACACACACACACACACACACACACACACACAGATACAGTGTTAACTCTTAGTCTCCTCGGTGCAGTTAAGCAAAACCCACTGTCTGCTTAACTGCACTGTCTGAAGTTTCCCTATATCAAACACAATAAACTTATCTTTAAAAACTCAACGTCCCTTGGACATGAATTTTACCGACCATCTTGCTTTGCAGAATCACCTGGTCGTCCGGTCGGATCCCTAGGGAACCG
>NW_012148650.1:9501-10631 GCF_000956105.1 Propithecus coquereli | reverse complement strand
TCTCTACTAAAAATAGAAAGAAATTAATCAGACAACTAAAAATATATAGGAAAAATTAGCCGGGCATGGTGGCGCATGCCTGTAGTCCCAGCTACTCGGGAGGCTGAGGAAAAGGATCACTTGAGCCCAGGAGTTTGAGGTTGCTATGAGCTAGGCTGACGCCACGGCACTCACTCTAGCCCAGGCAAAAGAGTGAGACTCTGTCTCAAAAAAAAAAAAACAAAAACACTCTGGAAAGACTATACAGTGCAAAATAGAAAGGCGCACGCATACACACAAACACATACACACACACACACACACAGTGTTAACTGTTAGTCTCCTCGGTGCAGTTAAGCAAAACCCACTGTCTGCTTAACTGCACTGTCTCAAGTTTCCCTATATCAAACACAATAAACTAATCTTTAAAAACTCAACGTCCCTTGGACATGAATTTTACCGACCATCTTGCTTTGCAGAATCACCTGGTCGTCCGGTCGGATCCCTAGGGAACCGCCTCCAGCTTCCAGCGTAGGATGCCCTGCCCGACCCAAGGGCTGCGCCCTCCCGGGACACCCGTCACTTCTCAACCCCCGGGCCGCGCGCCCTCCTGGGACACCGGTCGGGTCCCAGCCTCGCGGGCCGCGCGCCCTCCCCGACACCCGCCAGGTCCCAGCCCCGCGGGCCGGCGCCCTTACCCAGGCAACCGAGCACGTCACAGACGGCGGCGGCGCGCAGGATGCGGACTGAGGCGGGCGGGGAGGTGGCGGGGGCCCCGGGACCCGCGAGCCGGCGCCGGGGCAGCAGCTGCAGGAGGCCCAGCGCCAGGCGGAGCGCGCCGCTGCCCAGGCACAGCGCGTGGAACGCCCGCGGCTGGAAGCTCAGCACGAGCTGCGTGGCCGCGTCCCGCGTGGGGCAGCAAAAGGTCCCCAGGCGAGGAGAGGCCATGGCCCTGCTGGGGGACGCGGCGCGGGAGTGCCAGGACCCCGCCAGCCCGCCTGGGTCATGTGCTGGGCGGGCTGGGGGCATCACGCGCCCTGGGCTCTCCCCTCCAGCCCAACCCCCTGTGCTTGCAGAAAACGCTCCAGGCGCGGTGGGGGCCCCGTGCCCTCCGCAAACGCCACGAGGCCTCACGAGGGTGATGCTTGGGC
>NW_012148650.1:4858-5231 GCF_000956105.1 Propithecus coquereli | reverse complement strand
GTGAATGTCAGCTGGCCAGGTGCCAGCTGTGAGAATAAAGCTCAAATGAAAGGCAAGACAGGCTTTGCCTCACAGCGATTCGATTTTCAACTCACAGCTAAAGTTCCTGGAACACACTCCGTCGCGCCTGCACCCCCATAGGAAAGATCGTAACAGTCAGATGAAGTAAATGTACCGAGAGTAACAGTTTTCGTATAGCTCAGAGCTGAAACTGGCATTAGTGATGGAATAAACACCAAGTAGAAAGAAAAGGAAACAAAACATATCAAAAGTTGATTGTGGGCCGGGCGCGGTGGCTCATGCCTGTAATCCTAGCACTCTGGGAGGCCGAGGTGGGCGGATTGTTTGAGCTCAGGAGTTCGAAACCAGCCTG
>NW_012148650.1:0-4356 GCF_000956105.1 Propithecus coquereli | reverse complement strand
GATTGTGATATCAGTAGCTAATGCTACTATTTAAAATGTTTAACAACTAAGAGAATAGTGCCACAAATAAACAGACAAGCAGAAACTATTAAAGACAGTTCAGTGTTTACTTCAGTTACTGCCAAGTGAAGTATTTTACGTGTAAATTCAGATGTTGTGCTTTTTCCGGATGTGCATGAAAGCATACATAATTCTACATTCCTGCATGGTAGGATATAATCCTGCTCACATGTGTGTACCTAAAGACATTTCCCTGCCATTCTCTGTGACAAGGAATATCACAGTTTCAGTTCAGTCCACCTCATTCTATAGGCTGACATTTGGACTTTTCAGCTTAAAAAGAGAAAAGTTTTTTGTTTTTTTTTTTGAGACAGAGTCTCACTATGTTGCCCGGGCTAGAGTGCTGTGGCGTCATCCTAGCTCACAGGAACCTCAAACTCCTGGGCTCAAGCGATCCTCCTGCCTCAGCCTCTTGAATAGCTGGGACTACAGGCATGTGCCACCATGCCTGGCTAGTTTTTTCTATATATGTTTAGTTGTCCAATTAATTTCTTTCTATTTTTAGTAGAGACGGGGTCTCACTCTTGCTCAGGCTGGTTTCGAACTCCTGAGCTCAAACAATCCGCCCGCCTCGGCCTCCCAGAGTGCTAGGATTACAGGCGTGAGCCACCGCGCCCGGCCGAGAGAAAAGTTTTTAATAAAAATTTCCAACACCCAAAAAGGAAGGTAATGATTTTGAGACCTGATGATGGTCAGCTATGTATTTGAGCTCTGCTGATGAACACTGAAGGCCCATCAAAGGCAAACTCTTTCACATAAACCTGTTCTCTTTGGAGTGGCTTTGAAAGTACACACACACACACACACACACACACACACCCCTTTTGTTTGAATGTATATACAAAATTAACAATAGAATTGTAGAAAAATTGTACGCCCTTCGCTGACAGCCAAATTGAACTTAGAAAAAGAGTTTTATTTGTGCTTTTAAGATCATGAATGATGGAGATGATTTTTTCAATCAAAAGTCAGTAAATCCATTGCAATTTGAAATGTCCTGAATGCATAGACGTTCTTGAATATCTTGTCTCCTGCTAAAGTCAAAAGACATGAACACCACCAGCAGGGTAGGATGCAGTGTTTACTGGCATTGTACAGTTCCTGGTGGGCTGTGGGCTGCTTAGTTTCTTGACATTCAGGTCCGTCCACAGGGCAGCTCACAGCACAAAGGCTTGATTCTTCAAAGCCAGTCCGAGAGAGCCCTGCCGAGAGAGGGTGTCCAGCACAGCCACTCTCAGTGCTGTCCGGTGGAGCGACGGGGCTGCAGTGTTCCTGCCCCACTTCTGTCCGCCAGCCAGTCCAGGCTGCCCTTGGGGTGGGCACTTCCATTCCTTGCATGTCTGGTCCCTCAGGCTCTCTGAGCGCAAGGGCAGAGTGAATTGCTGTACCTGAGGGCCTCTTTCTCCAGGGAGAGGCAAGAGTTGGCTGCTGGGGGTGCAGAAAAACACTCATGGACAAAAGAACAAGGGTGACTCCAGGTGGCATGTGCTATAATCTCGAACCACAACTAAATCTGCTTGGTTTGACCCTGTGGAATGGACAAAAGTGCTAGGGTTGGGTACAGAGCCTTGAGAGGGTAGAACATGTGGCTGCGGCTTAGATCTTGGCAGTGAAGCCCTCCTCTGCCCCCTGGGGAAGTCAGCGGCTCTGCAGATATTCCACACAAGGAGTGAGTGTTGGAGCAGGCTCAGGACCCAGAGAGCCTGACGGCTGATGGCTGGTGAGTACTGCCCTCGCCCAGGGAAGCACCAGAGTCTCGGACTGTGTCCTTCCTCTGAAAATCAGCAGAAGTTCACGGATGGAGAAACAGGACCTACAAGTAGAACCCTCCAGCTCCGCAGCAGGCAGAGTCTATTCGAGCCACGCGGTCTTGGCATGGAAGAGAGGTGACAAAACCGAGCCAGGGGCCAGGTGCGGTGGCTCACGCCTGTAATCCTAGCACTCTGCGAGGCCAAGGTGGGAGGATAACTTGTGGTCAGGAGTTCGAGACCAGCCTAAGCAAGAGCGAGACCCCACCTCTACAAAAAATAGAAAAATTAGCCCAGCATGGTGGCGCATGCCTGTAGTCCCAGCTACTCAGGAGGCTGAGGTGGGAGGATCACTTGAGCCCAGGAGTTTGAGGTGGCAGTGAGCTATTATGACGCCACGGCACTCCACCCAGGGGAACAGAGCGAGACTCTGTCTCAACAAACAAACAAACAAGCCAACACGAGCTGGAGGGAAGGTGGGCTGTGTCCTGAAAAGACGAGAGAAAGGATGTTGACATTACCTGACTGCCCTCCGTGGGCTGGAGCATCAGGTGCTCTGCTTGCGCTGTCTTGCCTCACTCTCCCCCAGCCTGCGGCTCATTTGTTTTATCCCTTTTTTATGTACCAGACGCCAGAGGAGGTGAAGGAACGTGTCCAGGGACACAGAGGCAGGGAGTTGAGAATCAAACCGGAGCAGATAAGGCCGTGAGCACTTCCTCAGGAGGGGACGCGGGAATGCACGCCCAGTCACTGCGAGTGCACGTGAGCTAGTCAGACCCAGGAAACGTACCCCCTCGCCCCACGCTATGGAAGCAACACAGCGTGCACTTTTTAGAAGTGGGAAGCAGGTGACAGGTGGCAAATTGTGATGGCATGCTCATCGCAACTGTGCTTCCAAGGCTGTGTGTGAGTGTGTGTGTGTGTGTGTGTGTGTGTGTGTGTGTGTGGCGGGGTGGGATGATTAGGATGGACACGCATATATACATGTCACAGTTGTGAAATCCAATTTTACCTACTGTTTCCTTTTGTGGCATATTCTATGAATACAGTAAAACGAGATGGCTATTTTTTCTAGGATGACTATATGCTCGGGAGTCCTCATTCACACAAGACTGTCAAATCTCACCTATTTAACAAAAAAAGGACTAAATCTGCTGATTAACCATAGACTGGCTAATTTTGAAATGGTTGCTTTGCTGGCACTCAAGTGGCCATGAGCAGGGAATAGGAAATCCGCATTAACCTCAGGGACTTGGCTCGCCGTTAGAGCTGGTGTGTTGGCGGACGGCACGGCCCTCCCCCGGCCCTCGCCCGCACGCTGCAGAAACGCCGTCTGAGACGCTCGCTACGGCACATACCTCGGCTTCAGGGGAAGCTAAGGGTGCCGGTGTCCACGATGTGGATAAGCTGCTCCTCTGAGCAGAGCCTGACGGTTTAAATGTGGTGGCCCTTTCCCCCGACGTCTTTGGGTCTCACTGCTTTGCCCTGGGCTGCCCAGTCTGGCCACTGCGTCCCCTCCCTGAGAAAGGCACCCCACACCATGGCTGCTAGTGGCCCAACTAGCAAGCCACAGCGGTGGCCAGGCACGGGCCCCAGCATGTCTGTGAGGGCAGTGGTGCTGACTCCAAGCCCCTTCTGTGTGCCGACCTCCTGGCTCAGCCTCAACTGAGGTCCTCCCAACCGGGCAGCCAGCAGGGCAGGACGGGCAGCGAGAGCGAGAGAAGACACGCGCCCATCGTCCCCATTAACGCAGCGTGGCACCTCCCCAGCTGGCAGCCTGCCCGACACGCAGCCACCACCCTGCCTTTCCTCCTTTCTCGCTGTAGGTTTTCAATTGATTTAATCAGCAGTGTGACCCCGAGGTCTCAGGGACAGCCTGTCCAATGACATACTCAGTGGCTACCACTGAATCAAAGTGATTTCCCACAGAACACCTTTGAATGGTAAAAACTACTATGCTAAAAATGTCAGCCAGGTTTACAACTATTATGTACTGAGAATAATTAAAAATAAAAAAATTTTTAGAACGTCAACCAGGAAAGGGGAAATTTTCACTGTGACTTTATAGTGAAGAAACCTAATCACCTGAGAATCACCCTTACCCACGTGATTTACTACCACCAGTGATAAGTTGTGTGATATCAAGGACCCCTGATATGATGAAAAGGACACCCCACATCTGTAGAAATCGTCCTCAAATCCCATAACCCCAGGCTAATCAAGAGAAAGAGGTTGGACAAACAAAATGGGGGACATTCTACAAAATACCTGACCAGTCCTTCAAACTCTCAAGGTCATGGCAAACAAGGGAAGACAGAGAGCTAAACTACCATATTTCTGTCACAAAGCAGAGACATGACAACTAAATGCAGCGTGGGGCCCCGGATGGGATCCTGGGACAGAAAGAGGACATTAGCTGTCAAACTGGGGAATCCGAATAAAGCCAGGAGTGTGGTTAACAGTAACATATCAATGCCAATTTCTTAGTTTTGACAAAAGTACCATAGCTATGGAGGTACCATCGTTACACACGGGGTAAAGCGAATAC
>NW_012148649.1:12099-12954 GCF_000956105.1 Propithecus coquereli | reverse complement strand
AGAGAATCTATTTCTTGGGTCACTCCTGGTATCAATTATTGTATCATGCAGGTTTCTGGCACTTAAGAGATGGAAAATTTATAAAGGGTTTAATGTTTAATAATTTAATAAAGGATCAATACAAAGAGTTGTGAGCAAGGCTAAGGCAACCAACCAGGGGTGGTGAAGCATGCAGTCATTAATTTTGGGTAGTCATTTCCACTTCTGGTCCTGAAGGAATAAGGAATGTGGCTGTGTCATTGGAGCCATAAGGAGCTAGGAAGTGAGGAAGCAGAGCTGCTGGACAGGCAGTGCAAATATGGGAAGCAGCCACAGGCAGAACCACAGTGATGCATGTACACAGGGGAAGAGGAACAAATCCTTTATCCTTCTCTTTCCCTTCTTTCAGTCTCCATCCTACAAAGCCACAGTACGGTCAGAGAAGAGCAAAATTTGACCTAGGTAAAGGAGATATAAGGAGAGGACTTTAAAGGAGAAAAAAACAGTAGAATGTCCCAAGAATTATAAACTTTTTCTCAATTTCCTCCAAAATTCAGTTTAATTTTATGAAAACACAAGTTCAAATACAAGTTCAAAATTCTAGTCTTTTCTCCAACATTAACCTAACCTTTTTTGAGATTGGCCAGTCTTACTAGGAAATATTGATGGCAGATCAGACTCTGGGACCTTGATAATATTACCAATTTAAGGTGATTCTATGAACTACTTACTGTCTTTCCTTTTTATGTAAGACAGTTTGTGTTACAGATGTCTTTACTAGCGGCCAAAATACTCACATAAAAACTAGCCCATGATTTAACGTATGATTATGAGGTGTTAGCATAACACGATTGCCTCAAAAAATTCTTGGGAGGA
>NW_012148649.1:11372-11928 GCF_000956105.1 Propithecus coquereli | reverse complement strand
GCCACCATGCCCGGCTAATTTTTTCTAGAAATATATATATTTTTAGTTGTCCAGATCATTTCTTTCTATTTTTTAGTAGAGACGGGGTCTCGCTCTTGCTCACGCTGGTCTCGAACCCCTGACCTTGAACGATCCACCCTCCTCGGCCTTCCAGAGTGCTAGGATTACAGGCGTGAGCCACCACTCCCAGCCTCATACTGAGTTTCTTATGGTTCATTCTTATTTTACCTTACAGCTCTGTTATTTTGAAAAAAAAAAATCCCTTTATTCTTAACTTACGTCAAGTAGTATCCCTCACCTCATTGCCCCCTGGAGCACCCTTCAAGATGTCTTGCCTTTTTGGGCCAAACAAATGTACACCTTCAACATAATGATTTATTATTTCATGTGCAGTTCCTATCTCCATGAATGTGTAAAACCAAACTGTAATACAGCTTCCTCGGGTGCACTTTCTCAAGATTTCTTGAGGGCATGTTATAAGGCTGCAGTCATACACACTCACCTCAGAATAAACTTCTTTAAATGATCTTACAGGCTTTGTTTTTTTTTTTTTTTC
>NW_012148649.1:10691-11322 GCF_000956105.1 Propithecus coquereli | reverse complement strand
GACAAACTTTTGCCTCATCCACCATATTCACCTGACCTCTCGCCAACCGACTACCGTTTCTTCAAGCATCTGGACAACTTTTTGCAGGGAAAATGCTTCTACACCAGCAGGATGCAGAAAATACTTTCCAAGAGTTCATTGAATCCCAAAGCAGAGATTTTTATGCTACAGGAATAAACAAATGTATTTCTCATTGGCAAAAATGTGTTGATTGTAATGATTCCTATTTTGATTAATAAAGCTATGTTTAAGCCTAGTTATAATGATTTAAAATTCACAGTCCAAAACCTTAATTATTTTTGCAACAACCTAATATTATTATGAAAGCATTTCTGGAAATGTTTGTGAAGATCACATTGAACAATGAAGGAACAAAATAGAACATCTCTTTCCCAAGTGGTGGGTTATAAAATATTTTTTAAACAAAAGATAAGACATCAGGTCTTGCTTAGGACAAAGAAATAAGAAGCTTCTTTTTATTGGTCAATGATGCAATGCCTTTATAAAATTCTGCAAAGCTGTTAAATGATAAGAACTTACTATTATGTATCTGAACAGTGTGCACTTCTATATTCCCTTCCACAACCCAAAGTATATATAAAAGTAAAAAAATTAGATAAATATTTCCCAG
>NW_012148649.1:8704-9051 GCF_000956105.1 Propithecus coquereli | reverse complement strand
ACAGCTCTGTTATTTTGAAAAAAAAAAATCCCTTTATTCTTAACTTACGTCAAGTAGTATCCCTCACCTCATTGCCCCCTGGAGCAACCTTCAAGATGTCTTGCCTTTTTGGGCCAAACAAATGTACACCTTCAACATAATGATTTATTATTTCATGTGCAGTTCCTATCTCCACGAATGTGTAAAACCAAACTGTAATACAGCTTCCTCGGGTGCACTTTCTCAAGACTTCTTGAGGGCATGTTATAAGGCTGCAGTCATACACACTCACCTCAGAATAAACTTCTTTAAATGATCTTACAGGCTTTGTTTTTTTTTTTTTTCATTAACAGTGCTGATATTATTTC
>NW_012148649.1:2301-2941 GCF_000956105.1 Propithecus coquereli | reverse complement strand
TACTTGATCTTTTGAGTGTTTTCCCAGAAATGGTGGATTTAACACAAGACAAAGGAGTTGAGATTCTGGAGGTCCCTGGATGGTCTTCCTGATGCCAAGACTCACCTGCCCCCAATGGACATAGCTCCTTATTAATTGCGCCACAACTTGCTCCAAGGCATGCCGCCTCTCCTTAAAAATCTCACAATCTCTGATCTTTGTTAGTCAGAGAGAGGGATTTGAGGCAGCTTCTCCTGTTCTCCTGACAAGACTTCTTTTGTACTAAAAAATTCTGTTTTTCTGTGGCACTTGTTGTCTCAATAATTGGATCTTTTGTGCAACCAACAACTGGATCTAGGCTGAAACCTAGTTTCTACAGCAATAATATACATAAAAATGCCTTGGCATGTTAAGTACTATATAAACATACAGTTGTGGTAAATTGTTCTTGGGTGATTCTTAACACAAAATATTTATTTTTCTATCATTTTAAAGCAATTTTTATTCATTGTGGAAACTTTGATAATTCAAAGAAAATAGAGAATATAAAAATTATCCATAACCCATCTCAAAGAAATCACTGTCACTATTTTAGCATATTTTATTCAGTTCAATATAAACATGGTGAATTTTAACAGTATGCTTTTATATTATTCCATTA
>NW_012148649.1:0-306 GCF_000956105.1 Propithecus coquereli | reverse complement strand
ATCATGCTAAACAGCAAATTGATCATGAAAGTTTAAACAATGCAGTGAACAAACTTGACCTAATAGACACATAGAAAACACTGTGCTAGCACTTACAGGGTAATTCTCTTTTAGGATACATGGAAAAATTTTAAAAATGACTGTAGGCTGAGCCACAAAAGCAGTCTAAATAAATTTTAAATACTTGACATCTTACAGCTTGTTTCCTTTGATTAGATACAAAATCCCACATAGCTGGCAACTGAAAAATAGACTCTTAAATATCTCTTGGTTTAAAGAAGCAATCACAATGGAAATCTGAAATTT
>NW_012148648.1:16464-17720 GCF_000956105.1 Propithecus coquereli | reverse complement strand
TCTTGGCTGTGAAGAAAGAGGGAGGGGGATACAGAGGTAAATCTAGACCTCCCTGAAAATTCTATATTACCCATGTTAAGAATGGATCAGTGTTAAATGTTTGATGCAAGAGATAGGTGACTCATCCTTGTCCTGAGAACCCTGTATTCTGGCCCCATAGTAGGCAATTATCCTCTCTTGGTGATAATAAGCTGATTAACCCCTTGAGGGCTTTTAAGGGAAAGATAATTTGTGAATCTAATGTTAGCACAGTTTTCTCTCCCATACTGTGGCTGGGAGATTCTTCAGGGCCAGAATGGTACTATGGTGGTCATGACAGTTGATCCTAACACCTCCCTTTAAAATGTCCCAGGTCAAAATGATCTCTTCTATATTCTATAATGTGTTTATCTGGGAAGTGGAGTAGGATCCCTGAGTTCTCATCCAGTACTCTGAGCAGATTTTGATTTCTTTACTGAAAAATTTGGACCCTATGTCCAGGTCCATCTGAGGCCCACTTCCATTTAGAGGTAGGATGACTTTTTATCTAAGTGAGAATACAAATTAGTTTCTTTAATTTTCAAAAAAAATATGTTTATTGAACCTTTCTACATGGTCATTTGAAACCAAAAACATATGAATCTTATTTAATTCAAAAACACAAAATATATACATGTCAGATACTTCTTGGAGAGCTTAGTTTTGAACTGATATGTGGTTTTGGCCAAATTCATGGTTGAGAAAGGTTATACTTATAAGAGACACCTCATGTTAAATCTTAGATACCCTGACAGCGATGCATTCAAATAACATAATCTTGGTTGCAGTAAAATCCTTCTTCAGCACATCACCCCAAATGGTAAGAGGGGTCCCCCTGGCAACCATTTTCTGTGCTATGGCCTTGGCTTCCCATGCACAATTGATTGGTCCAGACTTAAACTTGTGACTTACACTGGACAAAATAGAGGACCTTCTTTGAAAGTTTAGAATTGGGATTGAGATTCCAATTTATATCAGGACTGCTAACTTAAAAGGAGGCAATTTGAATCTATTAGTGGTGGTAAAATCCTATTTTATACCATGTGGATTGCAGAGCAGAGAAACTTGGAAGGAGGACAGATGCACAGAAACTTAGAGACAAAGAAAAACAAATAAAGAAGATTTGTAGAATGACACATAGATGAAAAAATGGAGAGTGCAGATGGAGTCCCAAGCCCTCATTCTAATCCATTCCCAGGGCCCTTGAGGTCCATGTTATTATATCTTAATAATATTAT
>NW_012148648.1:15165-15699 GCF_000956105.1 Propithecus coquereli | reverse complement strand
ATTCTAGATTTTTTAAAATGTGTTTTAACTCCCAATTAGCATTCTAAAATCTGAGAGTAAACTTTCTATGATAGCGAATGAAAATCCAAAATCTCAAGCATTTTTTCCTATGTTTGTTGGCCAATATCTGTCTTCTTTTGAAAAGTTTCTGTTCATGTCTTTTGCCCACTTTTTAATGAGGTTGTTTGCTTTTTTCAGGCTGATTTTCCTGAGTTCTGTATAGATTCTAGTTATCAGCTCTTTATCAGATTTGTAACATGAATATTTTCTCCCATTCTGTAGGGTGTCTATTTGCTCTTGTGCTAGTTTTCTTGCTGTGCAGAAGCTTTTTAATTTGATCAGGTTCCACTTATTTATTTTTGTTGTTGCTGTGATTGCCTTTTGGGTCTCCTTCATAAATTCTTTGCCTAGGCCAACGTCTGTAAGAGTTTTTCCAACATTTTCTTCTAGAATTCTTATAGTTTCATGCCTTAGGTTTCAGTCTGTTATCCACCATGAGTTGATTTTGTGAGAGGTGAGAGGTGCGGATCCTGC
>NW_012148648.1:12946-13519 GCF_000956105.1 Propithecus coquereli | reverse complement strand
GATACTCTAGCCTGTAGAAAAACTGCAATGATTGGTATAAGAGCTAGAAAGGGGGTAATGGGGAGGGAGGGAGGCAGGGAGCAAGCGAGAGAGAGAGAGAGAGAGAAAGGAAAAAAACTCTCTGTCAATTACATTTATTGATCCCTTATGAGATTTCTGACCTACTATATATATGTGTGTGTGCATATATATATATTCTGATCCATTATATATATTTATGTATACACACACACATATATACACATACACATATTACATATATATCTTACATATATATACATATATAAGGATACATATTACATGTATATCCTTATTTAATCTTTCTAACAAGCTGTTTTATAGATGAGAATCTAAGGTTGAAAGAGATAAAGTAATTTGCCTTAAGTATGCACAGAAAGCATCAGAGAAAGGATGTGAACCCAGTTCTTCCTGATGCCTGGTGATACTGCAGTAACTTTATGACCACTATACGCTTGGGAAATAAAACAGTCAATTTCGCAAAGGAATACTTGAGCTTGTGGTTTTCAGGATAGTTTTGTTCCAGATAATCCAAGAGAGCTATGAAAAAAATTG
>NW_012148648.1:7935-8902 GCF_000956105.1 Propithecus coquereli | reverse complement strand
AGAGTCAATAGTTTTTTCTAAGTATAAGATCATGAAATCTGCACACAAGGTTAATTTAATTTCTTCCTTTCAAATTTGGATGCATTTCATTTCTTTCTCTTTCCTAATTGCTCTGGCCAGGACTTCCAGTATTATGTTGAATAAAGGTGGTGAAAGTGGGCATTCTTGTTTTGTTCCAGATCTTAGAGGAAAGGATTTTAATTTTTCCCCATTCAATATAATGTTAGCTATGGGTTTCATATGTGGCTTTTATTATTCTGAAGTATGTTCTTTCTATATCCAGTTTGTTAGGGGCTTTTTATCATAAAGGAATGTTGAATTTTATTGAATGCTTTCTCAGCATCTATTGAAATGATAAAATGGTTTTTATTCTTGTTTTTGTTGATGTGGTGTGTCACATTTTTTGCTTTGCATATGTTGAACCATACTTGCATCTGTGGGATGAATCCCACTTCATCATGGTGAATAATCTTTTTAATGTATTATTGAAGTTGGTTTGCAAGTATTTTGTTAAAGATTTTTGCACCTATGTTCATCAGTGATATTGGTTTGTAGTTTTCTTTTTTGTTGTGTTTGTGTCTGGTTGTGGTGTCAGGGCGATGCTGGCCTTATAAAATGAGTTCAAAAGCGTTTGCTCATCTTCAGTTTTTTTGAACAGTATGAGTAGAATTGGTATTGATTCGTCTCTAAATGTTCAGTAGAATTCAGTGAAGCTATCAGGTCCTGGGCTTTTCTTTGATGGGAGACTTTTTATTACAGTGTCAATCTCGTTACTCATTATTGATTTGTTAAGGTTTTCCCTTTCTTCAGGGCTCAATTTCTGATAGGCTATATATATCCAGGAATTTCTCCACTTCTTATAGAGTTTCCCATTTTTGGGGTATAATTGTTTGTAATAGCCTTCAATGATTTTTTTCTATTTCTGTGGTCTCAATTGTTATGTCTCCTTTTTCATTTCTGATTTTAT
>NW_012148648.1:6384-7063 GCF_000956105.1 Propithecus coquereli | reverse complement strand
ATATGAAATGGTCTTTGTATCAGGCCCCCCCCCCTTTTTTTTAAAGGCAGTCAAATTTAGCAGTGGGGGGTTGAATACCAACTTTAGTGACACTAATATTAATAAGTTCTGATAACCCACTACCATTGGACCAGCTGGTTTAAGTTTTTTAAAGTTACACATTACAACCAGCTGGGTCTCAGGTGGGCTATGGATACAGAAAGCAGTACTCATGATCCCTTTCCTATTGTCTTATGCCTTTCTGCTTTGCTTTTTCAACATTTGCCTTTGTGACCTGGTTTTCTTCTTGATTGGATCATTTGGCTTGTTTTCCACCCAGCACAACTCCTCTCTGCTTTGTTTGTACTTCTGTGATTTGGCTCACCTCCCAGTGCTTTGTTTTGGCTTGGCCACCCTTTATGCTCCACTTGGCTTTGGCCCAAGGTCCAGCACTTTTTCTCACTTGCTTCATCCTCCTTGTGTACAGTTCCAGAATTCCAGATTTAGTCATCACCTCATTTGCAATTATACTGTTCCTCTCTGAAGAAAACTGTCTCCAGTGTATTATGGCTAGTGGCTAGACTCTGAGAAATTTAAAGTCTGGAGGCATGTCTTATTTATCAGCCAGGCATTGTAATTATAATTGTATTCATTTGCTTAGGCTGCCATAGCAAAGTACCCCAGTCTAGGTAACTTAAAA
>NW_012148648.1:0-856 GCF_000956105.1 Propithecus coquereli | reverse complement strand
ATTTTCTCATCTATAGAAAAAGATGTTGGTATCTGATAAGTCCCAAGAAAATATGCTATAAGCTACAATCCTAAATTATGTTTCAAAACTACCAAGACACTTTCCCCTCCAGTCTTTTTTCCACTAATGTAACTACTATAAGAAATATTCTAAAGAAAAGATTTTCTTTCCCACAGTATGTCTACAACATCATTGCTATCCATCTCCCCTCACAAGTTTGGAAAGGAATAAAGTGATATTTTCCCTTCAAAGAAACAAAAACAAAAAAGGCAAAAAAATATAACACAATGTTTACAAAATGTGGAAAAAAGCACCATGATCTTTCACATGATATCTGAACTTGAATTCTCTGTGGCATAAATTTCATTGCCATTTTGTGCCTCTAATGACATCCCTTGAGCACCTGGCTCTGAGAGCCATCATTGTGGCTGGAGAGAGCAAGAGACAAACAGAGTTGAGCCAAACAGGCTTTTTTTTTGTTTTTGTTTTTGAAAAAGAACATGTCTGGGACTCTGAAAAATAGTTCAGATTGGAATCTACAAAGTAAGCTTAAAATAGATTTGAGTGGGCAGATGAGCAGAGCAAAGGCCACCAGGGTCTCCCCACAGGCCAAATGCTGAGTGAAGTAACAGGAGCACTTTGGCAGAGTTCTCATAAAATGAGACACTAAAATCCCATGCTTGGGTTACTTAACAAAACTCTCTTTGAATGATATGCAGCAAGTCTTCTCAAGGTAAAATGAAATTGTGAGAATAATAAACAATAATAGATAATGATAGATACACTGATCAGTAGTGATCCCAAGAGCCTTTCTAACTATTCAATGAATGGAGTTTTAAAAAAAAAATAATCCCCT
>NW_012148647.1:22579-24714 GCF_000956105.1 Propithecus coquereli | reverse complement strand
GCCCTGTCTGAGCAGAGCAGTAACAAGGGAGGCTTCACAGTTCCAAATTATACATGCAACAAAATGATGTTCATTTCTCACGATGAGGTCAATCTCGATGAGATTCTGGGAAGAAAAGTCGTCATCAAAGAGAAAGAATCATAGCCATTCCATGAGATCATTTAGCCTGCAACTCCAAAGTGTGTCTTTGCAACACAAGGAAAAATTATATTGGAGATGGGGAGAATCAGACAGAAGAAGATGGAGATTAAAGTTGAGAGGAAAAAGAAAAGTGGATACCCATGGGAGGACACAGAGCTCCTCCCACCTCACTCCCCATCCAGGTATAGTGCTTTGCTTTTGTTTTGTTTTATTTATTTGTTTATTTATTTATTTCAGCATATTATGGGGGTATGAATGATTAGTTTACATATATCGTCTTTGGCCCACCCACGTTAGAGCTTCAAGCATGTCCCTCCTCAGACAGTGCGCACCACATCGATTAGGTGTGAATATACCCATCCCTTCCTCCCTCTCCACCTGATTGACACTCGATGAATGTTACTACTATACGTGCACATAAGTGTTGATCAGTTAATACCAATTTAATGGTGAGTACATGTGGTGCTTGTTTTTCCGTTCTTGTGATACTTCACTTGGTAGAATGGGCTCCATCTCTACCCATGATAATACAAGAGGTTCTAGATCACCATTGTTTTTTGTGGCTAAGTAGAATTCCATGGTATACATATATAACATTTTATTAATCCACTCATGTATTGATGTTCACTTGGGTTGTTTCCACACCTTTGCAATTGTGAATTGTGCTGCTGTAAACATCTGATGTCTTTTTTACAGAATGTCTGTTATAGAGACAGGGTCTTACTCTGTTGCCTCGGCTGGAGTACAGTGGCATGATCATAGCTCACTGCAGCCTTGAACTCTTGGGCCCAAATGATCCTCCTGCCTTAGCCTCCCAAGTAACTGGGACAACAGGCATGCACCATTACACCTGGCTTCAGTAGTGCTTATGACATAAGCTGCCTCCCTGTGTCATACGATCCCTCACCCTCAAAAGACATTTCTGCCCAGACAGAATGGTTGGAAGCTCTAGATAGAGCTCAACTCCAAGATTTTTCTATTTCAAGATTAGGGAAGGATCACTCTATGAAGCTGATTGTAAATGAACAGCAATCGGATGACTCGTTTATCTGTAAAATAACTCATAGTGGGCAATGGTTTGCAACTGAGTTGCTGGGGGGTCAGCATGTTTCTCAAGTCCAGTCAATAGAACTCTTTATTGTATTGTGACATGTTCAGCATGGGATAAGAGTGATTTTGGTAATGAATATAAATAGTAATTGGACAGTTCAGAATTTATTAGTGTAACTTGTTAGCATTTACTCAGCCCAGTCCAGAGGAAAAGAGGAACTCTATCTGACAAAAAGTTATTCTAACCACTATAAGGGTGAACTTGGTACTTGGGACAAATACTTTATTTATCAGTCAATCATCTTCACATCCTATATCAATTGTATTCAATTTCCTCTTGCCACTAGAAATTTGTGGGTTTCAATGTCAACTCAGAGCTCCCCGAGAATCTTTTTTGTTGCCCTTTCTGGTTCATCACAAAAGTTCATTGCTCTCACCCTCTTCGTTTAGTTTATTACTCCCACTACTTCTGCTCTTGAGCCACCCATCATCTCTGTTTAAGAACACTCCAGTTCCTCAGCCCACCATGTGAGTCATCAGTGTGTAGTACCTGTTTTGCTTGAGTTCTCTGAGGTATTTAATAACATAGTTTCTGAAACTCCCTCATCATTTGGTTTCTAGGAGACCACTCTCTCTGTTTCTCCCTTTACCTCTCTGATGTTCCAGTTTCTGGTGTGGACTTCACTTCCCTACCTTCCTTTCCCCCAGTGTTATTGTTTGTGAGGGTTCTGTCCTGACCCTCTTCCCTCAGCACATGCTCACTGAGAAGTCTTATCCCTTCCCCCATTTCACCCGGTGATGTGCTCAGCACGCCCAGATGCTCACCTTCAGATAGCTTCTTCTCCATCACTGCAGACGAAAGTAAGTAAAACTCAACACAGCTGAAAATACACCCCTATTTTGCCTCTTAAACATGCTCCTACCGTTTTTCTTAGCTTGATGAA
>NW_012148647.1:19810-20189 GCF_000956105.1 Propithecus coquereli | reverse complement strand
ATTGTAACCAGTTAATGGCTGACACTGATGAACAAGGAATCAGGACCATCCTGAGAGGGGAAAGGAGAAAGAGTTTGCACAGAGGGTGACCTAAAGGAGTGATTTTTCTTTGGAGGGCATTACCACATCACTTGCACATCCCAGCTCCTTCACCACTTCTGCAGAAGAATACAGGATTCTTCTGTTTTCTTTCAGAAATATAACAGAGGTATAATGTTTGTACTAGAACCAAAGAGAAACCATAGCCAGCATTTTAGCCTTTTCCGAATTGGAAATCATGACATGCTTTGGGTGACTATGTTTTCGGATTAAAACACAAATTATAAATCCATAATGAAAATATATCTGGAAAAAAAACCCATACATTTGGAAATTGACA
>NW_012148647.1:6383-8050 GCF_000956105.1 Propithecus coquereli | reverse complement strand
CTTGCTATGTTGCCCAGGCTGGCCTCAAGTTTCTGGGCTCAAATGATCCTCCCTCTTCAACCTCCCTGGTAGTTGGGACTACAGGCATGTGCCACCCACATGTTGTCATTGTATTTCTGATGCTCATTTACTGCAGAATGAATGCAGGTACTTCCCATCTGCCTTCTGAGCATGTTGTTCACTGTAGATTTCTATCTACTGTCTGTCCTCTTAACCCACACAGACTACCATGGTATTCTCAGGAAGAAAGGTGTGAACAAAAAAGGAAGTTTGCCTTTCAGTGTTTCATGGTCAAGGAATTGATTTATTTACAGCCGTAAATCATTTAGTAAAGTTCACTTTGTTTTGTTCTTTGGGTGAACCTTAGTTTTCAGATATGTGCACCATTGAGAGTTAACTTTTAATATGATCATGGAAAAATTCTGAGAATAAAAACACTAAAATAATCACCATACTAGGGTAAGAAAATATCTGGTTTTATTCAGTGAATCAACTTGATCTACAAAGTCCTTGAAAATTACAAGGAAATTGATCCTAAGGGGAGGCAAAGGCCAATAGATTGGACCAGCCAAAGGTCATATATAAAAAGGCTGGGTGGAGTTGGAAAAAAATCTAGGACTCATGATTTTCAGTTTAGAGGCTTTTGGTTTTGGTTTTTTTTTTCCTTGTTTTCCTTAAGCATCTTCTTTCCCCAGTAGGCCCATCTGAAGGTGGGTGGGACCCAGTCAAATCCTGTCTTTTTTTTTCAATACCTCTTCCCCCACCAATTCCTCCAAAAAATGTGCTTATATTAGTGAAATCAGGTGAGAAGATTTGTGAACCTCAGTTCTTATAATCACCAATTGCTCAGGAGAAGAGGTGGGAAGGGGTCGTCTCTCATCTTCTGCCCCCTCAGCCAGTCTGGGGCATGTGCCAGAGGGCCTCTCACAGAATTGCACGGGAGGCCCATGTTGGGTCCTTTAAAAGATGCCCAAGACAGTCAGCCCCACCCACAGGAATTAAGTTGGTTGCCCTTCTCTTCTTTCTCTCTTCTATTTCCTCTCTGTCTTCTTATTGGTGTCTCGCATTTGCCCCCAGACTGCGGTTCTGGTATCTCCCCTAATTCAGCTCTTGGCTTTCCTCTGTTCTAATGTCCAGAAACTGATTCTGGCCTTGCTGCACTACTCCACCTCTTGCTTCTTACACAGGACTTGATATTCATCCCTGGCTTCTCAGCCAAGGAGCAGCCTGCTCCAAGTTTTAGTCTCATTAACTCAGCATGTGACAGGCTCCCTGTGATGGGGACGTCTCTCCATTTTCTTATTTTTCTTTGTTTTTCTACCTCCTATGATAATCACTGGGTGAGGTACTCATGATAGAATTCTCTTTTCTTTCCTTTTTAAAATATTTTCTCCTTGGAAACAGAAAACAGAATGGTAGTGACCAAGGACTTGGGGGAGGGCAAAGAGAGGAGTTGTTGTTTGATGGATAGAGTTTCAAATTTGCCAGATTTGGAGACTTTAGTGGACCCTTAAACAATGTAGTGTTTAAGGGCACTGACTACCTCTGGCCCACACACCCATGCAGTCAAAAATCCACGTATAACTTTTGACTCCCCCAAATTTAACTACTAATAGCCTGCTGACTGGAAGGCTTACTGATAACATATTTTGTATGTTATATGTATT
>NW_012148647.1:4510-4828 GCF_000956105.1 Propithecus coquereli | reverse complement strand
TTTTTTTACATTTCCCTCTAAAAGTCTGTAGGTTTAAAACATAATTTGAAGTTCATTTTCCAGGGAGCAATCCAATTTGGCTTTTGTTGTTCTGGTCGGATATTATATGATTTTGTTTTTTATTGCAAGCCTTTAGAATGGTTCACAGATGTTGCTGCTAAAATAGATCCTCCTGGAAATATTTGGTTTGAGGAAATCTCTGTTGCCATGGATTAAATTAATAGGAGACCTCTTTTTATAAATTCAAGGCTATATTCACATTTAGGAAATAATAGTATTTCCCTAAATTTATGTAAGGCAATCATGGGGACAAGTGAC
>NW_012148647.1:3821-4171 GCF_000956105.1 Propithecus coquereli | reverse complement strand
TCACACTTATTTGGAGATTTGCAATGAAAATTAAATTTCTAAAGACTCTTAGGTCTCCTGCAGTAAAAAAGCATGTTTATTTTATTTGATATTAGGTTCCTTTTTTTTACATCACATCAATTAACATTCTGAAAAACTAGCGTTTACAAAAGACACTTTTCGAACAGCCACTGGAGATCAGTTTTTACTCCTAACTGCTACATGAAAGCAACACCTCCTTGTGTAGTTACACCCAAGAATATATCTAGAGCAGTAGTCCCTAACCTTTTTGGCATCAAGGACCGGTTTCATGGAAGACAATTTTTCCATGAACCAAGGTTTGGGGTTTGTTGTGGGGGAGGTGGGAAGTT
>NW_012148647.1:0-511 GCF_000956105.1 Propithecus coquereli | reverse complement strand
TTTTTACTGATTCACAGAGTGTGCGCAATCGAATGCTCTGGTACTTTTAGTCACCACTGCTTCCCATGACTTGGATAGTTTGATTCCATTTTGTCGGTTAATAATAAACTATTATCTATCCCTGCTACACCTCTGCCAAGAGCTTTTTTCCAGAAACTACTTTATAGTTATTATCTAATCTTTATAAAACCATGGAGGAAGTTTTCCCATCTAACAGATGGTAAATGATTAAGAAGCAGACAGTTAAAGAACTTGCTCAAGGTGACCACGGCAATTCAGTGACGGGATACTACTATGTTCCCAATGTTCATTTTCCAATTATTTATTTTTCATAGTTCTATCTGCAAACCTCACAATATTATCTGAGTTTAAGTTTATTTACAGTTATCTCACTTTTCTTATAGGTCATTGAGTGGCTAAAAAAATGAGAGGATGCATATGTATGGAAGAGAGTCAGGAGTGGTCTATAAAGAGTTATATGCTGATTCTATTGTTGTTCACCGAGTCTGGC
>NW_012148646.1:19428-19751 GCF_000956105.1 Propithecus coquereli | reverse complement strand
AAATATTATTTATGATTTCTATAATATTTCCCTGAAATACTCATGCATAGTTACTATAATTCTGGTAGAACTCATCAGATTTTTATTCCATGTCTATAAACTTCAGTTCCCTTTCCCATTTTGCAGGAAAATATGTTCCTTTAAGAATTCTGGCCTCTATGTAAAAAGTGGTCAAAAATCCTATGGAAAGAGTATTAGTTAGTGTATAAAAAACTTCATCCATTTCCTGTACATATGCTGGCCAGAAGTATCCTCACAGGAGCTGCATCATTGGAAACAAAAATCTTATATTCGCTAGTCGCCCAGGCTGTTTCCACTCTAAA
>NW_012148646.1:18119-19084 GCF_000956105.1 Propithecus coquereli | reverse complement strand
CAGATTTTCCCACTAAAAAACACAAATGTAAGTCTGAGTATCGGCAAAGTGAAAAAATAAAATGGAAAAAAAAAACATAGCCTATATGTTATATATATAAATAGTATATAGGTAATTTATGTGTGTAATTAATTAGACCGAATTACCAAGGAAAGGGAATGCCATTTTAAAATGCAGCTTGACATTATAAAATAGAAATGTCTGGTGGCTGTGAGCCAAATGTACTGAAACAGTAAAGGGAAGAAGAATCAAGTGCAAGCTCATCTGCTCACCAGTGCCCTACCTGAGAGAATTTGCTTCCATGTAACCACTTGTGCCATAACCACTGTTACAAACAGCCTCCCTCCGAGGAGAAGTGGGGGAGGGTACAATGAAATGAGAGGTAAAAAAAAAGAGAGAGAGAGAGAAATGTAACCACCATTGGCACTCTCAGACTGAGGGGAAATCAATGGAAGCGGATGAATGGGGGGTAAGCCTGGACCGCTCTCTCTGGTCCTCGATTGGACACAGCTAATCCCTGTGACCTTTAGGAAAGCTGAAGGAATAAAATGACCCCAATAATCAAAAGCACAATTAGAATGAAGAGTGCAAAACCGTGACTGTGGTTAGAAAAGGCAGACAATGAAGTGACTGTAGAGGAAATTTGTCCCTTTAGCAGTTGAGTGAATGCAGCCTTAGAGATGCCCTTAATGGTCACAGATGGATGGCAGGTCGGACTCATAGGACACTTGAGGGAGAGCAGGTGGGGAGGAACTGGCAGTTGCCTTGTGACCAGGGGCCCAACTTGCAGATGGTTCAGACTTTCCCCACCTCCCTCCAAGCCACCAAGCAGTTTCTATCCTTCTAAAGGACACAGCGAAAGAAGTTGGACAGATGTTGAAATATCAGTGGGCAAGGAAAAAAATATTTTCTCCTAACAGTGAAGAAATCTGTAGAGTAATTTTAATATCAAGTGCTTTTCTTCT
>NW_012148646.1:15148-15469 GCF_000956105.1 Propithecus coquereli | reverse complement strand
ATTCATTGAGAAAAGTTATCTGCATCTTAACTTTTACTCAACTTAAATTCTTGACTTCAGCAAAACTACATCCCAATGTTTCTTTCAATCATTCAGCAAAAATGTAGTGATTGCCTACTCTGTTCTTAAACACCGTACCAGGCTAGGCATATGAAAATAAGATGTGACGCTGTCTTAAGCACCCTTAAGCTTATGCTAAAAGACGCACCTCTGTTGTTGAAGGATAATTTTAAAAAATTATAATTGTTGAAAAAAGAATCTAAATTTACTTTGATTTTATTCAGTAGTTTGTTCCTCAAATCAACATATTTAAAAATATTG
>NW_012148646.1:12545-13355 GCF_000956105.1 Propithecus coquereli | reverse complement strand
TAATAAAAAAGGCTTTAGACTATTCAAATATCATCCACCATCCTTTAAATTTTTTTGAATATTTTTCATAATAGGTTGAGTGATTGGTAATATCATACCGTATTTATGTTAGTTACTTCTCTCGTGATATTCTTTTCTTAACCATTTGAAAGTAAGTTAGAGGTATCATGAAACCTCACTCCTCAATTGCTCTGTATGTATACCCTAGAAACTAAGGTTATTATCTTTTTCTGTAAACTTTAAGTTGGGTCTTAAGTCTTGATTGAATTCAGGTCAAGCACTGTTTGCAAGGAGACTTTATAGCTGATACTTCCAACTATACCACACAATTGTCTTTCCACTCTTAGTCACCTGCTATTGGTGATACTGTTTGATTACTGAATTAAAGTGGCAACTGCCTCATCCATTCATTATAAAAGTATATTTTTCTCTTTGCAGTTAGCAAATAATCTCTGGGGGTGATACTTTGGCACTGTGAAATATGTTGTCTCCCAATTATTTTACACCCATTAGATGGAGGGGATTGGGGAGTTGCTGGTCAAAGGATATAAAATTCCAGTTAAATGGTAGAAATAAGCTCAAGAGCACTATGGTACAAAATGGTGACTATAATTAATAACAATGTATTGTAGGCTTGACCATCACTAAAAAAGTCAATTTTAGGTCAAGAAATAATGGATGTGTGAGATAATGCATATGTCATGAGCCATTCCACAATGAATACATATTTCAAAACGTTCTACACTATTTTTCATTTGTCAATTAAAAAATTAATTAGTGTTTAAAAACCTAAAAATTTAATGGATTGTT
>NW_012148646.1:11360-12495 GCF_000956105.1 Propithecus coquereli | reverse complement strand
GAGAGTAGATTGATGGTTACCAGAGACTGGGAAAGGTAGCAGGGAGGAGGGGATAAGTGGGGACAGTTAAAATATATAGTTATATAGTTAGATAGAATGAAAAATATTTGATAGCACAACACAGTGACTATAATCAATAATCAATTAGAGTATACTTTAAAATAGCCCCTACTTTAACAATATTTTGTTGTGTATTTCTTGCTTAAACACAACTTACTAGACTACCTTATTAAATGCTCTATTTTGTCTTGTCTATAAAAGGAGATGGTGAAGAAGCCCTGGTGATATGCTTATTGCAGCTTAGAAATAGATTTGTGAAACTATCCAATCTTATTGTTCAGTGACTGGAAAATAATCGCTAACCTGGTGTCACTTTGTTTATATGCTATTGAAATTCCATCTAGTTTCTAGAATTAGATTGATGAGTAAAGAGAGGCCATGGGGTATAGTGAGAAGAGGAGTGTTTTGAAATCATTTGAAATCAAATTTCAAATCCACTATTTACTAGTTGCACGACTGAGGCCAAAGAACTTCTCTTAGCTTTAGTTTCAGCATGTCTAAAATGGAACATGAAGGAGAAGCGTGATGATGGTGATGACAGTGATGGTTATGACCATGATAGAACTGCAAAAATTATATAAGAATATATATATGCATATAAAATGATATGCTACATTAAATAAACTAAAGTATTATATTAATATTATTTGTGATTATAATCAGTACAGTTTTTACTTCCTTTTCTTTATATTTGATTTATTCGGTTATCTAATCACCTAAACCAGGAATGAGAAAAGGTAATGACATATATTTTGAGATCATTGTATGAAATCTGTTTTTTAATTTAATACAATACTAGTATCTCAGGTCACAGGTTAAAATTACCTACTGTATCATTAAGATTATATTAGTTTAGCCAAATAGCAAACCACTCTAATTTTTTTTCCTCTTCTCAGCAGTGTTGGAAGACAAAGCTTTCAAATTTTGAAAGAATCAGCCAGTCTCTAAAATTTTTATTTAAATGCATATTTTACATCAATTTCAACATTTTGCTTTATTTTATCTGAACATACTTTCTAGCAATCTATATTCACTTGGATTATTATAATCATGGGTCTTCTATCTGTGAAAAAAA
>NW_012148646.1:0-355 GCF_000956105.1 Propithecus coquereli | reverse complement strand
TGCAGAACATCAGAACTTGAATGACCTATGACTCTACATTATTCGACACAGGAGGTACACTCTTGGTTTTTATTGTGTCTGTGTCCGCTTATCGCCGTGGAGCTATAGACACTGCTCATATTTATCTAACACACAGATATGACACACAGAGTGTGTGTGAGGGAAATTTAATAGTGGTATCGTTGGGCTTCTATACACACAGATGCTGCAACTCAGATTCTAGATATTAGAACTTGAATGTTGTCCTTAGCTTCATCTCTAAAATTTTATGTAGGAAAATTAATGTACAATTTCAAAAGCAGAAAAAAAAGCATTTTTTTTATTTGAGAAAAATAAGACTAGGTGAATAAAAATA
>NW_012148645.1:25198-26072 GCF_000956105.1 Propithecus coquereli | reverse complement strand
CCGGTTTAGCAAAGATTTAAAAGATTGATAATGGCCACTTGGTGAGAATATGGGGAAGCAGGTTTATGTATGTGGGTGGGAGTAAAAATTAGTATAACCCTTACAGAAGGCAAACTTTAAAATAGGCTCGCACTTGAACCCAGCAATTCCCACTCCTAGCAATTTATCCTTAGGAAATAAACAACTGGCACTCACGTTGGACAAAATGTTCATTTCTGCACCTTAACAACAATAACAAATGTTACCACTGTCTAAGGGAATTAATTAAATTATTTATGCATGCATTACATGCAACCATATGTCAACAGTACTGCATGAAAATGGGAGAATATAGAACTGTGTAGACTTTGAACCATTTATGTAAATAAATATATAGATATATTGTAAATATAAAATACATTTTTTACAAGTCTTCCAGGACATGAAAAAGTGGAGAAAAATTATATTAAAAAAATGATGCCAGGTCATTTGGATATCCATATGGAAAAAAGCTTTATTTGGACTCTTTCCTCATATCATAAATAAAAATACATTTCATTGCTATTACCAATCTATACTTTAAAAGTCAAACAATAAGAAAACCTAAGAGAACATCTTTGCAAACTTGAAGCACGCCAGAAGTTTATAACAGGACACAAAAAACACCAATCATAAAGGAAAAATACATAAATTGAATTATATTAAAATTAAGAATGTCTATTCCTCAAAAGACATCATTGAGAGTGAAAAGTCAACCTACAGAGTGGGAGAAGATATTAAATATATAAAATATATTTCACAATATGTAACTTCTACAAATAAATAAGGAAAAGATATCTCAATAGAAAAATGGACAGACACTTCAAACAGATGATATCCAAAAGGCCAATAAACA
>NW_012148645.1:20624-21908 GCF_000956105.1 Propithecus coquereli | reverse complement strand
GGGGGGGGGACCAAGGGCAACATACGTAACCTAAACATCTGTACCCCCATAATATGCTGAAATAAAAGAAAAAGGAAAAAAAATAAAAATAACATTATACAACTAAGGGCTGTATCGTGTGGTACAGATTACATGTTGTAGGAGTCTAAACAAGGGGAAATTAGTAGAAAATATGGGGAAAGACTAGGGAAAAAGAGACTAACTTTTGTCTTAAAAGGTCGCTGTTACTGGGGGAGGGGGCACATCAGGCTAGCTCAGGAAAATAACCTTGGTGAAAAAACAGGCAAGAGAAAAGGTGATGTAGATTGCAGAAAAGGGATAGAAAGCTAGTAAGATTAAAATGCTATATAGATAGTGTCTTAGCTTCAGCCGCTACAGCAAAATACTGGAGAGTGTGGCTTAAACAACAGAAATTTATTTTCTCAAGTTCAGGAGGCTGAGAAATCTGGGGTCGGGGTTCTCTTCCTGGCTTGCAGACGGCTGTCTTCTTGCTGTGTCCTCACAAGGCAGAAAGAGAAAGCAAGCTCCCTGGTCTCTACTTACAAGGGCACTAAGTCCACCATGAAGACCCCACCCTCCTAATTTCATCTTGCAGCGGGGAGAAGGAAAACTTCCCCTTCGCCCCTGGAAGTTTCCCTGAAAGATCAATTCACAAAAAGGCACTGTGTGCATGGGGAGAATCACAGAGTGATTACCCACACCCCAGTGGGTTCTAGAAGTTTGTATACCCTCGTTTTAGAGGGGCGGGAGAGCTGAGGATCATATGTAATTCTGTTTAGGGGTAATAAATGGTTACTAGGGAGGATGAATAGATACTTGGGAGAATGAATGGACGGGAGGAACAGATTGACTTGTAAATAATTCTCTTTGGGAATTAAATTAACCTGAGACAAGGGTATTATCTTTAAAATGGATTGGGCCAGGTCTGGTTGGTTGTATGCTTGATCTTCTTTCCTGCAATATATTGAGATGTTAATAACAAGGAGGGGAAGGAAAGGCAATTGTTTTTGATGGGTCCATCTGGTTTTACGCAAATAGAAAGAAAGCCCCTTCCAATACCTGTAGATCTCTAAGGGCCTTTAATTCAAAATATTCTTTATACTAAGAAGTCATATTTTGGTGTTAAATTCCCTGAGCTCCTTCAATCTAAACCTAATGATCTCCCAAAGGCCCCATCTCCGAACTCCATCACATTGGACACTAGGGCTTTAACACATGAGTTGGGGGAACAATTCCATCCTTAGCAGGTAGTGAGGGGAGTATAGAGGCCCAAGACGGAGGCAC
>NW_012148645.1:19768-20574 GCF_000956105.1 Propithecus coquereli | reverse complement strand
CGCCCCGCCTCCCTTACTCTCTTCTTGCTGTATGGAGTAGACTATTGTTTAAAGGCAGCAAAGACAGTGTTCCTAAGGGATGTTGAAATTCCACAAGTTGATAAGGATTTAAACCTGGTAATTATTCCCATTTCCCTCAAGTGCTTCACTAGGTCTTTAAATACCATTCTGATCAAAATTTTCACACAGCACCTTTTAATGTCAAAACACAATGTTAAAAAGAGAAAATATAGTGAAAAATATAAACCAGTTTGGCTACTATAGTACTGGGTAGAACATCCACATCATGGTATTTATGGGAAGGTGCTTGCAAACAACAGCCTGAATCTTTTTTCTTACTGTTTAGAAGCAAAAATTATGAAAACAAATCAATTAATTTTTAAGCATAAATGCAAGGATTCTAAGCATCAGTTCAATAGTTTTTGTCTACTTTTGATGCTCTAACACCTAAACTTCACTCTGTACTTTAATATATATTCAGGACTAAAACTCAATCTTCCTTAAAATTTATTTCTCAGTAACTCATGTTTTTTCTTACATAGTTAATTTAAAGTTAATTAAACAATGCGAGTCACTAAGTGGGGAAAGGTCAAAGTATGTTTTATATGTTATGAATATCAGTAAAGGTTGTTTAAAATTAACCTTAAAATAAGATTTATAGGCCAGGCGTGGTGGCTCACGCCTATAATCCTAGTACTCTGGGAGGCCGAGGCGGGCAGGTCGTTTGAGCTCAGAAATTCTAGACCAGCCTGAGCAAGAGTGAGACATCATCTCTACTAAAAAAATAGAAAGAAATTAGCTGGACA
>NW_012148645.1:17116-17543 GCF_000956105.1 Propithecus coquereli | reverse complement strand
CACATTGGACACTAGGGCTTTAACACATGAGTTGGGGGAACAATTCCATCCTTAGCAGGTAGTGAGGGGAGTATAGAGGCCCAAGACGGAGGCACCATATCTGTTGCAGTAGGAAATGGTCACGAGGGAAAGAAATAACTAAGTTTAGTTCTTACAGAGTTAGGGCCAATACTGGAATAATAAAATGGAAAGGCAGTTGGCAGTTGGAAAGCAATGGGTGGCTGAGGTTCAGGTCAGAAAACTCAACGGAAGTATTAATACCAATGAGTCCTGTGAATTTTCAAGTACCTACTTTACTATAGTTGTAACCAACTCTCTGAACAAATTTCAGTGACCTCATACGTTTTTTTTTAATAATCTCTTCCCTTAACTAAATACTTGAACTTTTTGAGTTCTTTCCCAGAAATGGTGGAATTTTTACAAGACA
>NW_012148645.1:732-3050 GCF_000956105.1 Propithecus coquereli | reverse complement strand
TTTTAATTATGAGGACACTGGCAATTTCCTCCTGGCATTCTTGGGGACAGAAATGGGGTTGGGGACGTGAAATGTGGTGACCCCAGAAGACCCTAGCTTCAGAGCGGTGGCAGCCCTACTCAGGGAGCCTGGTATTTCTTGTGAAGCGCATATGGCCTCCATTCTTCTCATTGCTCTTTCTGCTGCCCCTTGTTTTCTCAGCAAGGAGGAGTGGCATTTTTCACACAGAAAGGGCTTCTGTTTTACTTGACTTCAGGACGGCAATAGTAGGGAAGCTCAGGAAACTCCCCACAAACCTCTGCCCTTTGCAGCAGCAGGCTCAGGATGGAAGAAGCTCAGCAGTGTGAGTGGATGCAGAAGAGGGGCTGAGCCCCTGGTGTCTGGAACAAAGGCACAGTGAGGGCAGGCAGGAAATCCAGGCTCCAGCAGTGGCCTTGGGATGGAATGGAGAGGTGGAAAGATCTAACATCTCCCATCAGCACACAGGTCCACAGCTCCCAGTGGGAGAAAAACAACATCCCGAGGGGGAATGAAAGTGCAGTAACTGAGCGTTTGTGCTTGGAATTAATAAGCAAACCCATCAACTCCTTGACATCGTGGGCTTGGGCCTCAGAAGGCAGAAACCTTTTAAGCGCCAATGATTATCCTTATGCGCTTCCTCCTCAGGCTCTGTCTGTGTGATGGATTGTCACCTGCAGAGTGCCCTGGCATTTCCACGCACAAAATTATTGGCTGCAGACGGTTGTTGGATGCCTTTCCGTGGAAGGAAGCTGCAAAAACAAATTCTGTTCTATCAACTCAAATTCTTTTAATATTTTGAATCCGAGAGCACTAGTTTTGTTTGCAACTTCTCCATGATATGAAATTGCTCTTCACCGTACGATCAAAATGAAAATAGTTTTCTATGTTTAATAGTTCAATAGCCATTTGCTTCAAGATTTTGGGATATTTTATGTTGTTTTCTATATCATTTCTGTAAGGAGCATAAAATTCCCCAGACTTCTTTGAAGATGGAACTGAGGCACCAGTGACCCAAGCATATAGGGTTAGCGGAGTTGTGGAATCTCAGTAACAATAGCCAAGCTTTACTGATATTGTTAATATTAATATTTGTTAATAGTTAATATAACTAAACTAACTGCAGACACTGGGCTTATATTATCTCATTTAGTCCTTACAACATATGTATTATCATTATCTCTACTTTACAAAAGAGAACATGGCTTGAGTAGGTTCCATAACTTGCACGAAACCACACAGCCTGCACATGGGAAGGCAAGGACAAGACCCAGGCCTGTGACCTCAGAGCCCCTCCAATCATGAAATGCCTGCATTAGTTATCTACTGCTGCGTAACAAATTACCCCCCAGGACTTCTGGAATGGTGGGCTAAAACTTAGTGGCTTAACATCTGTTATCTCACAGTTTTCTCTGGGTCAGGAATCTGTGCCTCAGAGTCCCTCCCAAGGCTACTATCAAGGTGACAGCCTGGGCTGCAGTCATGTCAAAGTTCAAGTGGGGAAAGGTCCACGTCTAAGCTCTCTCCCGTGGTTGTTGGTGGGATTTAGCCCCTTGGTGGCACTTGGCTAGAGGCCACCCTCTGTCCCTTGCCACATGGACTCTCCACGGGACACACATGGCAGCTTGCTTTCTCAGAGCAAGTAAACAAGAAGAACCAGAGAGAAAGAGTTGGAGTAAGATGGAAGTCGTGGTCTTTTGTGACCTAATTTTGGAAGTGACATCTCATCACTTTGGGCATTGTCTACTCCTTAGAAGTGAGTCACTAGGTCCAGCCCTTACTCAAGGGGAGGGGACAGGGGACTACGTAAGGTGTGTCTACCAGGAGGTAGGATCACTGGGAGCCATTGCAGAAGCACCCACCACCGCACCCTTCTCAGATAACTCACACCTCTCACGCACAGGGGCACGCTTGCACTATGTCACTGTGACCCCCTAGCCATAGCTGACTGGACCAGAGAGGGACACCTGATCCAAGCAGGCCAATTAGATTCTCTTCCCCAGGAATTCTGAATTGCAATTCAGAGACCCTGGTTGGTTTCTGCTAGAGGGTTGAAATGAAATAATAATAATTGGGAGCTTCGGGGCAGCCATCTTCTGTTGTGCTCAAAGATGGAGACAGCTAGTTATCAGCGAGACAGAGAGAGAGAGAAAGAGAAAGAAAGAAGAGAGGGAGAGAAAGAGACAGAGAGAGAAAGAGAAAAAGAGAGAGAAAGGGAGAAAGAGATTGGCTATAGTTCCTCCCCTGGGTTTAGAGAGGTACAATAAAAATGAGATTTGTCACTTGCAACCAAGGGTGAC
>NW_012148645.1:0-682 GCF_000956105.1 Propithecus coquereli | reverse complement strand
TGGCAGCTTGCTTTCTCAGAGCAAGTAAACAAGAAGAACCAGAGAGAAAGAGTTGGAGTAAGATGGAAGTCGTGGTCTTTTGTGACCTAATTTTGAAAGTGACATCTCATCACTTTGGGCATTGTCTATTCCTTAGAAGTGAGTCACTAGGTCCAGCCCTTACTCAAGGGGAGGGGACAGGGGACTGCATAAAGGCGTGTCTACCAGGAGGTAGGATCACTGGGAGCCATTCCAGAAGCACCCACCACTGCGCCCTTCTCAGATAACTCACACCTCTCATGCACAGGGGCACGCTTGCGCTATGTCACTGTGACCCCCTAGCCATAGCTGACTGGACCAGAGAGGGACACCTGATCCAAGCAGGCAAATTAGATTCTCTTCCCCAGGAATTCTGAATTGCAATTCAGAGACCCTGACTGGTTTCTGCTAGAGGCTTGAAATGAAATCATATTAATTGGGAGCTTCGGGGCAGCCATCTTCTGTTGTGCTCAAAGATGGAGATGGCTAGTTATCAGCGAGACAGAGAGAGAAAGAGAAAGAAAGAAGAGAGGGAGAGAAAGAGACAGAGAGAGAAAGAGAAAAGAGACAGAGAGAAAGGGAGAAAGAGATTGGCTATAGTTCCTCCCCTGGGTTTAGAGAGGTACAATAAAAATGAGATTTGTCACTTGCAACCAAGGGTGAC
>NW_012148644.1:21207-21841 GCF_000956105.1 Propithecus coquereli | reverse complement strand
CAATCTTTTTATTTTCTAAAGTCAGGGGCTTTATTCTGAATATAATAGGTGTCCAATATATGGTTGCTGAATGACTGACTTGGTGTGAAATTTAAGTCTGGACTTAATTTAAAACAAAGTATCTCTCAAATTAATCTAGTGATTTCTCCTCACTCTTTCTATAGTATTTTGTAATCTCTAATATTTTTACCATGTAGTGTAGTCTATCTTTCCTTAAATTGTGTGTGTCATTTTACAAAACCAATCTTTTACTTTTTATTTTCTAAAGTCAGGGGCTTTATTCTGAACATAATAGGTGTCCAATATATGGTTGGACATGTATGGCTGAGTGACTGACTTGGTGTGAAATTTACATGACTCATATTTTATTTTTTGACATTAGGGAATTTATCATGAATATTTAGTATTGGAGAGAAGAAAATAATTTAATATAGGTAAAGCATAACACCTACTTCTATTAATACTTTGGCATCTTATATCATTTTGCTCATATAAATCCCTGAAATAGTTATTGTCTAACAGTATCTTAGATGAAGGCCGAAAATAACAGAATGACCTTTAGATAATAGGATGGACCACATTAAATGTGTCTGCACCTAATCTAGAGACAAAAGGAAAATTTTTCTGTTATGTT
>NW_012148644.1:9569-10127 GCF_000956105.1 Propithecus coquereli | reverse complement strand
AGGCCACATGTGGCTGGGCACAGGTTCCCCACCCACACGAACTTTAATAGTTTTAATGTTACAAAAAATTAGGATTGTTTTTTATGTGTGCACACACATATACAATCAAAGAATGGGAAAGAAAATCTGGAATTAGAGAGAACTAGGTTTTAATTAATGTTCTGTGTATTAATAACAGTTCTCTGACTTCAGCCAACCTACTTAAATAATCTAATACTAATCCCAACCCTATGGGATTTATGTAACAATTAATTGAAAGAACACATGTTGATGTGCCTCACTCCCAGTTACACAATCAATAAGTATCTTCCAGCAAGTGAGTATCAACCACTTAACACTAGGGTATAACATTGGCTAGTTACTTAAACATTTCTAAGCCCTATCTGTAGCACATGGATAAAACAGTACTGACATCAGAGAATACTTTAAGGGCTAAGCAAAGAATCTAAGTAACAGAACAATGCATGGCACACAACAGAAATACTCAGTAAATATCAATTATAACTATTATTAGATTATGCTGATTTTCCCTTGTTTTTCTTCATCTATATTTTAAAA
>NW_012148644.1:6180-6494 GCF_000956105.1 Propithecus coquereli | reverse complement strand
TAAATAAAATTATTTTAAAATGGTCAATAAGCTAAGTTGCCAAAGACTTTTTCTGCAGCTTTCTTCATGATAGCCAGATTCTTAACTGAACTTATAGTTTAACTTAAATTTGGAGGGTATGCCTCACCATACAGAGGTTGAAAAAAATAAAATAAAAATTACCAAGTAACAAAAATATCAATAGGTAATGCAAGTTAAATTTAGAAACAAGAGTTAATGTAAGTAGCAAAAGTAATGACAAAAACATGGTCATAAAAGACTCCTTCCTTTACCCCATCAACTGAAAATGATTTTGCAAAAAGTACAGTTTGTTT
>NW_012148644.1:3728-4004 GCF_000956105.1 Propithecus coquereli | reverse complement strand
ACTCCTAGTTTCATTGCTTTTTCTATTAATTTTCTATGCTTTATTTCATTTATTTCTTCTTGAATCTTTATTACTTCCTTTCTTTTGCTGACTTTTGGCTTAGTATTTTGTCCTTCCTTTAGTTCTGTGTAAAGTTAGGCTGTTTATTTGAAATATTTCTTTTTTTTTATAATGTAGGCATTTATCACTTTAAAGTTTCCTCTTATTACTATTTTTGCAGCATTCCAAAGATTTTGTTATGTTGTAGATTCATTTTCATTTGTCTTAAGGTTTTTC
>NW_012148644.1:1310-2158 GCF_000956105.1 Propithecus coquereli | reverse complement strand
TGGTTAATTCATTACAATGCTACAGTATTCTGCATTTTAATGTATACTTTTACCAGCAAGATTTATACTTTATATGTGTTTTGTGTTGCTATCCAGTGTCCTTTTTATTTCAACTTTAATGACTGCATTTCCCTCAGCTTTTGTTTTTCTGGGAAAGCCTTTATTCTCCTTCGTTTTGAAGGACATTTGGCCTGATATACTATTCTTTGTTGACAGAGAATTTTTTTTCTTTCAGTATTTTGAATATATAGTCCTACCCCTTTCTGGCCTGCATGGTTTCTGCTGAGAAATATGCTGACAGTCTTATTGTATCACCTTATATGTGATAAGTCACTATTTTCATACTATTTTAAAAATTTCTCTTTGTCCGTGACTTTTGTTAATCAATTATCATGTGTCTCAATGTGGATTTTTCTGGGTTCATCTTAGTTTCATGTCATTCTGCTCTTCAATCTGGATATCAATTTACTCACCCAGATTTGGGAAATTTGGAGCCATTATTTTATCAGCTATGCTTTCCACCTCTTTCTCTCTGTCTTCTAAAACTCCCATAATGCTTATGTTAATCTACTTCATAGTGTCCTTAGGGTTTCTTCACTCTTCTTCAGTCTTTAAATCTTTATAAGTTCCTTAGGATTTCTCATTTTTTTCTTTTTGCTCACACTGACTGCGTAATTTCAAATAAGTAACTGTCTTCAAGTTTCCTGATTCTTTCTCCTGCCTATTCAAATCTAGTATTAAATTTCTCAAATAAAATTTTCAAACCAGTTATTGCATTCTTCAGCTCCAAACTTTCTGTTTGATTCTCTTTTTTGTATTTTTATCTCTTTGTTCATAGTTTCATTTTG
>NW_012148644.1:0-1260 GCF_000956105.1 Propithecus coquereli | reverse complement strand
TCATGATGCCAGTTTTTTTTTTTTTTTTTTTTTTGAAATATGTATACATGGCAGAGTGGCTAAATCAAGCTAAATAACATACACATTAATTCACATATTTATTTTTTGTGGTGAGAACAATTAAAATCTATTCTCTTAGAAATATTCAAGAATAAAACACATTATAGTGATCATGTTGTACCGTAGATCTCTCGAACTTATGCCTTCTGTCTAGCTGAAATTTAGTATCCTTTGACCAACATTTACCTAACTCCACTTCACCCGCACTCCCAGCCCCTGATAATTATCATTCTACTCTCTACTATCACGATGCCAGTTTTTTTTTTCTTTTTTTTTTAGATTTCACATATAAGCAAGATCCTGCAGTATTTGTCTTTCTGTGCCTGACTTGTCTCACTTAACGTGATGTCCTCCAGGTTAATCTATGTTGTTGCAAATTTCATGATTTCCTACTTTTTAAAGGGCATATAGCATTCCATTGTGTATTTTCTTCATCTGTTTATCCATTGATGGACGCTAAGGTTGATTCCATATCTTGGCTATTTTGAATAATGCTGCAATGAACATGGAAATGCAGACATCTCTTTAACATAGTGATATGCTTTCTTTTGGATATATACCTAGAAGTGGGATTGCTGGTAGTCCTATTTTTAATATTTAGAAAACAAAATTTATTTAAGAAACCAAAACACTTTAACTTGCATTTAAACTAAAACTAAAGCATATTCACGAGATAACTCTAAGATACCTCATTATCTAAATAGAGGATAAAATCCTACAGTAAAAAAGGTCAGCAACTGTGTCCAAAATGTTAGTTGCAGAAAACGCACCCAGTTTGAGATATACATTTGGTCAACTGTTTCTTGTGCTTAGCCAGTTGAAATTTGGCTTATAGTTTGCTGCTATTAATAGAACTACATATACCTAATTTCCTCTATATTGCTAATAAATAAAATTATTTTAAAATGGTCAATTAGCTAAATTGCCAAAGACTTTTTCTGCAGCTTTCTTCATCATAGCCAGATTCTTAACTGAACTTACAGTTTAACTTAAATTTGGAGGGTATGCCTCACCATACAGAGGTTGAAAAAAATAAAATAAAAATTACCAAGTAATAAAAATATCAATAGGTAATGCAAGTTAAATTTAGAAACAAGAGTTAATATAAGTAGCAAAAGTAATGACAAAAACATGGTCATAAAAGACTCCTTCCTTTACCCCATCAACTGAAAATGATTTTGCAAAAAGTACAGTTTGTTT
>NW_012148643.1:20276-21561 GCF_000956105.1 Propithecus coquereli | reverse complement strand
TGTCAAACCTTTACTTTTCACTTTAATTACCTGCTTTGCATTTATGATAGAAATAGCCAGAATCCAGCACACAAAGGTAAAAGAAGTGCACTGGTACTGTCAAAATGAAATTCCATTTTGCTAGCCATGGAGATTTACATCCCAGGATTTGGATTAGACACTCATTTAGTGTATTTACATGTCATTGTCTCAAACTTAATGTATTCTGTTAAATAACATTACAGATAGCTTTAAACTTACCTACAATCTCTATTATTGTATTAAGAAATATACAAAGACTTAATGAAAATCCTATAAAATACATATGCAACAGCCAAACGTTCACCTAGCAACGCAGGTGGAGAGAAAGCATACAATGAATTTTGAAAGTATAAGCACTTGTATGAAAGCAAGCTGTTTTGCATTCACACAGAGGCAGATAATACAGATTCTTATAGGACATTTATCATGCCCTTCTTTTTCTCTAATGCCCAAGTGGATTTACTATTTGAGCAAAACAAAGTCTGCAGTCATAACAAAATAATAACCTGCAGTGTTACTCAAAACAAAATCTTACTTGTAAGCATTTTTTTTTAAATTTGCCATAGCGTCTATTCAAAGTCAAATATGTAACAATCAAAAGGGATTCAAATCCCCTAATGCAAAGCCAGGGAAGCGGGCCACGTCAGAGCACTGCATCCAGAGAGAATGGGTTCTGATATCCTTTGAAAACTTAAACATAGTATAAGCTCCTGCCTCCAAAGAAAAACAAAACAAGGAAAACAACTCAATACAATTAAAATTTTAAATCATCTGCCTTTGCTGGTTCCTCCTCATCTAGAGCAACAGAGGGCAAAGAACGGAGAACTTTTACACATTGCATTTATTCCGTGTGGTTGCAGGTCATGCAATATAACGCCTCAGAGGTCAACAGAGCAATCATCTCGGTATCAGACCCGTATTCTACTCTGCTCCCCTCAGAAATCTCAAGGAGGTGGCAATAGACACCAGCAGCATGTAACCCAATAAGCAAATGGCCTCAAGGATTTTTGTACATTTAAAATCATTCAGAAGTTTGCTTTGACTTATGTCTTAGTCTCTTCGTGTTGCTAAGGGAATGTGTGAGGCTGGACAATTTATAAAGAAAAGAAGTTTATTTGGCTCAGCATTCTGCAGGCCGTACGTACACGAAGCATGGCCCCAGCATCTGCTTCTCGTGAGGGCCTCCGGAATCTTCCACTCGTGGTGGAAGGGGAAGGGGAGCCGGCGTGCACAGATTACATGGCGAGAGAGGAAGCAAGAGAGA
>NW_012148643.1:15565-16296 GCF_000956105.1 Propithecus coquereli | reverse complement strand
CATCCTCCACAGTGCTTTGTTGCATGACAGGAAACCCCTGAAAATCAAAGATAAAGGAACATATTAAAGCAGCAAGAGGACAAATAAATGCATTACCTTCAAAGGAGCACAGTAAGATGGGCAGCTGACGTTTCAGAAGAAACAACAGATTAGTGCTGAAATAAACACCAACCTAGAACTGGAAACCCAGCGAACACACACTTACACAGGAGGCGCGTTTCCAGTTCCTATCCTAACGGGGCGGCCAGCGTTAAACTGACGTTCCCAGTGAAAGCGACTCTAAAACTTGGACAAAACACATGATACAACTATCTGAAGCCACTAAGAAAAACCGATGCAGACAGGACATTAAAAGATACGGTCCTTAAAAGAAGGAAACAGACAAGGTGACACCCTGAGGACCCCAGAGGAGGCGGCAACAAGAGGGGCCTTGGTTTCTACCCCTTCAAATGTTGGCAACCTCTCTGGCGCCTTCTTCCCCAGAAAACCGCGATGAGGGCCAAATTAATTGATCCATGCAAAGACACCCTGAAAAGGTGGAGGCGCCACACAAACGCAGGTGGGTAGTGGTTGTTGTACTGAAAGTTTATTATTAGCATCGTTATTCGTTAATCATTACTTGATATCATGAAGAACTTCTGGGCTAAAATATGTAGAATTTTTATAATAAAGTGAAAACCATGAAAAAAGTCTATGAAATATTTTCTTTCCCACTCTAATTTGAGAATCAT
>NW_012148643.1:13853-15515 GCF_000956105.1 Propithecus coquereli | reverse complement strand
CATCCTCCACAGTGCTTTGTTGCATGACAGGAAACCCCTGAAAATCAAAGATAAAGGAACATATTAAAGCAGCAAGAGGACAAATAAATGCATTATCTTCAAAGGAGCACAGTAAGATGGGCAGCTGACTTCTCAGAAGAAACAACAGATTCGTGCTGAAATAAACACCAACCTAGAACTTGAAACCCAGCGAACACACACTTACACAGGAGGCGCGTTTCCAGTTCCTATCCTAACGGGGCGGCCAGCGTTAAACTGACGTTCCCGGTGAAAGCGACTATAAAACTTGGACAAAACACATGAAACGACTATCTGAAGCCACTAAGAAAAACCGATGCAGACAGGACACGAAAAGATACAGTCCTTAAAAGAAGGAAACAGACAAGGTGAGACCTTGAGGACCCCAGAGAAGGCGGCAGCAAGAGGGGCCTTGGTTTCTACCCCTTCAAATGTTGGCCACCTGTCCGACGCCTTCTTCCCCAGAAAACCGCGATGAGGGCCAAATTAATTGATCCATGCAAAGACACCCTGAAAAGGTGGAGGCGCCACACAAATGCAGGTGGGTAGTGGTTGTTGTACTGAAAGTTTATTATTAGCATCGTTATTCGTTAATCATTACTTGATATCATGAAGAAATTCTGGGCTAAAATATGTAGAATTTTTATAATAAAGTGAAAACCATGAAAAAAGTCTATGAAATATTTTCTTTCCCACTCTAATTTGAGAATCATACTCTTCAAAGAACTGTTATCCTGAAAAACAAAACTATGGCAACTTAGTAACAGCAGGGCTCCTTGTCCCATGTGATCCGAACAGTAACATTTTTTAGAAGAGATTCTGTTTCCATGAAGGCATAAATACTGCTGTAGAAAGTGATCCCCCTCTGACAACCTAAAAAGGAAGGGCGACAGAAGCTTAAGAAGACAGCTAGGGAGGCTGTTTCATCAGGGAAATGAAGGCCCCTCTTTGAAGAGAACTGGATGAAAAATAGATGAAAAGCAGCGGCACGCACACGTGGTCTGCGTGCTACACAGCAGTCGCGGCTGTACGGCTGCCCTACGCTCGCACACGGGCCTGACAAACAACACTCCTTGCAACCGAAGAAAACAGTTTGAAAATCCCTCACGGGCAAAGCTAAGTCTGAGCTGGCCAGGAGCCGGTGAGCAGCGGTAAGGACCCGCTGGGGACGCAGAAACCCACTGGGATAAGAAACAACCCAGGCAGGGTTGTGCAATGCGGAAACAGCCCACAGCATAAAGTGTCTCCTGCAAACACCTGGTGAAGGCCCACGGTGAGCCAGGCCCGGTGCCGTCCTGACGGCAGGGAAGAGCAGAGCAGGGGACAGGCCAGACCAGGAACACATACCAATTCCCTGAATGTGCCATATTATTTGGGCGCATAGAAGGGGCAGCAAGACCATCCTAGGGGAGTCATCATGTAGAGATACGGTTTTGGATACCTTTATAATTTTCAGTTATAAGTCTGCCATGTTTGTAACACTTACATTGAACTAAGACCTAAACTGAACAAAATCACACACAGTAAAAAACTTTTGAAGAAATATTTCATGTCTTTATGAGTGAGTCTGAGGTCATCAATCTAAAAATAAACAGAAAATCTTGATCTGTTCCTTAAATTTACAAAATTCGGAAAAGAAACCTG
>NW_012148643.1:12984-13803 GCF_000956105.1 Propithecus coquereli | reverse complement strand
TCTGGGCTAAAATATGTAGAATTTTTATAATAAAGTGAAAACCATGAAAAAAGTCTATGAAATATTTTCTTTCCCACTCTAATTTGAGAATCATAGTCTTCAAAGAACTGTTATCCTGAAAAACAAAACTATGGCAACTTAGTAACAGCAGGGCTCCCTGTCCCATGTGATCTGAACGGTAACATTTTTTAAAAGAGATTCTGTTTCCATGAAGGCATAAATACTGCTATAAAAAGTGATCCCCCTCTGACAACCTAAAAAGGAAGGGTGACAGAAGCTTAAGAAGACAGCTAAGGAGGCTGTTTCATTAGGGAAATGAAGGCCCCTCTTTGAAGAGAACTGGATGAAAAATAGATGAAAAGCAGCGGCACGCACACGCGGTCTGCGTGCTACACAGCAGTCGTGGCTGCACGGTTGCCCTGCGCTCGCACACGGGCCTGACAAACAACACTCCTTGCAACCGAAGAAAACAGCTTAGAAAATCCCTCATGGGCAAAGCTAAGTCTGAGCTGGCCAGGAGCTGGTGAGCAGCAGTAAGGACCCGCTGGGGACGCAGAAACCCACTGGGATATGAAACAACCCAGGCAGGGTTGTGCAATGAGGAAACAGCCCACAGCATAAAGCGTCTCCTGCAAACACCTGGTGAAGGCCCACGGTGAGCCAGGCCCGGTGCTGTCCTGAGGACAGGGAAGATCAGAGCAGAGGAGAGGCCAGACCAGGAACGACATACCAATTCCCTGAATGTGCCATATTATTTGGGCGCATAGAAGGGGCAGCAAGACCATCCTAGGGGAGTCATCATGTAGAGATACGGTTTTG
>NW_012148643.1:0-740 GCF_000956105.1 Propithecus coquereli | reverse complement strand
AGAGCCAGTCAGCAGCTGGAGTGTGGCAAGCAGCTGTGGATTCAGGAAGCGAACAAGGAAACCTAAGAAGGTGTGTCACATGTATCAGGTACATGCATATACCTGCACATAGTGTTGCATATACCTGCATATAGTGTTGCAGCAACTGCTGGAAAAAAAAAATTATAAAATGATCATCTCGATTTTGATATGTATCCTTCTTTCCCTGCTTTTTCAAAGCACATGAAAACTGCAGTGATTTTCCCTAAAGAGTGGGAGATTTTACTTTGTCACTTTCTTTATTAGAAAAAGTAATGTCTCCTTACCTAATTTTGAAAATTTTAATGTGTAAAAAGTGACTGCGATCCAATTTTTAGATGCTGGATATTGAGTTCTATGAATATAGATGTGTCTTGATTTTTTTGAAGGGAACATTTAGAGGACTCCTACCCCTGACCTCCCAGAAAGGTCAATTCTGAAGCCAGAAATCGAAGGATACGATAGTGCAATTGCTCCTTACAGCCTGCCGCAGAACAGCATTCACTGCCGACAGTTTTGCAACGTCCCTGCTCAAGCAAGTCTCTGGAAAACTGTAGGGCAACACTCCTGTAAAATCAGTGATGCCACAAACTACCTTAAACTGGCACCATACTCAGTTTCAATCCCTCATCTTCAGACTGAGCCAGGCCAGGATGATGGGCAGAGAGTCTCTGAGATAGAACATATACAACTCATTAAGAAAGGACTAGTAACAGTTTTCT
>NW_012148642.1:2745737-2748085 GCF_000956105.1 Propithecus coquereli | reverse complement strand
GTGTATTGGTTCTCCTGGACCACTAGATTTGGCATGATTTTCCGTCTGCTTTTCTTTACTTGGGGAAAATAATTCAATTGATATCTAGTGGGGTTAATTATAATTCATAGAAACTTTTCTAGCAAAATGGAAAGTGTGGTTTCTTAAAGAAGTCAGGATTGTGAGGTATGATGGAGGTAATGTGGAGAAGGCAAAAGAAGTTAGATTGGGAATGAGAAAATGAGTGCTGGTATATGATATAGATTGTGTTTAAATTAACAATTGTTGTATTTAACTTAGCCATAATTTTACACTCTTTGATATTAATGAAGCTGTAGGTTCTAAGATTGTGGTCAAATAAGCTGTACTGGTAAACCTACTGGCTTGTAGATTTTAACCATTGGTTGCAGGAATCACAAATATAATTGGCTATGGAACTGCTCCTTTCACAAGGAAAGCAGCAAATTTTACTCCTTTCTGATGAAATTAATGTATGCCTGCTTTTGGTGGTTTAGTAGCATCATATAGAAAGATGCAGAAAAGCAATATCTCTAACACTATGATTCCTGACTTCTAAATACATAATGGAGATAGTTCCTCATGAGATATGAAGAAAGACTGATTGGTTCACTGGTCTTTATAACTGTTGTAATTAATTGCAATCTCTGTTATCCTGGAGTACTTAAACGTAAACTCAGAAAACGTATAACCTAGTATGCTGCTAGTATGGTGGCAGAGACGTTTCCTATTCCTGTTCTTATTTATTTTAGCCAGGAATTTTCAGATTCAGTCTATCTGCCTGGAAGCCAGGCAAGTGCTTCCTGGGCGTGCCACCTCCTTTTACCTAGCTCCTTAGCTCCCTTTTAAAAACCCCAGACTCAGTGAACAGTGTAGCCATGACTGATCGGAGCTGCCCCAGATTCTATAATCAGGGATCTGACCAGCTCTTCTTTGTCTTCCCACCTGAGAGCCCTGAGTGTACTAGATCAGCTCCTTCTTTTGTGACTGAGACTGTTCTTTTTTATTTTACTCTTCTGTAAGAGGGAACAACTATTTCTCCCCCGGGAGAGTCAAAAGACTATCGTTGGGAATAGCATCTCAGATAAGCAGAATACAGCATTTCATTAATAGGTTTCTTTGTTCATTCCTCTCATGTCTATCTTAAATCTTCTAGTTTTTTGGAGCCCATCTACTTTTTATTTCACAGAGGGTGTGCCTCCAGTTCCACAAGCTCCAGTGTTCAGAGTTGAATTTTTTCCCTTTTTGTCACTTTCTTATTACCCCGGCCTCTTTTTCGACTTTCCTACACAAACATGCGCTATTTTTCTGGACTGACTTGCTCTTCTAAGGGCATATGGAACGTAGTTATTTGGGATAGTAATTCCTATGAAGTTATCGAGGTGTATTGGCTCTGCCTCACCATTGCTTCCTTATGCTAGGGGAAAAAAGAGATCAATTTGCTGAAATAGGGGAACCCTGTTTCTTTTTGCTTAATTGAATTTTGACCTGGATCAACAAATATACAACATGCTGATTTGATTTCGTCCCCCGTTACCTGAAGCAGACATTGTTAACAAGTTGTGACACTCTTTGCCTGTGATCTTGATTCGGCCTGTCAGTTCTGCCTAACAAATTGCTCTAAACAGGTACTCCTAGTAGTCTGGAGCTGGTATTGGACACTTGCAGTGAGACCTGGTTGCCATCTCTTTGTCAGATGTTCCTTTAAGGAACTTGTGAATGAGTGGTGACTTGAATGTCATTATAAAGGGACTTATCAATTGTATTCTCATCAGAGAGTCAGCTCTTCCTATAGCTGAGTTATTAACCTTTTTGGAAACCACTGACTTTTATAAGTAGGTCATTGTGTCAGTCTCTCCTTACCTGTAATCTCTTAGTACTTGGAGTTTATATTTTATTTCTAAACTCAACTAATTTTTAATAATAGAGCAAGCCTGAAAGGCTTCCTACCTACAGTCTAGACTTTTAATAAAGATTTAACCACATACTAGTATCTAACCAAATGTTTATACACAGAACTCATGGCCATAGTGACCGTTTTCCATCTGCACCTTTGCATTTTACCTTCTGGTTCTTACAGTTCTTAAGCTTCTTGCCATTTTTATTGTCTGTCTGGCTTCTCTAATACCAACAATTTTCTATTACAAATTCCAGGGAGAATAATTTTTCCATATTTCTTTTTTTTTTCCGAAATTGCAATATATCTTAGAGGTTATGGATACATTTGATATAATAGGGTTTCTTTTCTTCCCCAAAAGCTATTTATTGAATTTTCAGATGCATCTTCCAATTATGAGAAGTATTAAGTCTGTCTGTACCTTCTCCTATAATAGAATGTGATGATTTAGACA
>NW_012148642.1:2745383-2745687 GCF_000956105.1 Propithecus coquereli | reverse complement strand
GTTGTTTTAAGCCACCAGGTTTGTGGTAATTTGTTATAGCAGCTGTGGGAAACTTACACAATATCCAGTTGAATTTGGATCTCTCAAATAGCTTTATCTGCTTGTTGATCACAACTCATGTGGTATCCTACCAGTATGAGGTTCTTTGGTTTTTTTTCATTAGATATTCATCTCAAAGTGTAATAATCGCTTGGTTGCAGAAGAGTGTGGTGGTACGTGCCAATAATTTCAGCTACATGGGAGGATTGCTTAAGTCCAGCAGTTTGAGACCAGCCTGGACAACATAGCGAGACCTCTTCTCAAA
>NW_012148642.1:2739693-2740751 GCF_000956105.1 Propithecus coquereli | reverse complement strand
TTTTTCAATCTGTTTAGAACTTTGTTATGTAACCTTGTTGAGATCAAATTGGGATGCTATGAGTTAGAGCCAAATAAAAGCCAATCTGCTGAGGATTATCTTAAATCCTTTATGGAGACAGAGGTGAAGCCCTTGTGGCCTAAGGGCTGGATGCAGGCAAGGTAAGAAATGTGACTTCCTGGATTTCATTTTACTTTCTTATTATTGCTATTATTAAAGATACACAGACACACACACACACACACACACACACACACACGTGACATTGATTTTGCTAAGAACATATGTGTTCAACATCCCATACAGTTATCTCAGATGATCTTTGGTTTGAAAATGTCAAGCACTTAAAAGTGTCACAAGAATATAAAAACAAGCACCACATGTACTCACCATCAAATTGGTATTAACTGATCAACACTTATGTGCACATTTAGTAGTAATATTCACCGGGTATTGGGCAGGTGGAGGGGGGAGGAGGGGATGGGTATATTCACACCTAATGGGTGCAGTGCACACCGTCTGGGGAATGGTTATGCTTGAAGCTCTGACTCAGGCAGGGCAAAGGCAATATATGTAACCTAAACATTTATAACCCCATAATATGCTGAAATAAAAAAAGAAAGACAAACCAATTAGTCATGTGGACATAGAGATGTAGAGATAGGCATAAAGGTGATTTTTTTTTTATCAAGTGCTTTCTCTTTTTTGCACCTGAATTTACTACTAGAGAAAAGGGAAGGGAGGAAGACTTCCAAAGGGTTATGAACTTTGAGTGGGGGACTTCATATGGGTAATGTGAAGATAAGGAACTGAATAAGGGATTTAGAGCATAGGAAAGGAGACACAGCCTTAGGTTCTACTGAAAATAGTCAGTATAGAGAGTGGTATCTCAAGAAACTAAAGGTAGCTCTCAAGAGTTAAGAATGTAAAAATTGATCAACTTGGCTATCTCAACCCATGATTTTAGAGTGCTCCTTCTTAAATCAACAAAAAAGATCTATTGATGTATTAAAAGATTTCAATAAATAGAGGTGATATGAAACTCTCCATAAAATACA
>NW_012148642.1:2737921-2739643 GCF_000956105.1 Propithecus coquereli | reverse complement strand
CATGCTTGAAGCTCTGACTCAGGCAGGGCAAAGGCAATATATGTAACCTAAACATTTATACCCCCATAATATGCTGAAATAAAAAAAGAAAGGCAAACCAATTAGTCATGTGGACATAGAGATGTAGAGATAGGCATAAAGGTGATTTTTTTTTATCAAGTGCTTTTTCTTTTTTGCACCTGAATTTACTACTAGAGAAAAGGGAAGGGAGGAAGACTTCCAAAGGGTTATGAACTTTGAGTGGGGAACTTCATATGGGTAATGTGAAGATAAGGAACTGAATAAGGGATTTAGAGCATAGGAAAGGAGACACAGCCTTAGGTTCTAGTGAAAATAGTCAGTATAGAGAGTGGTATCTCAAGAAACTAAACGTAGCTCTCAAGAGTTAAGAATGTAAAAATTGATCAACGTGGCTATCTCAACCCATGATCTTAGAGTGCTCCTTCTTAAATCAACAAAAAAGATCTATTGATGTATTAAAAGATTTCAATAAATAGAGGTGATATGAAACTCTCCATAAAATACATTATTGAGTATATTTGTACCATTACAACTTACACTTGGTATATAAGTAACAGCCTATTGAAAGTCACATGATTAAAAAATACATAAAACAATGATCACATTATCTGTTATAAAAAATAACTGTGTCCTTTTAATTTTTCCAGAATGCTTTTTAAGGAAAGCCGAAGTGTACATAACCATCTTACTTCTGCTCCGTGAGTAAATGCAGATTCCAGATTGCTTCATTTATTTTTATTCACGTTATGTGCTTTAAGAAACAGAAGTATCATTTATTAAATGCTAGTTGAAGTAGAACTTAAATGTACGTGTAGGCAATCTCCATTTTACCACCATCTTAAAAAAAATAGTCATTTTGACTGTTTGGACCTCACAACATATTCATCTATTGAAACAGTTGCCAGGCTACTCTCTAAACACCTACTAAATCCATATTGTGTTACATAGCAGCCTGGGATTCTGTTAGTAGGAAGCACTGGAAGCAAGATGGCTCAGGGGTTTTCCTTTGTACCTGGGCCATCTTCCAGTCTTTTTGTGTCTTTTTTATCTACCTCTTCATGGCCATCTGGATAGGTAACCCACAGCCCTCTGCTGCCCTGAGCTTCCCAGGACAGATCCTTATACATACTGACCTTCCTTGCCCTACAGAGGGTTGTATGCCACAAAATTAACCTATTCTTCATGTCCTTCCTTCTGTTCAAAACTAAATGTTTCCTTAGTGATGGTGATTACTAGAGAAAGATCTCTTATCCCTTAACATACAATAAAAAGGCAGGTTTTTTTCTGTGGTTACACTTTTGGGTGAATATTGTTCAATTCCACAAGAGTTTTACTTTTACTTGCAGCTTAGAAGTACTTCTCTGTAGCCTACAAGTGTGGTTTTAGGGTTATTAAAATAAAAAATTAGCAATTTACTGAATGCTTTAATTCAATATTCTGCTAAGAGAGCTGTTTAACATCCTTTGGGCAACATTATAAAATTCCTCCTCTCGTATATAGTTGTATAGGAATTTTTTTAGTCTTGGGGAAGGACATACTGTTAGGGCAGTTGACCCATGAACATTGCTGGCATAGGGGTACCAACTGCCATGCAGTCAGAAATCCATGTATAACTTTTGACTCCCCAAAAACTTAACTACTAGTAGCCTACTGTTCACCAAAAAGCCTTATTGATAGAATAAACAGTCCATTAACACATAT
>NW_012148642.1:2708196-2737420 GCF_000956105.1 Propithecus coquereli | reverse complement strand
TATTTGTTTCAATAGTACCTATGGTTTTAATTTCCCTAAACAGTAGCCCCCCCTTATCCTTGGGGAATATGTTTCAGGACCCCCAGTGGTTGCCTGAAACTGCAGAGAGGACCAAATCCTATATATACTATGTTTTTTCCTATGCATACATACTTACGATAGTTTAATTTATAAATTAGGCATAGTAAGAGATTAACAACAATAACTAATAATAAAATAGAACACTTTAAACAATATACGGTAGTAAAAGTCACGTGAATGTGATGTCTCTATTTCTGGAATATTCCATTTAATATTTTCTGACTTTGGTTGACTGTGGGTAGCTGAAACAGGAAATTGAAACCTTGGATAAGGGGGGGACACTGCATTTCTAAACCCACATATGCATTACAATTCAGGTATAAATAACTCATTCTTTTAATTCTAGAAGTGTTAATGTAGGTCCTCTCCCTCAGTTTTTTTTAATAGCTTCATTATCATCACTTATTTTTGTTTTGTACCAGAAAGTAGAAATCTATGGGCTAGATGGGGCTGGAGGTCTTTGCCCAGGTGGTTTTCATCAAAAAAAAAAAACCTTTGAAAATTACTATTTCCTTAAGGAAGTTGTAATTTGACAGTTTTAATCAAAAGACTTGTTAATCTAATTGATGACATTTTAACCTAGTAAAGTAGGTGTAGTCGCACAAGGTGAGGTATCTCAGTTTATCAATACTTTAATTATTTAACAAACACTTGAGTGCTTTCTCTTACTATATAGGACTCATAAGATTTTTTTAATCTTCAAACCTTTTCTCACTTGTTTCTAAAAGATCTAAGGTTCCACAGTCATTTTTCTTACCTTTTTCCCCCTGTGTCATTTTGAAATTCTTTTATTTGAATTTTTACATTAAAAAGTTCTTTAAGTTAAATCTCATTCACAACTTGGCAAGGTTTAATTTGAGCTCGAAAGTGTTACAGCTCTTTTAGAATTTGTCTAGCAGGTTTTCCGAGTCCTCACCGTAAGACCCAAAAAAATAAATAATTTGAGCTTAAAGTTCCTTGAAGCTCTATTTTCCTACAAATAATTGTAAATTCTTACCAGTTTTTTTAAGTGAGTCTCCTTAGACAGCTTTGTTAGCCTGTTTTATGTTTTATGTATTCATATTTAAGTTTTTTAAAATATCATCTACATATTTCATATTTTACTAATTGTTTAGCTTTTCTTCCCATTAATCTGAATTAGGGAAAATGTTGCTTTGTATTCACATGTAAACTGAGCATTTATATACAGTTCCTCTCTTCAAAGAGCTTTCCAAATAGCAGAAGGAATTGTTTACCCACATAATTAAAAGTCTATATGTTATAATTTTCTAGTGAGTGATATAACCGCTACTAAAATGGCCCCTTTTTTAACGTTCTAGGGCAAAGAAAAAGGTGATTCCTGCACCTAAACCCAAAGTAAAAGTAAGTATTCAATCACATCTTTAATTAGTCATAATTGGTGAATGTTGAAATACATTCTTAAGATGAAAAGAATATATGATATTTAGCAAAGATCAATAGGTACTATAAGATGGGTGTTTTCAACTTTATAAGAATCCTATGGCCTTTGTATTTGGGAGAATAGATGACTGTGTAGCAGTGGAAAATTTGCGTACATTGATTAAATTGTAAAGCTTAACTTAATTCTACTTAGAAATGCTAGATAAAATATAACAAATATCCTTTAAAAGCATAGCTGAGACCACAATTATGAAAGAGGCCAAAAACAAAGAAAGAGCCAACAGAGTGTTAATTTGTTGCTTAAAATTTGGTTGCCTTTGGGGACATTTACCACTTTCTATTCATCACCTTTTTACATTTCTTCTTAAAGCATAACAGATGAGATTTTCTTGGGCTTGTATAGGTCAGAAATTGGAATGAAACTTGCGTAAAGCTGGGTCCTCAAAGGGTAACATCTTTAGTAAAAGAAAAGACTAGAAAAAAAATCTACCCACCAGCAGAAAGATTAAGAAAAGTGCCTTTTTGGCCTGGATTCTGGATTGGAGGAAGAGATTCTTCCCTGAAAAATTTCCCTGGTTTAGAAGTTTAATTTATACTACCTGTACAATCTGGGAAAACTCCAAGCTGAGACAGTAACTTAAAGTTATCAGATTGATAATAACCCAGGGCAATTGGCAAAAGCAAATTCTCCCTGGTGTAATGTGCTCTCTTCCTAGGCCTCAAAGGCTTACCACCTGTAATCCATGTCAGACCTGAGTTTACGGTCTGGAATACAGAGTACATGAGCAAAGAAGTTGTGAGTGAGTGAGAGTAACTCACTCAAAATAAACAACAGAATTAGTCCCTAAGAAAGACATACGGTGGATTTGTTGGGTTTAGAACATAAAATAATTTTACTTAAATGTTTTAATTATGTAATGAAGTGGAAGAGGGAGTAAAAAATATCCTGTAAAAATAAACAAAGTAGATTTGAAAGAGAACCAAATATAACTTCTAGAAATAAAATCCGTAATCATTTGAAATTAAAATTTTAATGAAAGCGCACACTCTTTAGGTTTTAGACTTTTCTCCATAGCTTTCACCTCTTTGAATACATGAGTTTCTTTGCTTGTGAGGTTTTGGCCAGGTTAGTATTCTTTTCTCTGTGGCCTTCCGAACTTTTGGTGTTAGAGCCTCTTTAAGTACAGAGTAAATAGTTCTTAGTAACCTACTTTGTCTTCTAATCCAGATAATAGCCAATCTTTCATTAAATCTGTTGAGTTTGGACTTTGTCACTCGACTTCATTTTTGTTAGAATATTAAACTCTTAATACCCTTCATAAAGGATTGGTTAGATTTTGATACATCTATTCAAACATATGATTAATAAAATAATCGGGTAGGAAATTTATCAGAATTCTAATGGATGTATTTGGATGATATGGAGGAATCAACAGTTTTTCTCGTTTGTTTGCTTCTCAGTGATTAAACTTTTTCCTTTTCCAAAAATGGAAAAGCTTTATTGATGTTTCATTTTCTACCCTTACCCCTGCCATACTTTTTTTTAGTTATAAAGGTAATATAAGGAAATGCTTATAGTAGAAAATACAAAAAATACAGAAACAAGGAGAAACGTAAAAGTATCCAGAAATTTCTCCTCACTGAGAGCAAAAAAGCTCTTGACTTTCTGGTGCACATCCACCTTCTCTTCTCTGGATCTCTGTTCCTCCCTCCTTTCCACCCATCCATTCATCCATCCATCCAACCATCCATTCATTTATTGAATTAACATTCCATATAAATAAGATAACCTGCTTTTTTGACTCAATTATATATCATGAACAATTTTCTCTGCCAATATAAATCTATACAGTATTCTATTGGGTTTATCTAATGTTATTTTTACAAAGAAAAAATTAATAATAAAAAGTTATTTAGAACAGCAGTTTTATACTAGTAATACTTCTGGTATTGTTCTGATACATTTACTCACCCTCAGTTCTATACTTTTTACAATGATGGAATTTTCGGTGATCATGTAATTGTATGGTGTGTCAAAGCAAACGTGTGTCTTATCTGTGTTATCCATTCATTTTAGTAGACAATTGTGACCTAAATGTAATTAAGCCACACGCTTCTGATAGGCACTGAGGTTTTTAATCAGGGGTTTTAGAATAAAAGCTTAGAGAAACTGCTTAGGAAGTTAGAGTGTAACAACATTCTTAACAGCTTACTTACTGTAATACCTTAGGAGGTGATGGTAAAGACCCTTCCTTTCCATTCTTTCCCCACTATGCTTAAGGTAAGTGCTATAGTTATATAAATCCATATACAATAAAACATTCTGGGTTTGGGTTTATTTGGGTTTGTTTGTTTTTAAGAAACCAACTGAAGAGATTGTGAAATGACTTTTATGTAATAGTTTTTTTCTTAATCTTAAAAATGGGCCGGGCATGGTGGCTCACGCCTATAATCCTAGCATTCTGGGAGGCTGAGGCAGGCAGATCGTTTGAGCTCAGGAGTTCGAGACCAGCCTGAGCAAGAGCAAGACCCCATCTCTACTAAAAAATAGAAATTAACTGGACAACTAAAAATATATATGTATAAAATTGGCCGGGCATGGTGGCGCATGCCTGTAGTCCCAGCTACCCGGGAGGCTGAGGCAGGAGGATTGCTTGAGCCCAGGAGTTTGAGGTTGCTGTGAGCTAGGCTGACGCCATGGCACTCTAGCCTGGGCAACAGAGTGAGACTCTGTTTCAAAAAAATAAATAAATAAAAATAAACAAACAAACAAAGAAAGAAAGAAAAAACACCAAAATGAGTCAAATACTTTATATTTTTCTTAAAAAGAAACAGTTGCTTTTTAATTCTCTTGCTCTTTAAATATTATAAACTATTCTCTAATTCTCATCTCTTCCTTGAATTTTAGGTTTTTTTTTTTTTTTGAGAAAACTCTTAGGTATTGAGAGTTTTAATTCTTAATACCTTGTTTTCTTAGCATAGAGCCTTGCTCATAGTGGACACTTAGTAAATATATGTTGAATAAATTACAAATGAGTAATTTACAAATAAATTACAAATCCATCTAATGAATGAAAAACATAATTTAAGTATGCTTGGATTGAATCATCTGCCAGTTTGATGTGCCACTTTCTCTATGTACTAGCTATGGGTAGCTGCAGGACAGAGAATGCAAGGAAGTATAAAGTGAGGGTCAGCATCCTAGCACACCACAGTAAACGAGAGGGAGGAGTCTTAACATAATGGCAGAATTTCTCCTGAGTATAAGGAGAATAAAAAGAGAATAATGTTTGAATAGATGGATTTGGAATAGGATTTGAAGATCTGATACAGGTGGTGGAGGGTCTCATTGGTAATGTAACTAGAGTGTTAATGTTCTTTCCACTTGGTTTTAAGCCCTTTTCTTATACATTTGTTCATTGGAGAGAAAATGTTAAAAAAAAAAAAAAAAGCCCTATTCTTAGAATGGCTCACCACAGTATGGCAGCTGTGTGCAGTATCAGTCAGGACCTCTGTCCAGTCAAAAATTGTTTTGGTTTTGATAGTCTCTAAGATTTCCAGTAAACAATTTTAATTATGAGAATTTTTTAGTTCTTTAAAATTAACTTTGTAGTTTTTTATTAAACATTTCTGTTTTTTCTAATATCATGCTGCTTGTGCTAGGAATGTAGTCCAAAAAAGGACCAGAAAACTCCTGCGTCCTTGGTGGCTTCAGTTGGTGGTCCTCCAACGAGCTCTAGCACATCTGCTGTTGCTGCAGCCAGCTCTAGCTCCGCACCAGCCCAAGAAACCATCTGCCTTGATGACTCGCTGGATGAAGAACTTTCTTTCCATTCACCTTCACTGGATCTTGTTTCTGAAGCTTTAGCTGTTATCAACAATGGGAACAAGGGCCCTCCGATTGGCTCAAGGATAAGCATGCCAACTACAAAACCTCGTCCAGGACTGAGAGAAGAAAAATTAGCAAGTATCATGAGTAAGCTGCCACTGGCTACTCCTAAAAAACTAGATTCTACTCAGACTGCACATTCTTCAAGTCTTATTGCTGGTCACACAGGGCCAGTACCAAAGAAACCCCAGGATTTAGCTCATACTGGCATCTCTTCAGGCCTTATTGCTGGTTCTTCAATTCAGAACCCTAAAGTTTCTTTAGAACCATTGCCAGCCAGGCTACTTCAGCAAGGACTACAGAGGTCAAGCCAGATTCATGCTTCTTCCTCTTCACAGACTCACGTCTCCTCCTCATCCCAAGCCCAAATTGCTGCCTCCTCTCATACTCTGGGAACTTCTGAGGCCCAAGATGCTTGTTCGTTAACACAAGTAACAAAGGTGCACCAGCATTCAGCTGTCCAACAGAACTATGTGTCTCCATTACAAGCAACCATTAGTAAATCACAGACCAACCCAGTGGTGAAATTAAGTAATAATCCCCAACTTTCCTGTTCATCCCCACTTCTTAAGACTTCAGATAAGCCACTTATGTACCGCCTTCCCTTATCTGCCCCCTCATCTGGAAATGGTTCTCAAGGGTCCCACCCCCTGGTTTCTAGGACAGCACCTAGCACCACTACCTCCAGTAACTACTTAGCCAAGGCTATGGTGTCACAAATCTCCACGCAGGGTTTCAAATCTCCCTTCTCAATGGCTGCATCCCCCAAACTTGCCGCATCTCCCAAGCCTGCAACATCCCCTAAACCCTTGCCCTCACCTAAGCCTTCTGCTTCACCTAAGCCCTCTCTATCAGCAAAGCCTTCAGTATCATCTAAACTTATTTCTAAATCCAACCCAACTCCCAAGCCTACTGTAGCCCCAAGTTCTTCCAGTCCAAATGCGCTAGTAGCCCAGAGTAGCCACCCCAACAGTAACAACCTAGTCCATAAACAGCCCAGTGGAATAAACATCAGCAGACAGTCTCCCACCTTGAATTTATTGCCCACTAATCGCACATCAGGCCTTCCATCTACAAAAAGTCTCCAGGCCCCTTCAAAGCTAACAAACTCATCATCCACTGGAACTGTTGGGAAGAACAGCTTGAGTGGAATTGCAATGAATGTACCTGCCAGCAGAGGTAGCAACCTTAACTCAAGCGGAACTAAAAGGACTAGTCTATCTGGGGGAACAGGAAGTGGAACACAGGGTGCTACTAAACCGTTGTCTACTCCACATAGACCATCCTCTGCCTCAGGGTCCTCAGCGGTAACAGCCAGTGTGCAGGTATGTATGTTCTATGTGTTCGTGTGATAAAATGTAAGGTTTTATAATCTTTCTTGTGAGTCACTTTAATAAGATTATTATAATATACAGATTGTTTATCAATAGGCTTATTACAGCCTATGGCCATGGAATGTTCGTGATGTTGATACCACAGTGGCAGTTGAGTGCACTGTGGATGAGGTTTTTTTTTTGGGATATGAATTTCTTTTCCCCAGCAAAGGATCACATGCTTACTTAAAAATTTTTTTAAAACACAACTAAAATACATATTTAAAACTGTATCTCTTACGAAAGTCCAGAACAAAGTATTAATTTATGAATTTAACATACATTCACTTGTCTCTTCCCTTTTTCTCCTGCCAGCTTTCTTATTTATTTAACCAATTTATACATTCATGTTTTTTCTTAAACCATTTATTTTCTCAAATAAAATTTTTATTTTGCATTGATCTTATATTTATGTATAATTCTCTGTGTCAAGTTAGTGTTAGTAGTCCTTTTATACCACAATTTCCCCATTCATGAGTTTTTAATTTAAATTATCTCTCAATTAGCCAAGTGCCTCACTCAAGGAATCTTTTCAAGAAGGGTAACACAAATGTTATTTTACCTTAGCTGATACATACCTGGTAATTTCTTTCTGTGCTGTCACATTTGAGTAGGTATAGTCTTCTTGGGTCACTAACTTGTCTACTCGAAATTTTATAAATACGGCTCCACTGATCCTTGCTTAGTATTTGGGATTATAGAGAAGTCTGAGGCCATTCTGGTTTTTTGTTCCCTTATAAGATGCATTTTCTTTGCCTAAATGCTAGTAGGATTTTCTTTTTTCCTTGAAATTCAAGTATCCCCAGACTATGGCTAGGTTTTTCTAGGTTTCATTAATTGTGTACCTAGAACATAGTAACACCTCTCAATCTCAGACCTGGCTTTTTTAAGCTCAAGAATATTTAATTCTGTTGTATATCTGATTATTGTTTCTCATCCATTTATCCTAGGTTTTTTGAGAACTCTTTATTATTCATATATTTCATCTCTATGTCTTCCATATCATCTTCTACTATTTTCATCTCTCTTCTACTTCTTTGTATTCTGACACTTTTCTCAGATTTGTCTTTCATATTAACAATTTGGCTTTTTTAACTTTTTTTCTCCCCTGAAAGTAATACATGTTCACTGTAGGCAAATTTAGAAAAGCGAAGATAAAAATCACCTATCATCCCAACACTGTTTGTACTTTGTAGGTGCTGTCTTAGACTCCTCAAGAAAGTATGTTTTATATAATACTCGTTTCATAACCAGCTTTTTAAAAAATACACCATTTTATGATGTGCAGATTTTAAATATTCTTTGAAAACGTGACTGTTATTGATTTATGGAATTCTGTTGTCTAAGGAAGTGTTTTTTATACTGCCTCCTGTTTATGTGGAACAGGAACATCTAATGAAAGGATTTTCCACTTGCTATTTGTAGAGGTTTCCTGCTGTTCAGAACAGTCTAAGGGTTGGTATTGATTATACCTTTAACACCCAAATTGGCCAGGCGAGGTGGCTCATGCTTGTAATCCTAGCACTCTGGGAGGCTGAGGCAGGAGGATCGCTTGAGCTCAGGAGTTCAAGACCAGCCTGAGCAAGAGGATAACCCCATCTCTACTACAAATAGAAAAATTAGGCAGGCAGTGTGGCACATGCCTGTAGTCCCAGCAACTCGGGAGGCCGAGACAGGAGGATCGCTTGAGCCCAGGAGTTTGAGGTTGCAGTGAGTTATGATGACGCCACTGTACTCTACCCGGGGCAACAGAGCAAGACACTGTCTCAAAAAAATAAACAAAAAAACACCCAAATCATCATTCTGCCACTAATGTAGGCTTAGGAATGACTTGATTCCAGAATTCTAATGTAGAACAAATTCAAGTAACCGGTACTTTATTAATTCAAATCTAGGATTAACTGATGTTTTCTCCATATAATTTTACTTTCATGAGAAATAAGAAAATAACAAAAAACAAACAAATTGATTTTAGGGATTATATGTTAAAATTTAAATTATATGTAAGGTCTGAAAGTATATCCACATTATATTATCTTTATTGAAAAGTTGATTCTTTTTAAAATTAATCTTTAATTTGGTAAATATGTAAAAGGATATAACAGAAATGGCAGTTCCCTACCTCATATCTCCCTTCCTAGTGTTAACTACTTTTAACTCTCTTAGGTTTTTCTTCTCTGTATTTTAAAATAAGAATAACAGATGGAAAACTCTTAATTTTATCAATTTTATTATAAATTTGGGGTTTTTTTCCCTAGAGTTAAAAATTGCTTTTTATTTTTACTTATTTTCTTTGAACTTAAGTTTAAATCTTTCATCATCCCTTGTCATCTCCAGAATCTGTCAGTTCTATTTTGTTCCCAAAGACCTTTCTGTATTTGATCATTTATCTCAAAAGAACCCATATACTGGCTAACAAATAATTGGTTTGTCAACATGGAATCTACATGGCCAAAATCTGTATTTCTGAAAAGTAACTGCTCCCTCCTGGTTTTCTTTCTCTCCTAAATGGCTTTATGATTTGGAGACTTGAGTATTCCTGCCTTCATATCTGATCTGTTTTTGTTGTTGTTTTTTTTTTTCCCCCCTGTCTTATCAGTTTGACAGAAGAAAAGGTCAGTAATTGAATAAGGTGGTTTCTACCCTTTGGTGAACCCTAAGGTTCTTTTTATTTTTAATATAGCATCTCATTCAAGTCTTATCAGCTACCTTGTGGCTTCTAGGTCCTGTCTTTAGCTTGCCAACACTGCAGCAGATTTCCTATCTAGGCTTGCAAAGCATTCACCTGCTGTCTGAAAGGCATCTGTCTGCAGCTGTCTACTCATTTGCAGAGTAAAAATGGCAGGTTCTTTAACAAATGACAAAAGGTAAAATCTTTCTGGGTTCAAGTTATTACCTCTACCTGCTTTCTATTTAATAACTTTCCACCCAGGGGTTTCCTCCTCTTTCTTACTCTTTATCTCACTGATTTTCTATGAATCCTGTCTTTGCCACTTTATAATTCAAAAAATCAATATAATTCAAAAAATCAACTGTTCATTAAGCAAATGTTTTTTGAGTGTTTACTGTGTGCCAGGCACTCTTCTGGGTGCTGGGGAAACAGAGGTGAACAGCATACTCAATATCCCTGCTCTCCTGGAGCATATATTCTAGGTAGGAAGATAAGCAAAACACATGTAGGAAAGTGCTATGAAAAAATAGAACAGGATGATATGATTAAGAGTGATTGCTGCTGATGTAGATAAAGGAGTTGGGGAAGGCCTTCTTTGAGGAAGTAGCATTTGAGCTGAGAATTGAATGAGCAGAAGTCAGCCATGTGGAAAGAAGAGGGGGGAAAAACAGTCCAGGCCACGGAGAATGGTAGTATGACGACTCTGAGATGGGAAAAGAGCCTGAAGTGAAAGCCTACATGGCTGGACTGTGGAGAGAGACCAGAACCATGCCATGGAGGACCTTGTGGGCCACAATGAGGACTTTGGATTTTATTCTGTGTACAGTGGGAAGCCGTTGGAGGTTCTTAACCAGGGGGGTGGTATGGTCTGATTTACATTTCAAAAGATTACTCTGGGTGGTGTGGAGAATGGGGGCAAATGTGCTCAACAAAATAGAACATATGTTTTTAAAAAAGATTTAATGCCCACTATGGGAAGAGCAAAGTTTCCCTTCATATTTTCCCCCGGGAATGAAATGTAGAGATCATGGAAAGTATTTTTGATAATGGGGCATCATCTTGAACTATTTACCTACTTTCATGCTGACAGCTCCTTATGCTCCCAAGTGGTATCAACATTAGAATACCCCTCTTCTGAAAGGTCTCCATCTTCTAGGATAGAGAAATTTATAAATGCCCATGTCACATTTAGATTATCTGATGTTTCAATTTAGATTTATAAACAAAGTGGACATGGAAGTTCTTTGAAAGTATAATATAAAATACTAGACAGTTATGTGATGGTATTTTTTCATTGCTAATACTCAAGTTATTTAATTGTGTAAATTGCCCTCATTTACATTTTCCATATATTTTAATGCTTCAATTAGATTCCTCCAGAAAAGCTTTGAAAGGGTCTCCTTATTAGCAGTACTTCTTCACTAGAGGACTCCAGTTGGGGCACACAGCCTTGGAGACTCCTTATTATCCTAAGGCTACAATAGAATTATAATTAAAAAGGAGAAACAACTCTTGTTAATTTTTAAATTGATACAGGATCCTATCCTAGTTGTTTTAAGATGTTATTTCTAATTTGGTAATTTTTTCCTAAATGCATCCACTTTTGTATATCATGGTTGGCACAGTAGAAGAAAAAACTGGCAAATAAGAAAAGCTGTCAAGTCCAAGCATAAATTGGTAAAGATTTGTACTTAAGTGTAAGAGGAAGTTTTGATAAAAAAGAATGGGTTTGTTGACTATAAGCTCATCTTGGCCTTCATTTTATGATGTCTGAAAACTAAGGTTTCAAGCTTGAGTGGCTGGAAACACTGATACTGTTGATGAAAGCAGTTAACAGAAAGTGGGGGAAGGGATTAGAGAAGATGATTTCAATTTTGAATATATCAGGTTGGTGAGTGTTAGATATCCAAGTGGAATTATTCACTGAACAGTTGGATAGACAGGATGGAAATTGAGATGAGAGGCCAGAACTGTGTATGTAAACTTCAGTGATAACAAAGGAAATAAGGGAAGGGGAGGCAACCTTCCTCCTCTTCTTGTGGAAGAACCAGAAGGCTTCTGGAAAGTGTTCTTTGTTTTTTATTCAGTAGTCACATGGACCTTAAGGGTACAAATATATGTAATGTGGCTTATATGTATGGGAAAATTGCCTACATTTTCCTTATCCATTAAGAAATAAACAATCAGCTCTTTATTAATAATGTTTATTGGTAGAAGTAACACACAAAATTGACAATAGCTGACATTTATTATTGACTTTAAAAATATTCAGAGAATTCAGTTTTCCTGATCAAATTTGAACTATAAAATTTTTGACCAAGGAAATTTGGATTTGGTAAAGTAAGGCTACAAAAGAAAACTCAAAGTGGCAGAAACTATAATAGATAATAGCTGATACTGAGAAAATTTAATTGTATCAAATCTTTATTGATAAGTGCACATAAAAAAGAAAAAGTCAAAATGGGAAAAATTTAATTACTATATAGAAAATTATTCAAAGAATGAAAGTGATTTAAGGAGTATGTTTAAGTAATTTCCCAATGAAAACTGACCAGTGTTAGCATATTTCTGATTTAAGTGTTTTTATTCCTAAACATGGCATCAAAGCCCATGTGGGGGAATGCGAAAATACTCTCTAATTTACCTTTTACCTTAGGGAGTCTAATTTTAGAAAAGTAGTAAGTGGAAACCAGCTTTCAGGAGCTAGGAGAGACTAGAAATGTGGAAAATGGAAGCCATCATTCAGTATGTTTGATAATAAAAGAAAGACAAATAAATTAGTTTGTCACTAGGAGTTGGGGAAGAACTGGAATAACAGAGTGGTTGTGAAAAGAAATGAGGACTCTGTATCTGAGAAGGCAGAGGAAACATGGACAAGATGCATTACTATTAATAGATGTTTGTACAAGAAAGTTCTACAAGGTGGGATTCGCGGTGTACCTAGGTCAGGTGATTAGCTTTGGAGAAGGGCAGGTAAGCCTAAGGAGAAAGAACATCCGGCATAGCCTCACCTCTTTAAAGTGATGTGATGAAAGTAAAAGATACAGAGGTAGGAGGCTCTAAAAGAGCAGTAGTCTAAAATAGCAGCTGCCGGGACTGTGCCAGGAAAGGATAATAAGACAAATAGTAAAGTGAGCATTTTCAGAGACCCAGTTGGAATTGCATGTAATTATTTACTCCTGGTTCAGGTCTGTGGGCTAGGAGCAAAATTGGAGAGGTGGGAATTTAAGGTTAGGAATTAGTAGATTAAGAGAGTGAATGCTTGTTAATACAGGCACCATTAAAATGACAGTTAAGGAGTCTACAGTGGTAATGAAAAGCCTGTCTCACAGAGCTTCTGTTAGAGCAGATGTAAGATACAGTCTTGCGTCCGTGAAGATATTATATAAAATAAATCAATTTAGGTTAAATACTTTATTTCTTATATATTTTGACCCCTGGTTTCTGCACAGTCCACAGCAGGAGCATCATTATTGGCTAATGCCTCACCTCTGACTCTCATGACATCACCTTTGTCTGTAACAAATCAAAATGTGACTCCTTTTGGGATGCTGGGTGGCCTTGTTCCAGTGACCATGCCCTTCCAGTTTCCCTTGGAGCTACTTGGCTTTGGAACGGACACTGCTGGAGTGACAACCACCTCGGGATCTACCTCAGCCGCTTTCCACCATAGCCTAACTCAGAGTAAGTGGGGCTCTTTATTTAGTTGGCTATCTAGTTTGACAGAACAGGAAATGTCTCGAATATATGCTAATTGAAAGTAGTCTAGTTGGAGTTAATGGGCATTATTGGGTTTTTTTTTTTTTTAAAGAAATGCAGTGTATTTCATCTATATATGATAAGTCAAATTATTGGACTCTGGGGCTTTATTTGCAGTTTTAAAATGAGCCATCTATGCCACATTTGTATCTTAATGAAATTTATAAGAAGTCAAGTTTCTTTTTTGTATATACATATAAGTTAAATATATAAATTTTAAAAAATAAATGGCTCTAGTTTTAGAAAGCCTTTGAAGTCAGGGACTGTGCCTGCGTTAGATAAATCAAATTATTTTCAGTTTTGATCTAAGAGAGCTCAAATCTTAGTTTAAATAAGATAACTAACAAATCTGTTTTCTTCTCAGATTTACTAAAGGGTTTACAGCCAGGAGCTCAGCATGCAGCAACACTTTCCCACTCACCTCTGCCTACACACTTACAACAAACATTTAATGGTAAGAAAACCACCTGTTTCTTCATCTCTTTATCATTAGTGTAGGTTTGTAGATGTGGACTACACTTTCCTGAGATCAGTGTGATTGGAATGACAAAGGTTGGAAAAAGCAAATTTTCATATGACTGAATCCTCATTGGCAACAAATTCCTTTTAAGAGAAAGGAAATAGATAAATGAGATCTTTTGTTACATATGAAAAGAGCCTTTTTGAAGGTGTTTATTATATGGAAATGGTGAATAAAAAGAGGATTCATAAGGTAGTTAACAAAAGTCATGTATAGTAGTGATAATAATTTACATTTATTGAAAGCTTACTAAATGCCAGATAGTCTTGTGACTGCTTGTGTGGGTTAGCTAACTTAATCCTTACAACAAGCCCCTGAATGGTGGATGATGATCCCCATTTTACAGACAGGGAACTGAATCAGAGAGGTAAGCAACTCTCCCAAGATAATATACAAGTAAGTGTTTGATCTGAGATATAAACCCAGGAAGTCTGACTTCATGGACTGTATTCTTAACCATTAAACTTCTGCATCTTAGCAGTGATTAGATATGACCCGAACTGTATGCCTTATGTATTTGCAGGCCATCCAGATCACTCAGAAATCTGACATTAGGGCCAGGCATGGTAGCTCACACCTGTAATCCTAGCACTCTGGGAGACTGAGGCAGGAGGATTTCTTGAGGTCAGAGTTCAAGACCAGCCTGAGCAAGAGTGAGACCCCGTCTCTACTAAAAATAGAAAAAAATTGGCCAGGCATGGTGGAGCGTACCTGTAGTTCCAGCTGCTCAGGAGGCTGAGGCAGAAAGATTGCTTGAGCCCAGGAGTTGGAGGTTGCTGTGAGCTAAGCTGACGCCACGGCACTCTAGCCTGGGGCAACAGAGTGAGACAGAGAAAGAAAATGAAATCTGACATTAGACAGTGGGCACTATACATAACATACTGGCCTCCAGCTTCTTGCTCTCACCAGCAGTTGACCTCCATAGACTGCTGAAACCATTCTGAAGCCCATTTTCAGGATCTGTTGAGCAGAAATAACTGCTTAGCTACCCTCTTGACTTTGAAAGTTGACTAGGGCCTCACTGTTCTTTTTGGCCACTGCGTTAAAAATGATCTTTTGAACCAGTTTACCATTGACCACAATGCAGAGATGGGAGGTGCGTAGCAATATTTAGGCAACAGATGGTTATTAATCCTCTAAAAGACCCAAGTGAACCACATTTGTGTAAAATAGGTAACACAAAGTAGGCACAAATGGTAGTTAGCAATCCTGATCTTCAACTGCTTGACTAGGTTTAAATGCTAAAGGAGAATTGCCCTGTGACTAAAGCAGTTCTTCCACGGGTGTGGACAACTGCTTGGTATAATGAATCCAGCTGAGCATCGTGTGCTCATGGGGCAAATTGACACGAATGTGACCACCTGCAAGGAATTAGATAAGTGGGATCTCATGACTCAAAAAGACCCCAGTAGTTGGTTCTTACATGAAGTATCTTACTATCCTGGTAGCACCACTGTTCCAGAGGAAAAAAGGAAATATGAATGTCAATATTTTCCAAATAATTGAAGCTTAAAAGTTTAAGATTTTTTATTTTAAAAACATGTTAAAGTATAAGCCAATGAACTTGAGAATCAGGCTTGGAATTTTTAATTCCAGAACTGCCAATTTGAGCAAGCTTCTTAACTTTTTTGATTATCACTTCTCTAGCTTGTAAATTGGGGACAATGTTTTTAATAGCTTCTTAAGAGAATTTAATAAAAATACTTGAATTTAATAAAAAATAATTGATTTAAAACTTCTAACATGGTACCAGGTACATAGTAAAAGCTCAATTAATGTTAATTCTCTTAATTTTATTTAGTCTAAAACAAGGGTCAGCAAAATTTTTCTATAAAGGGCCAAATAGTAAATATTTTAGACTTCTCAGGCCATATGGTCTCTGTTACCACTACTCAATTCTGCCTTTGTAGCAAGAAAATAGCCCTAGATGATATGCAAATAATGAGTGTGGCTGAGTTCCAATAAAACTTTATTTACAAAAACAGATGGTAGACCAGATTTGGCCCTTGGGCTATAATTTGCCAAATCATGGTCTAAAGAATCTTACAGTCCAGTTAATATGAGTATTTCATTTTGCTAATTAACCAAAGCTTCCTTGAGCAAAATCCCATTCAGAAAGTGCCTTGCCATCTTACGAATTTATACCTCGGACCAAATCATTTCTCTCTAGAAATGCAGACATGTAATATCTTATTATAAATGGAAAAGCCTTAGATGTTGTCACCAAAGTTATTTTAATAGTATTCTGTTTACACAGCTTTTGAGATAATCATCTTGTTTCATTGATACATCTTTTCTTCAATAGCGGTAGTTTTTTTGTTTTATGTTTTACCAGACTGATTTAGATATCACATGAGTGGACCTGGCAATGTGACTTTTGTGGTCTCTTCCAGCCTTAAGATTCTGTTATTGTAATGCAATAGTTTGTTCCTTTTCACCTGTGTATTTCTACCATTCGTGCCTTTTCCCTCAAAGTAAAGATTTCCTTCCCTGTCTTTTTCTGTCAGGCCTGGGTTATCTTTGCGGCCTCATTTTTCTTGCCAAGGCAATGACCTGTTAGAGACTTTCTCTATATTCTGTTGGCTCTCCAGGTCACTGGGCCCTACTCTTGCCCAGATACCCTCTTTTTCTCTTGTCTTTCCAGTTTTTGTAGGTAATTTAGCTGAGATTTAAATGGAGTAATCGACATTTTTCCCCACAAATGTTTCAACAGCAGTATGTAAAAATAGAAACCATTGTGAGCCCGGCACAGTGGCATGTGCCTATAGCTATAGTCCCAGTTACTCGGGAGGCTGAGGCAAGAGGATCACTTGAGGCCAGGAGTTCCAGGCTGTTGTATGCTATGATCATGTCTGTCAGTGGCCACTGCACTCCAGCCTAGGCAATGTAGCAAGACCCTGTTTCTAAAAAAAAGAAACCGTTGGTCCCAGTAGCAGACTTTCCTGTCACTGCTAGGTCAGGACCAAAACAGAGACTCAGCTGGATGTTTTCCACTGCCAGTGTGCTACATTCATTTACATAAATAATAGGGAATTAATTATCAAATGCTATATCCTGGCAAGAAATTTAATTTCAATTACAAGAAAATGAAATTGACTTTGTCTTCTAAAGAAATTGAAAGATGTGGGAGTCCCTTGAAAAGATGGGAATTGTGTCTTCTGCTTCTTTTATGATCCTCTCTCAGCATTTGACATAATTGGCTAGGAGGTAAATGATAATTACTTGTTGAAATATTATTTAGGACACTGAGAACCAACTGTGAACCACAGTCATTTGAAATAAGAGGATCATTGGTTCTTTTTGCTTTGTTTTTCTTATCTATTTTTTATAACATGCAGACTCATACCCATTTAACATCTCTTTTTCTCAGATGGAGGCCAAAGTAAAGGGGACACTAAATTACCACGGAAATCTCAGTGACTTCCCAGCAAGCAAAGGAGATGAAACATTTGGTTGGCTGGTGGAATCTACCTGATGGGAAAGTACTTATGTGGTCATAGGGCTGCTGTTTCTGTCGATGTTTACATTCTCTCGTCCCAAGCACTGTGGTGAGGAGGAAAAAGAAAAGAAAACATTACTTGAGCAAAGCCAGGTGCAGGAGGAAAAAATGCTTTTGTGCAAAGTTAGTGACCTTTGGTCTCTTCTAAAGAAAGACAAAAGTTACCATATTAACTGACTTGAGAGAGACTCAGTTGTCAAACCCACAGATGTACAAATTTGATTTTTCCCGGGGGAGAAAGAAGGAAGTCCAGAGGATTTGGGTAAACTCCATCCATCCTGGGGGTTGGATCTGAACACTTGTAGACATAAGTACATAATAAAAGGCACTGTATCTGGGATTAGGCTAGTTTGTCAGGAGTAATGATCATGTCTACGTGCGTGGACTATGTAGAAATTTGCCACAAAAAAATTTGATGGCTCTGTCTGATATAGATAGTAGCTGAAGAAATATTGTACCCTCAAAAATCCTGAGCAAACTTGAATCTTCTCCAGTGTATAGCAACTCCCCATGTAAATCAGTGGACTAAAGATGTGTCAGGAAAGTTATTTTAGCACAGTGATATGTATTATTAAATCATCTAGATTTTTCAAAGTCAGGAAGTTGAGCCTGTTGCTCTTAACAAACGAAACCTAGATGTCACCTTTTTGTAAAAGGGTCAATTTCATCTTCCATTCAGAAGCAGGTACTTAACTCTTCTTCAGGTCATTTGTGCATCTGGTATTGACTGGTTATTCTTATTTCCATTCTTGATGTTAAAATGTGATGGTGTTCAGATTTTTTTCTTAAGAAATGGGGATGTTTGATATAGAGCTGCTCCTTTGTTGCTCTTAGCACTTGCAGCAACATCAACTGTAAGTTTCCCCCCAAATGCACTTCACTTCACAGCTTCTTCTGTTCTTTTAACTAGTGGTACTTCAGGTGATTATGAACTATTGATATAAACAGATAGAAGTATATGCTTTGTTTCTTCATTGGACATTCAAATGGCATGAATATGGCTTTTGAATTTTTAAGATGGTATTTTAAAGGGAGGAATTACATTAGGGTAACAATCACAATGTATTTCTACTCCCTATATCCAGTGTAGTGGAATTGTTTGGAGCATTTGGGATTCTAAAGCTTTACTGGTATTATATTTAGTCAGATTATTGATATGTGAGCAAACTTACAGATGATAAGGCTCCTTAGTTATTACAGCTTCCTTATGCAAATAGCATATTCAACAAAGGATGTTAAGGGAAAAATTTATGGTTCTCTTTGGATACATTTTATTAGATTTTTTTTTTTTTTTTTTTTAAGCTTCTGAATGTTTTCTAACTATATCCAAGAATGGTGTAAGCTTGGTCCATTTATAATGGCAAACTAACTTAAAAACATTAGACTGATAGTAGCAAGATTTCTTGCATATGTTTTTATTACACATTATACTGTTAAGTTTATTCAAATAAGAGTATTAACCAGGCCCTTTTTTCCTTTTATAAACAAAAGTCCCCAATAGCCTACAGAACTGTGAATAAATAACCACAGATCTGTTCAGATCTGTATGCCTATATTTTGACTTCAAAGTCACATTGGCTTGCTTCATAGCGAAAAAGTTAATGAATAACTGAAAACTTTAGTTCCAAGAACTTGTTACAGTAAGGGGAAAGAATTATTTCAAAGGAATCATTGATTTAATTTCTTGACTCTGAGAATTTATTTAACAACAGAAGAAATGGGGATGTTGTATGAAGCCCTATAGATATTTTGGAAGGATGCTGTGATGTCACGTAGGGGTTTGACTTGAATTTAGTATGTTTGGTTAAAAGTTTGCTTGGTTTTAATTAGGGAAACTTACCCAATTCTTGATTTATCCCAATGTAGTGGACCCCTTGTGTTTATCAAATTTGACTTTGCCAATACTATCTGGGTAAGCGATGGGAGTTTTCCTTTGGGAAGGTAGCCTTTATTTTATTTCTAATACCAGGAGAGAAGTCAAAGTGCATATTAATCTCTCTTCCTACTGATAATTATATGTGTATTTGTGTGTGTGTGTGTGTATATATGTGTGTGTGTAACACACACATATTCATATAAATTACTAATTTGAGTCAAAAAATAATTTTAATTTCTTAAATCCATCAATTCCAAATCATGCCATATGAGAAATCCCTGATGAGTCTTTGCCATCATTAGAAAAGAACAGAATAATTAGTTATTTCCTCCTGTGTCATTTTATACTAACCAGTAAAAATATCTGAATGCCCTTGGCTCTAAAAATATAATATTGCAATTATATTCTATTCTCTTCAGTCTTGAGTGTTTGAGGACTCCTGTTAGGTCCCCACCTTAAACCCCCTCCCCCATTGTCACTGACCGCTCACATCCGTTTCAATCAAGACCTCCCCTTCCTTTTATGTTGTACAAATGAGTCAAACATACTTGTATTCCTTCATAGATAAAGTATGATCAGAGAGTTTCTACATGTAAATACCTACATTTCTTTTCTAGATCATAACATTGAAAATGGTGTCCATACTTTGTGGTCACATATCTTTACAGTTTTTATTACTAAAAAAACAAACATAAATTGGTTATTTTTTAACACAGAGACTTGTGACTCATACCGTATTTTTGCACTTAAAAATCAAATTATGTTATTTTTAAAATGGTGAGTAATTGGAAAGGCTATCTATAGAACAATATGTATTTCTAAAGAGCATTAGCAACATCCAGATGCAAAAATAATCAGCACACATAATTATGTCCCACTCAGTGGGATTCTTGATTCAGGAAGATTAAGCTGTTTGTTTTCAACTGTCTTATATTTTAAATGGCCTTCACTGATATATAAGCTGTTACTGTACATACAATTTAATCCTCAGTATTCACAAGCAATAATGGTGGTCAGCAAAGTTGTCCTCAGGGACAGCAGTGCTGAGCCTCAGTTGGAGACTGGGAGCAAAGTGTCAAGCTCGTTCAGAGCCTCCAGAATAAATGCAAGCAATAATTTCCATTATAAGTCAATTATAATTCTTTCTCATATGCTTCTGAGATCAGATGGTAAACAAAGTCATCATTTTTAAAACAGCCTGAAAAAAAAGGTTTTGGGAAAACAAGTGAGGTTAATCTGTAGTCACAAAGTCCTGATTTTTTGAGGCGATCAGAGTTTTGTGTTAGTGCATTATTTCATGACCACCACCCCTTTGATGGATGTTGTTAGCCCAAATTACATTTTTTTATATTATAGATATTGAGTAAGGTTTATTGGATCACCAAGGTAAGGGGAAGAACCGGGCACATACATGTTTGGATACTGTGGGTTTGACACCTGTTTGAAAACAACTCATTGGAAATGATTTATAACCCAGGATATTTTTTTCCCAAAGCAGATCTAAATTGTTTACTACCCAGGGTTGGAAAGGGCAGGCACCTCTAGTCTTTCTCCTCTGGTGGCCCTCTCCCACTCCTCTTTCCGCCTCTACTTGGTTAAAGACATTTTCTGAAATGAAAATTCTACTGTTATTCAAACTGCCATTGATTATGAGAGCTCTGTGTCCTTTGGGATCATCTCTTAGAACTCCAGTTATCTATCATATTTGCTGCTACGTTTGTAAGATGAACTTCGCCTGTATTGGTTGACTTTAATTTACAATTCTTTATTTCTGGGAGATTTTGTCCTATAATTTGACCCATGTATAGAATTAGGAAACTTTATTTTAGGAGTGTACCATAAAAGCACACTGGTCCCTATATTGTTTTTATCATTTAGGTTTTGAATTTGTTTGCATTTTTGTTTGTTGGTTTTTGTTTTGTTTTGTTTTTGAAGTTGGAAATGGAATGAGAAAACTCTATAATCAGGCCAAACTTGAGAACTTTCCCTGTGCTTCAGCACTATAATTTCTGCTGACCTAATGTTCTCAAAAAAGGCACTTTTACTCTATTGTGCATGTATGATTGTTTTTTGTTTTTTTCTTTTGGGGGGCTTTTGTTTTTGTAATAATGAAGCAGAAGTAAAGTGCAGTAGTAGATAAATGACTGATCACAAACATATTATGCAATTTTATTTTATAAAGTTTTAAGGGGAAAAGTTTAACTCTTTGTAAATCATTTCTTAGCTCTCGTAAAATGCTTATATTACTCCTCTAAAACATGCTCAGTTCAGGCCTTTGTCTTTGTTAAGTGCCTTTTTTCTTTCTTTTTTCCCCTCTTTTGAAACTGTTCTCAGATATCTTAAAGTACAGGCTAAGGCAGGGGATTCAAGAGGAAGAATCTCAAACTTGCCAATACCGTGTCATGCTGTCACCACCCTCTTCCTTTTCCTTATATGGATATATATGTAAGATCCGTGCATCCATACATACAAAACTAGTAGCTGCTGTACCATTGCATCCTTTTCGAACACCCCCCTTTCAGTGTTTGCAAAACTTCTGCCTTGTTAATTCCATTGCTTTTAGTTGATTAAAATGGGAGGATTGGGAAATTGTCTTTTCACAAGATGCCATCTTCCCCTTTTGAATATCTATTTGTAAACGTTAACAACAACAACAAAAATATATATACATAATAAGTCGGTTATTACAAGTAAAATGAAGGCAGTGGACCCATTGACTGTTCCTGGATGTAACCCGTGCTCTGTGCCCTGCAAACTTGGCATGAGCAATATTGGAGACAGCATTGGAATAACAAGTATCCTGCGGGTCAGATTGGTAAGGTACACTATGGCAAGTGAGACTAAACACATGGGAGGGCTGGTGTCACAACTATGGTATGGTATCTGAGTAAGTTTTGAAGGAAGGTAGCAACATTGTCAACATCAAAAATGTATCATATTTTCTTCCAGGAAATGATTTTTTAAGAAATCATATAGCTGCATATCTATTAAAAGGTTAATAAACTTAGAAGTAGAAAGACTTCAGATACTGAGGAAAACACACATATAATCTATAGCATTCTTGAGAGATCTTCAGTTTTCTTTTTATTTGCCAGATAATTACATTTGGCTTAATCTGATTTTATGGTTATTTAGATTTTTCCCTTGAGCAAAATAACATAATCTTCAGTATCTAAGATTCATCTGTTCTTGTTGAAAACAAATAGATGTGACATGTTAAGGGAGATTAAGCTGAACCATCCCTCATACCCAGTACAAATATATCTAATAAATGCCCCCTTTTAAATAAATTCTAATTGGAAAGAAGAGACTGGTGGCTAAAAAGGAGAAAGCAAAGGCTCTTGGTAATGTTACCTGATAGCAAAACTACTGTCAGGTGGCCAGAGTTCAGTTGCAGATATTACTCTTGAATTCCTATGTCTAGGGGGGATATCATTTAACCTTCGTGCCTCAGATTACCCATTAGACAATTGGGTATAATAATATTCACCTACCTCCCAGGGATATCAGAGACTTTACTATTTCAAAAATATTTTGCGTTTTTCTAAAATGTCCTATATAAGTAAAAATAGTATTATCATCTTCTTGCAGAGGCTAAAAAAATGTTTTCCTTGTGATGAGTATAAAATACCTTATGATTTTTAAGTTCTAAAAAAAAAATCACTGGAATTCTAATTTAGATACATATTTGTTATTTAAACATATTATATATGTGATGGGATAAAATGGTTAGTTTCAGGTTAACAAGGGGGGAAATGACGCTGTTTCTTAATTATAAGTAGATTTTTTTAGCCTTTTATGGTGTTATTACTTGTGTGATTTTTGCCAAGGTTGTGGAGCTAAAGTTAGATAAAGTTTGGATGCTTGGTTATTGGAGTTGATAAATGATCCTGAAAGTTTTAACTGCCTCACTTTTCCATCTTCTCGATCTAATTTCCTTATATTACTTGTTTGGTGACAGATAGCTAAGCTTTTCACTTTCTAAGAATGAATGGGAGTCTCCTCGTTCTTGTAAATCAGAGACTTCGTACTATTCCTATAACTAGGTGTATCCAGCTCTGCACTGAAGGGGCAAACACTACACACAGCCAGCTGGACACTGGTTAGCCAGTCTACCTTTGTAATTGATGCTTCTTCAACTCATGAAAGAGGTGGAGCCATCAGCTGCTCAGGTTGTAGGAAAATGGGAGAGGGAAGGCAGGATTCACTTCCTAGGTGGGGGTAGAAGGAAACATGTTTTCCCCAATTCCCAGGAGGATAAGAAGATCATCTTATCTCACCTTCCATCCCTGCATATTAAGTATTACTATGGAGAATTTTTCTTTTATTATTTGAAACAACAGGAAAAAATGGATGCTGCATTTTTTGGATACTAAATGCTGAGCAACATTTGTTGGAGTGCTTATGTGGATTTAAATTGTAGAACATATTCAGGGTCAGAAAAATGAGAACATGGGGGATGAGGAACAAATTTCATCTAGCTCAAGTGAGTTAGGAGAAATTACCAAGCCCGAGCAGACAAATCATGTGGGTTAATTCCCAGAATTGGATAAGGCCCAGTTAATCCCCAGTAAGATGATGTGTTGGTTTTTTCAATCACTTTTTGGATTTTTGTTGCTTTTTCCAGATAAGGCCTTAGAAGCCTCTAAATAGCAGCTATGCAGATAAATATACTCCTTATTTTCCACATTTTCCTCTTTTTCCATTCTCAAATAACAAATGTCAAGACCCAAAGAAGCAAGGCATAAGGGTTTTGTTGAATGTGTGTTTGTTCCTCTAGGGAAAATTGACAGAAGCATAAAATAGAGATAAAATGTTAACTCTATATTCAAAAACTAACTACAGACCCTTTCACTGGCGCAAAACTGTAGTTAGTATCATGGAATGTCTGTGGATTGTTATGATAAAATCATCCCAGTGTTCAATTCTGAGAAAGTTTTAGATTCTGTGACACAGTGTTCAGGTTTATGGAGCTGAACAGGTGGTCAAACTCTAATTAAAAATAGCTTTGAATATTAACGTTGAATTCTTTCTTCATTTCCTTTAGTCTGCATCTTCTTTTAGTCTGAACTCTTAAGTTAACCATTTCGTCAACCAGTTGCTACACTAGGTTATAAGTTGTGTGTTGTTAGAATGGGGAGGGAAGGTTAAACTGTCTCTTACATCCTCTTCTCACTCACTTTGGCGATCTAGCCTGTATCCTCATCGAACTCCAAAGTAAAGCCTATTTCAGGAGTCTGTTACATCCTAGCAGAAGACTCAGGCAGGGATGCTCTTAGGATTTTATTCAGACTGCCTTTGAATAGCTTGATATTAAATTACATTTTTCTCATAGCCTCCCAAAGTACCATTTGTTTGAAAGTAGCTATTTGTGATCTTTATTTTTAATTTCCTCATATTGTAATACTTCTGCTTCTCAGTCTGTCCTACATATTTCCATTTCATAGTGGGTTAGTACTTAAGCTTTGGACACTTTTCCAAACTGTTACCCAAACAGGTCAAGAATGCTTTTCAAAAATCTCATTAGTATAATTTGGGTCCGTATGTCCAGGACTTAGAGTCATCAGTGGTTATCACCGGTGACTGGATTTTTTTCTCCTCTTCTCCTTTGTATTAAAAAGTAGATTTTGCTACTACATTTCATGCCTTCCCCCTTGATGCTTTTCAAAGTTATTCGAAAGAAATGCAGACCTTTGTTAGGGATTCTGATTTCTCATAATCGTCTGCCTTATTTTCATACTTCCCCTGGAATACGCCTACTTTTGCAAATAGGCCGTATGAATCCTTAGTACCACTTTTATGTTTGTTTCTCAGAAAACTCTCTCTCTTCGTTATTTGCTCGCATTTTGCTAATGATAATATGGTTACATTATCTTAAATCTGTGTTTTAAGATTTTATAATAGAGCACTAACGGAAACCTAATTGAAATATAAACAAGATGACTGTTACCCGGGATAACTTGGAAATACTTCTGTTTTTAAAGTTAACAGCTCCATCTAGCCTCAAAGGCCATTTAGGAGTCGACATCAACTAAGACCAGCCAGTGGACATGTTTTTGTATATTACAATCTACCCTTAAATTGTCAAATCTTAGCTATCTTGTATTTTCTATCCTTGCAGCCATAAACTTTCTTCCTTTTTTGCTTATCTCTGCTGTTTGCAGGGATACTGTCCCCTCTGTCAGAAAATTGGGGTTTCTTTACCATACCTGCAAGATTACCAAGGTTTGTCCCAATATTGTTTAAGAGGCATTAAAAGAAAGCAAAGTTATTCTCAGTTGACAAAGGTATTACTGTTTTTAATAGTTTGAAAGTTTGCCAACTTTGGCTGCTTTTTTTTTTTAAGTCTTGGCTATGCCTATGTAATTAATTACATATACCTTCTGAGACATTCAGATAATCATGGGGCCCTTCCACTGTTGTAGGTTTCGAGCCTACAAATAATTTCCTTTGATCCATGGCCAGCCTCCAGAGAAAAGATTCAAGCTTTGCATTGTCCTTTTATTGGCTGTCATTGAAAAATTTTTTATTTTAGAAAGTATCAAAAATACCAAATTGTTCCTTAAGGAGAATATGTAAATCTGGGGCTTTCTCTTGCATTTCACTTGCTGAACACTATCAAACTTAGAAGAAAATAAATCTCTGGCTGGTGAAAATTTCGTGGCCCAAATAATACAAAAAAGTCTACCAAGGTAATTAAGTGATGAGTGTTTTCTGTCTTTTATTACAAGCAAGAAAGTTTATTTGCAGTTGTAAAAATCATTATGAAACTGCAGACCTATTTGCTGTCACTGATTGGAAATAATTATTCTGATTTTTAGTCTGGGTAAAGCACATATTTCCAACACTTATGGTATGAATTTTGACAAGGGAAAGACTTTTATTTGGTAGCAGAAGGAAAAACAGGACTTATTTATACAGTGAATGTTCACTCTCCAGAGGAACTTCCCTCCAGTTACACATCTTCCTCTTAGGTTAGCCGCCTCCACGCTTGATGTAGATGCCAACATGTTTCGAAACTAGTCTTGAAGGAGCCCAAACAATTTATGATCCTCTAGGTAAAAGGCACGAATCACTGTATCGCATTTGCTTATAGGGAGGTGTTTTTGCTAACTTGAAGGGATATACTGTATTTCAAATAAGTGTGTGACTTAATATTTTGGGAGTTTTTTTCCCCTCCTTTAAAAACTGGACCTGAACACAAGCTTTGAGTTGATATTTGTAATAATCTCAGGACCTGAAAGATTGTAGCATTTAGTGTGTCTTAAAAATTATGTACTGTACCAGCCATGGATTTTTGTAAATATACCTGTCTCCCTTTTTTGTATTATTTTAGTAAAAAAAAAATAATAATAAATTTAAATAAAAGGGGGTGGTGACGACACGTGAATGGGTGTGGGTGTGTATGTGTGTGTGTTTGTATAAGGCTCTTTTGAGATGAACTGGTGCTTGTTTGATTTCCAGCTCAAATCGGAGCAGGAATATGGACAAACTGCTGCTACTGAGCCCTGCACTGAGCCGAGGTATTTCCATTTTGTCATTTTCCGTGTGGTTGATTAAATGCTAGCAGCTACCAGGAAATGACTTACAAGTTAAATTCTTCTTCCCACTGCCATCTTGCCTTTGCGTTCTCAGTTATACATGCCCTTTGAACTTTGATAGTAAAACATTTCAAATTTTGGGTGGTTTGCTGGTCTCTGGTTTTTAGAAAGCTCTTGTCACTCTTTCCTTAAAAAGGGTGTGGGAGCAGATAAATTTTTTTAAACAAAAAATACCACACATTTCATAAAACTCTGATGAATTTTGGATATTGAAAGGGCATAAACATTCCTAAATATGGATCTGTGGATTTAGTAAATTAACTCTATGGATATACTCCTTCAGTGCAGGGATTTTTGTTTATTTTATATTTTTTTCGCAACAGCCTTGCTCATATTCCAGGTGTAGCTAGCAAACCCGTTTTGAAGCAAGAGCCTTATTTGATTCAGTGTAGATGTTTCCTGTCTATCCTTTGTGACAGGGCCTTTTACATGAGTGTTTTTTTCTTTTCGTATGTGTTACGTGTTTGTTGTATTAAATAAAGAGGAATGTACATATTATTCTTGTGTCTTTTGTATTATTGTGTTAACTTGGATTTTAATATCACATTTGTGGCTAGGTGTGGTGTCTCACACCTGTAATCCCAGCATTTGGGGAGGCTGAGACCAGCCTGGTGACATAACAAGACCCCATCTCTACAAAAAATAAAATTAGCTGGATGTGGTGGCACACGCCTGTAATCCCAGCTACTCAGGAGGCTGAGGTGGGAGGATTGCTTGAACCCAGAGTTCAAGGGTGCAGTGAGCTATGATCACGACACTGCACTCCAGCCTGGACAACAGAGCAAGACCCTGTCTCTTGAAAAAAAAAATCACATCCTTTCAGTAGTGGTTGAATATCTGTTGTCTGTATGGTACTGTGCTGGGCACAGTGAGATACAGAAATAAAGGACATAGTCCACACCCTCAGTATATTCATAAACAATTAGCAATCGCATGAGTCTTTAATGAGTCATGTTAAAAGATAATCGTTCAAAATTTGTCGAAAAAGTGTGGTCCTTTGCCACCTGACGTTTGAATTGGGAAGGGGGAGAAGTGGGACTGGAGCGATCTAGGCAGTCACGGTCAAATGCATGGCGCTTGAGGTGGGCCTCCAGGGATAGGTGGGAATTGGCAAGAGTCAGGAGGAAGCAGGAAGCAGGCAGTCTGGTTTGAGGTGTGCGTTTGGATTAGTAGGGGAGGGCGGAGTGTGAGAGTCTGAATGTGGCTCACTAGGTCCTTCATTTGGGTGACAGGGTGTGTGTGTTTGATGCTACCAGGGTCAGAGCTTGACATATAAATACGGAAATTATTCACAAAAGGGATCATCTTTTAAAGCCTTACTTATAGAGGACTTCTAGGAAAAGTATTACTGAGAGAAAAAATCGGGGGGTGGGTGGGGAGAAAAAAAAAAAGAAGAAATTCAACCTTAGAAATCCAAGTAGGGACCTTGGCTTCTTGGCCTAGGGGTATGATTCTGCTTTGAGTACTAGAAATCCAGCTAGGGGGTGGGAAAAAGATGGAGAGATAGCAACTTGTCAGAGAAACTGGACAGCTTGTCATGTATAAGTACATATGTATGTATGCATAGAAAATACAGAAATGGACATACATCCCAAATATGGAGAATGGTAGTATGGGTGTTTTTTCTTATTTTTTTCATTTTACTTTGTGTGTTTTCAGTGTATTATCACAACAATGAAAAGAAGAATTTCAAAATGACATGGTTCTTAGGCACTGGGGGAGGAGGGTGGGCTGCAAGTGCCTGTAGCTAACATTTAAGGACAGTTTTGCAAAAGTGTGTTTTGGGAGTAGTAGCTCCTCAAGATGCTTTTTGACAAAAAAAAAAAAAATCCCTGTTGAATAATTTGCACTTAACTATGTTTTCACCATCTTGTAAATGTATATTAACATATTAAAGGTGTTATTGTTAAAGTTTTTTAATGCATTATTTCCCCAATAGTATTTGACCATGGAACACTTTTCACGTAACTCCAATTACCAGTAAATTATTTAAGGCGTGTAAAGCACTTAGCACAATGTCTGACACACAGTAAGCACTACATAAATGTTAGCTTTACTGTCATTTATACTAGTTTTGTTGTATTATTCTGTACATAAAAAAAAGAAACTAAGAAAAGTTTTTAAAAGGAAAAAAATACAGCCTGAAGAGTTAAAGGATTTCAGAATAAGCTAATGGTTTAGAGAGCCAAGAAATAAGCAAATAGATAAATAAAACCAATTCTCTAGGGTTGAACTGAATAAAGGCCAGGTGTCCAGAAGGTAGGGTTATTCAAGGGAGTATAGAAAAAATATGTAAAGCAGGAAGCATGTTTTACACTTCTCCACGTAGGAAGGAAATGGTCTCAGACTGGAGCTTTGGCCTGGGAAAGTTTGGCTGGTTGAGAAAAGGGTTCAGGGAGCAACTACAGGTGGAGCTGGAAGGCAAATGTAACAAACTGGTGATGAAGCTACTTTGTTTTACAAATTTGCTCTAAGGAAAAATGGAGTTGTATAATAAAACAAGCGTCAAAGTGAAACGTCAGAGATAGCAACTGTCAAACTTATTGAGGAAATC
>NW_012148642.1:2703858-2704775 GCF_000956105.1 Propithecus coquereli | reverse complement strand
CCCTGAGTTCTTCAGCTTTCTTAGCTGGCGATGTTTAGGTTGCTGTGAGCTGGGCTGACACCATGGCACTCTAGCCTGGGCAACAGAATGAGACTCTGTCTCAAAAAAAAAAAAAAAAAAAATCTTGTTTATGTAATGATTTCTAGGTACTTTACAGCTGGGTATCTTATTCTTTGTTTTCTATTAATAGTTTGTTATTACTGGTATTAAGGAATGCTATTGATCCTTGAAAGTTGATTGTATATTCAGCAGTTTTGCCAAACTCTTATTCTGGTAACTCATCTGATTATTTTATTAGCTTTTCAATGGAGATGATCTTATAATATACAAATAATGATCTCTTTCAATTCTTTCACTTTTTATGTCTTAGAGCATTAGAATGGTCATTTAATACTATTCTAAACAGGTAGTGCTAAAAGTGGCATCCTTGTTCCTTATTTTAATGGGAACGTTAAAAATCTTTGTTCCTTATTTACCTAAGTTTTCTCCATTAAGTATGGTGTTATTCTAGATTTTTTGGTATATAATTTTATGAAGTTAAGAAAGTTCTTTTCCTAATTTTCTGGGAATGTCAACTACATACATGAAATGAATTAGATAAGTGCTTTTCGCATAATACCTACATGTGATCAACACTTGCAGAAAATTTCTTAGAAATGTTGTCATAATTTTTTTATTCTTGCAATGTTTGTTTTCCTGTTTTCCTGCTCTGTTTTGTTTATATGCATCTTCTTCCTCTTATTCAGTCTTGCCATTTCTTCTTAATAATTTCTCAAAGAAACATGAATATTATTGGATGTATATATGTTCATTATGGTTATATATTTTTGATATAATGTTCTTTTTACCAATATAATGTCTCTCATTTTTCTTTATGATGTTTTTTCTCTGTCTAATATTAAATTTGATATTCTAGA
>NW_012148642.1:2700454-2703808 GCF_000956105.1 Propithecus coquereli | reverse complement strand
AAATATATATGCATAGAAAAATATATAGAAGAATAGAAGAACATACACCCTAAAATACAAAGTGGTGGTATGAGTACTTTATTTTTCCTTTTACTTAAATGTATTTTCGATGAACATGGATGAGTAAGTTATTTTGGTTTTTGTTTTTTTTTAAGACACAAATAGGCGGACTTGGTTGAAGACAGGGAGAAAGAAATGGGAAGGAGAGGAAGGAGGCTCTTCCTGTCTCATCACTGGAGAAGGGAAAAGAAAAGTAAACCACCCAGACCCTGTGAGATCCCGAAAGTGGATTTGGCTTGGAGGGACGACACAATAAACTGCCTGGTTTAAAATAAAGATTGTTAAAAAGAGATTATCCTTGCTTTTGGTGGGAAAAAAAGTACGAAGTACATGAGTATACAGTGAGTGCAAAGCATTATCTTCTTCCTACCCCTGATCCCAGTTCCCCTTCCCCAGAGCAACCACCTACCAGTTTCTCCAGTTACGAGCAGAAATACGTATCTGACTTTTTAATATAACTTTGGCATACATATCCACTGTACCCAGCATTTTTTCTATTTTCTTGGAGATTATTTCACATCAGTACGTAGAGGTCTGTCATGTTCTTTTGAACAGCTGCATAGTATTCCATAGTTGTGATACCACCTATTGTTGGGCATTAGATGACTATCACAGGTAAAACCACAATATCCTTTCGATATTTGTAATCTGTGTGTATAGCAAATGGACAATCAAAAATTCATTTGGCATGGACAATAAATGATCTGATACTCTAGATTTGAAAGTCAGTGTCTGGAATTCGTGACATTGCGTCCTCTATGTATGAAACTTTGAGTAGTACTTGAGAAAATATTTTTAAAATGTTTTGAAAATTGGAAACAAAAGCAAAAGAGCCGACTCTGGGTGCACCCAGGGTTAGGTTACACTGCAAGTGATATATATGCTTTTCAAAGGACAATGACAACCTCTCCTGTAGGTGTACTCCAATATGTCATGAGCGAGCGTCCTTACTTCAAAAACGATTGTGCTTCATCAATATGTGCTCTGACGTGGCTTGTTTTTCTGTCTCTGTGTATATTTACCTCTTCTATGTGCCTGTGTGTGTCCCTTCACCATTCCCCCGCTATCTTGTGGTTGACATTAGACAGACTTGGGTTCACAAAGACCCCATTGTGAAGCTGTGTCGCTGTAGACAAGATTCTCAGCCCCTTCAAGCCTGGTCCCTCATCTGTAGTCTGATAAGACCCCGTGGTGGCTGCGTTGTTTGGGTTAGAGACAGGTATGAAAAGCACCTAGCGTAGTGCCTAGCACATAGTAAGAACTTACAAATGGTGGCTGCTACTATTCTGTCTCTTCTCTGTCTTTTCACTTCCTAAATTTATGCTTCCTCTTGTTCCCCTGATTTTCCAAAATATAGAAGTGAAGCCACAGCGTTTTTAAAGGTCCGATATAGTTACTGCTTAAAGTACAGTCATGGATAGAGATCAGTTAAAATTCTGTCATCACAGTTGTCAGAAACCCCTGGCTTAAGAAGTAAAGGGAATCTTTTGGCTTGTATGACTGAGTGGTTGTAGAGGCAACCCTGGGGCCATGAAGCTTTCTCTGGTGATTCCATGTCACCAAGATCCAGTGCTCTGTCTTCGCTCCACCACGCCAAGGACAGCGTCCGCAGGCAGCCCCTCAGCCTCTCCCTTCATAGCCAAATGCCTGCTGTAGTTCCAAACCATATGTGAGTGCGTCTTGTTACCAGTTATTTTTACTCCGTTGTACCTCAAACGCAAAGCAATGCCTTAGTCGTATGTCTTGACTCACTGCACATTGTCTGTATCAGTCAGTATGGGAACTCTTTCCCTCCCTCGCTTAGTGTCCCCTCTGCCCTGCCCCGCAGGCACCACTCTTACCTTTTTGAGATGTGTGCCCTTTGTTGTGCATGCATCCTTCTAAACTAAGTAGTGGTGTTTTGTGTATATACAACGTTAATTTGTACAAATAGTGCTGTGCTATAAATTGTGCTCCATTTCTTACTTTTCTTGCGTTCTTAGATTTAGCCATGCTATTACATGTACATCTTGCATGTTTGCTGCGTGTATGTCTTACGTGTTGCTTCTTACCGCTGCATGGATTCCCCAGTGTGCACCCACCACATTGTACCTCTTCCCCTAGTGGTGGGCACCTCAGTTGTCTTCGACTCATTAATACCACAAACAGGGTCTTCCTTTCTGTGAATTGCTTGTCCATCTCCTTTGCTCATTACGCAATTGCATTTTCTGGTTTTTGTTGTTTTTGTTGTAGAAATTTAATCTCTTATCAATTTTACATGTGTCAGTTACATTAGTCTGTTACCTGTCTTTTAACTTTGTCTAGGACATCCATTATTGAACAGAAATCTTCACTTTTTTAATAGATCAAATAAGGCTTTTTCTCATTTGTGTTTTGGGGAGTTTGTTTATAAAATATTGCCCTACCCCTAGACTATAAAGATATCCTCTTGCATTTTTTCCTATTTATAGTTTTACCTTTCACTTTTTTATCTATAATCCATTTGTTGTCCACTTTTGTATATTGTATAATGTGTGGGTCCAGCTTTATTTTTCTGTATTTAGTGAGACAATCCCCAAAGCTATTTTGTGTTTTCAATACTTTCCCATTAATATGGGAACATTTTTATCATGTGTCAAGCTCTCCTGTACGGAAGGGTCTATTTCTCAGCTCTGTTCTGTTCCATTGTTCTTTTTATTTGTGCACGAGTATTATAGTGTTTTTCATTGCTGTAAACTTATAGTATGCCTTACTAAATAGTAAAGAGAGTCTCTCCCTCTTGTTCTTTTATGTTGACTCAGTTAATTGTTGATTTTTATCCTTCATATGAATTTTAGAATAAAATTTTCAAGTTCCACATTAAAACTCCAGCTGAAATATTGATTAGGATTGGATTTAGTTTCTAGAGTGATTTAAGAAGACTAATAGAATCTTTAAGTTACCCCACTCATGGTGTATCTCTCCATTTATTCAAATCCTTTTTTGTGTCTTCCAGTAAAGCTTTTAAATTTCTCTGTAAAGATCTTGTTTATAGGCCTGGTGGTGGCTCACACCTGTAATCCTAGCACTCTGGGAGGCCGAGGCGGGAGGATCGCTTGAGGGCAGGAGTTCGAGACCAGCCTGAGCAAGAATGAGACCCCATCTCTACTAAAAATAGAAAGAAATTAGCTGGACACCTAAGAATATATAGAAAAAATTAGCTGGGCATGGTGGCACATGCCTGTAGTCCCAGCTACTCGGCAGGCTGAGGCAGGAGGATCGCTTGAGCCCAGGAGTTTGAGGTTGCTGTGAGCTGGGCTGACACCATGGCACTCT
>NW_012148642.1:2687703-2689739 GCF_000956105.1 Propithecus coquereli | reverse complement strand
TTTTAATGTTATACAGACTGGACTTTTTTTTTTAAACCAAAGAAGATATTGTCCTATTTCCTGGAAAAGCTCTGTGAACCACCCCCAATTTCATGCAGGAGAGGAGGAAGCCACCCAGCAGGTTCACAGGTGGCGGCGGGGGGAAGGAATCTCTTGCTCTCTCTTGCATCTAGCAGGTCCAACTCGCTTGTTAAGAGTCGCATTTCCTTCTGAGTATCATAATGTACTGCAATTTATATGCTACAGGATGTTATCAGTGGGGTTAATTTGATTAAAAGTAAGACCTTTAAATAACAGAAACTACTATGGAATGGGAAGTAGCCATGAAAATCTCATGTGCAAGAGTTGTCAAACATCAAAACGAATCACCTAGTTTTCTTTTACGAAAGAGATAAGCGTTTCTCATTTGTTGATCTTTCCTTTAATAACAGGAGGCTGTCAGGAGTGCTGCTGGGCAGTCCGTTGCATGTTTTGGGCAAACAGCCTTCATTCCCAAATCCTTATGTGCTACTTTCCATATTACGGGGACTAGAATTATGGGAACCGTATTTCCCAAACTCCCTTGCCTTCAAGGTTCTGGATGTCGTTTCTGTTGTGTTTACTCAAGATTTCGTAGGTGCAAGGAAACAGTGGTGTTATTGTTTTCTCTGGCAGCACCTAGCAAATGCGGAGGCCATGCTAGACCTCAAGTCGTGCAGCAGCCTCCAAGTGTCCATCAGCCCCTATCTCAGTGCTTTGGGGCCTCTGTGATCAACAACAGGGGTTCCTGCATTTTTCTGACCTGGATGACAGCAGCAAACACCCTCCTATACTCTGAACTCTTGTGTGGTGACAAACTTCCCCTAACCCCTAACTGCTGCAGCCCTTCTAACACTGTTCTAAGCATCTAAATCCCCTGCGCTCAATTCCTCTGCTTGAAAGGCCTGTAGTAGTTTCTGTTTTTCTTACCGAACCCTGACTGATAGAGATGCCTAGCTGATATTTTAGAAGAAATGGACACACTGAATCGGTCTTTTTAAGTTAAAAGTGACTTTTTTTTAAGCTATAGTGAGACAGTAACTGCCATTTGAAAAGAAGTTTATGCTATGAAGAGAGAAATTTAAAAATAGATGTTTAGAAATGTTTATCATTATGTGATTTTGTCGCCCAAAATAATGTGTTAAAGATTTTTCAAAATAATGAAATATATTGAGTTACATTGTCAATAAAATACATAATAATCTTTCTTTACAGGGAGAAATTAGGACTTTTTTTTACTGTTAATAAATAAAATGAAACTATTTTCAAAATATGGTGTATTTCATTTTAAAAATATCCTTTATTTCTATTTTGTGCATTTTTATAATGTATATAGTACATTGGTTCAGTAGTACATGTCTGTAATTTTAAATACAAAGACTTATGGGGCTACACAGATTTTTAACAATCTGAGTAAACAATTTAAAAAGTTTAGAAATCACGGCTTTAGGACACACATCTGTATCTATAGCATCGCAGTCGATAGAAGCACATGCATAGGTATGTATATTCTCTCATGTCTACCCTCTTTCATTAGTCCTGACACTTTCCCATCAAAATTTGCCCCAGATTTCCGTATGCATGGCCAGGTAGCCAAGCCCTGCTATAGTTGCAGAGATGAAAGATTGGACATCAAGAGATCTGTTCCTACAGTTTCCCTGGGCATAGAAAACTGTCATCCCAGAACTCCTTTACCCTCACACAGAACTTGAAGGATAAGAAAGAGGTGACTTCATAAGGGCTGGGGAGTGGAGGTAGGGTCTTTCAAATTAAAAATATGGGCACTGGGCCAGGTGCAGTGGCTCACACCTATAATCCCAGCACTGTGGGAGGCTGGGGTGGAAGGATCTCTTGAGGCCAGGAGTTAGAGACCATCCTGGACAACATAGCAAGACCCCATCTCTACAGAAAATTTTAAAATTAGCGGGGCGTGGTGGCATGTGCATGTAGTCCCAACTACTTGGGAGGCTGAGGCAGGAGGATTGCTTGAGCCCAGGAGTCCAAGGATGCAGTGAGCT
>NW_012148642.1:2685993-2687653 GCF_000956105.1 Propithecus coquereli | reverse complement strand
TTGTTAGATACTCGGGCTGTTTCCACTTTTTGGCTATCATAAATAATGCTGCTATTAACATTTATGCACAAGTTTTTGTAGGGTGTATGTTTTTAGTTTTCTTGGGTATATACCTAGGAGTGGAATTTCTGGGTCTTATGGTAAATTTTCTTTCTTTCTTTCTTTCTTTTTTTCTTTTCTTTTCTTTTCTTTTCTTTTCTTTGTTTCTTTCCTTCCTTTCTTTCCTTCCTTTATTTCCTTTCTTTTCCTTTCTTTTTCTTTCTTTCTTTCTTGACAGAGTCTTGTTTTATTGCCCAGGCTAGAGTGCAATGGTGTGATCATAGCTCACTATAGTCTCAAACTTCTGGGCTCAAGCAATCCTCCTGCATCAGCCTCCTGAGTAGCTGGGACTACAGGAATATGCCACCATACCTGACCAATTTTTTCTTATTTTTTTGTAGAGACACCGTCTCGAACTCCTGGCCTAAAGTGATCCTCCTGCCTCAGCCTTCCAAAGTGCTGGGACTACAGATGTGAGCCACTGCATTCAACTGTAAATTTTTTGAGGAACCACCAAACTCTTTTCCACAGTAGCTGAATCATTTTACATTCCTACCAGCAATGTATGAGTTCCAATTTTTCTGCATCCTCACTGGCACTTATTGTCCATTTTTTAAATTATAGCTATCCAATCCTAGTGGATATAAAGTGGGTATAAAGTGGTATCTCATTATCCTTTTAGTTGCATTTCTCTAGTAATGGTGTTGAACATCTTTTTATGTACTTATAAGTACTTAGTATATTAAGTATAAAAGTACTTATTCCAGGAGAGTTTTCAAAGTGGCTTTTTGTGCTGTAAACTTTCTAAGGCCTTATATGTCTGAAAGTATCATCTTTTATTTCTCACATTCAAATAATAGTTTAGCTAGATATAATTTCTAGGTTCTTTTCCTTCATCACTTAGAAATATAACTTCATTGATTTTTTTGTTTGTCTGTTTCCATTTCCTCTGTTAGGAAGACTAATGTCAATACATTTTTATTCTTTTGTGGACTCTCTTCTCCTCTCTAGAAGCTTTTTGAAATATTTTTTTGTCTTTGAGGTTCTTAAATTTCACCATAATGTGTCAAAGTTTAGATTTTTCCTTATCTGTTCTGTTTAGTGCTCGATGAGACTTTTGAATTGAAGTCCTTTTTATCTTTAATTTTTAGAATACTCTCTTTCTTACATCCATTTTCTCTCATTCCGGGACTCCTATTGGGCAGAAACTGACACTTCTATTCTCCAGCTCTCTTAAATGTTCTTTCATATTTCCATCTCTTTATTACTTCTCAGTAGGTACGTCTGGGAAGACTCCTTCATCTGATCTAGATCATTTTTCAGCTGTGTAGCCCTTCTTGTTTTTATCCGCTCTGTTGAGTTTGTTGATGTACCTGTGCCGTGCTCAGTATTTCCATTTGGTTCTGTGTAACTGCTTGTTCCTTGTTGTTATCCTCTTATCTCTCGGACGATCTTTATTATGCTTATTTTAGATTCTTGATCTATCATGTTCCATTCTGGTGTGTCTGGTACAGTTCAGTTTGTTCTCTCCTTTAATGTGATTGTACTCGTAGTATCTCTGGTCATTTTAACCCGTGGGCTTGTTTCCCCTGAGTTCTTCAGCTTTCTTAGCTGGCGATGT
>NW_012148642.1:2672577-2673093 GCF_000956105.1 Propithecus coquereli | reverse complement strand
CTGGTCTTTGCTGTAGGACTTTTGAGTTTATAACCCTTCACTAGGGATATAAAGATTTCCTAAAGCTGAAAAATTAAAAAGTTTGACTAAATTGTCTCTAAGAACTTATTCAGACTGTTTTGGTTTCTATTGCTGCACAAGAAATAATTCCAATATTTAGTGGCTTAACACAGCATTTTATTACCTCTAACATTTCTGGGGTTGACTGGGTTTAGCTGGGCAGTTCTTCTGCTCCGTATGACATTGGCTGGAATTGTGGTTATCTGGGTGGGAACATTTCCTCACATGACTGGTGACTGGTGCTGGCTGTCAGCTCAGCGGGGCCTGTCTCAGTACTCTTCCCTGTGCCCTGGGGTTCTCACAGCATGGTGGCTGGATAAGAAGCAGGAAGTGAAAGTTGTCAGTGTTAAGGCCTGGGGGTGCAAGTCTTGGAATGTTATTAATAATACTTTTGTGGCCGGGCGTGGTGGCTCACACCTGTAATCCTAGCACTCTGGGAAGCAGAGGCAGGCAGAT
>NW_012148642.1:2670504-2672527 GCF_000956105.1 Propithecus coquereli | reverse complement strand
AATCAAATTAATATAAGTATATAATACGTAAATATTCAATAGTTCTATATTAACTGTACCTTCATAGTGCAGTTCGCAAGTCAGGCTGTCATGAGACACCTACAGGCATCAGGTATCCTGATGCAAAAACGAGAGTCCCACAGGAGGAGGGGTTAACAGTGGTGACCTCATTTACTAAAATGGGACTCTTTCTGTGTCAGCTTCACGAGAGACCCCAGAGGCTGAAAACAAAACAGTAGGTGCCAAGTACTTCCACGTTCTAAAGGAAGGAGGAGGTAGATAGATCACACGCAGCACGTGCTAAGAGACTGGAAAACCCTTAGCTCCTCGCTGGGAAGGAGTAGCTCAGCGTGCACCTCCAGGCTGTGTCAGAGGACTAAGAAGACTGCTTTGGAAGCAGTAGTCTGTGCGGGACATTTCCCTTCTCCCCTAGCAGGACAGAGTGGAGGTGCTTCCTCTTCGCCTCCCGCCAAAGGAGGGGGCACTTTAGAAGGACCATTTCGAAAGCATGACATGTCTTCTGGAGTTTGATGGACACGGGGACTGGTATCTGACTCCTAAAATGTCTGAAGACAAACTGCCAGTGACCAGCTCTTGGAGAAGACCGAAGGAGAGACATGGCTGCCTTTGGAATGGTTTGCACTCCCAGGGTTCTTTCTGGCCTGCAGTCGCTCTCAGAAAGGGCGGCAGATTTAGTCCAGCCCAAGGGAACACCCAGAGGAATGGGATAACCTCAGTGGAGGGGAAGACTGCTGGAAACAAAGGGGCTGGGGCAGGAATCCTGGCATGGCCTCCAGGGGACAGCAGGTGAGAGCTGCCTGGCAGTGGAGACACAGTCCAGAACTGACGAGAAAGCGCCTATGAGAAAAGAAGCACCATTTGGAATCTGCCACTCCCAGACTCCTAGACCTGACTCTTTTCTCCCTTTGCTTCCCCAGGAGAGCAGCCCAGCACGTCAGCGAGCCAGCATGGAGGAAGGAGTGTGGGAAAGGGAAGTGACGCTGGCCGTGACCCCTTCTCGCACAGACTCGGGGCTGGAGGCGAGGAGAAGCTTGAAATGAAATGACATTTGAGATTTCCAGGTAACACTGACTGAGACTGCCAATACCTAGAAAAAGTACTATTTTTTAAGTAAGGAAAAAAAAAGTAAAACTCTTTAACCTGTTTGTTACCTAAAAGAACCTGGAAAAGCTACAATTTCATCCAGACCTGGAAAAGAACATATCATTACGAGTGATTTGTAGGGGCACTCATGAGAAAGCAAAGTTGTGTCCTGTGCAGCAAAAGGTTGCGTCTGAGGAGCAGAAGAGCAGGCCAGGGAAGCAGGTTGGCCTTGTCTTCCCAGCCCATTTCCAGCCCTTGGTAGCCTAAGCCAGCAATGGGGAGAGGTTTCATGGGATGAACTTTGGAGTTTTAATGTTATACAGACTGGACTTTTTTTTTTAAACCAAAGAAGATATTGTCCTATTTCCTGGAAAAGCTCTGTGAACCACCCCCAATTTCATGCAGGAGAGGAGGAAGCCACCCAGCAGGTTCACAGGTGGCGGCGGGGGGAAGGAATCTCTTGCTCTCTCTTGCATCTAGCAGGTCCAACTCGCTTGTTAAGAGTCGCATTTCCTTCTGAGTATCATAATGTACTGCAATTTATATGCTACAGGATGTTATCAGTGGGGTTAATTTGATTAAAAGTAAGACCTTTAAATAACAGAAACTACTATGGAATGGGAAGTAGCCATGAAAATCTCATGTGCAAGAGTTGTCAAACATCAAAACGAATCACCTAGTTTTCTTTTACGAAAGAGATAAGCGTTTCTCATTTGTTGATCTTTCCTTTAATAACAGGAGGCTGTCAGGAGTGCTGCTGGGCAGTCCGTTGCATGTTTTGGGCAAACAGCCTTCATTCCCAAATCCTTATGTGCTACTTTCCATATTACGGGGACTAGAATTATGGGAACCGTATTTCCCAAACTCCCTTGCCTTCAAGGTTCTGGATGTCGTTTCTGTTGTGTTTACTCAAGATTTC
>NW_012148642.1:2669432-2670454 GCF_000956105.1 Propithecus coquereli | reverse complement strand
TCTCCTTTAATGTGATTGTACTCGTAGTATCTCTGGTCATTTTAACCCGTGGGCTTGTTTCCCCTGAGTTCTTCAGCTTTCTTAGCTGGCGATGTATAGGAAGGGCAAGGCCAAGGTCACGTGGTCTAACAAGCCTGTGCTTTAACAGATAGGTTGGAGTTTATTGTTTTATACTAACTAGCTCACAATGGCTTATTTATGTGTTTAGTGATTTTTTTTTCTTTTAATCATATATCCCTGTATTTTGGAACATTAGCTATGGGCATTCTTTGAGGCCTGGATTTAAGGTGTTCTTCTTAGAGAGTATTTGAGTTTGCTTCTTCCAAGCTCCTAGGGACATTGCCAACGCAAGACCACTTCAAACTGAATTTTCAGCTTAGGATTTCGGAGCCATAGGTATAGGATGAATTTCAGCCACGAATGCACATGAGTGCTTAATGCTGGTGGTTAAGAACTCTTGTAGGATGTTCCCTGCCCAGAGCTGTGGTGAAGACTGAAAAGTCTCTTCTCGTTGAGGTGAGGGATTTTTTTTTTTTTCATTCTCAGCAATCCCCACTCTTTGGGGCATAAGCATTGTGCAAGCATCTGTGATCTGCTCTCCCACTGTGTGAGGCTGAAGCTTTCTTTTCTTTTGACTACCTGAGGCAAATTAAAAATCCAGACACTAAAGCTGAGTGCAGGGGCCACACCTGTAGTCCCAGCCACACAGGAAGAGTGCTGGAGCCCAGGAGGTTGAGTCCGGCCTGGGCAACATAGCAAGACCCCATCTCTAAAAAAAAAATCAGACTCTAGGCTCCCAGGAACAGCATATACCCTCAGTGCAAATCGGCTGTCAGTGCTCTTACTCTTTCCTCCTATCTGACCTCGGGTTATTCTGGCCTCCTTTACTTTCCTGCCCGCTCAGTCAGGCTTTAAAAAAATATTTTTGTGTGTTTGTTAAAATTTCACCCAACACTTTAAGCTATTCTATATTGACAGATATTTCTCTGCACATCTAATTGTTCATAATGTCAAAAACAAAA
>NW_012148642.1:2659457-2661013 GCF_000956105.1 Propithecus coquereli | reverse complement strand
TATTGGTCAAAGTTAGCCACAAGCCCAGCTCAGACTCAAGGTGGTGGGCTGGGTGTGCTGAAAAATAAGCTTCACCTCTTGATGTAAGAACCAACACGTACGTAAAGGGAGGAGAGGATTACTGGGGGCCGTCTTTGGAGACTAGTGACTTCATAGAGCCAACATTTTCCAATTATCTCTTTACTCTGTGTCTTAGTCCGCTTTGGGCGGCTCTAACAGAATGTCATAGACTGGGTCATTAATAAAGAAAAGCAATTTATTTCTCACAGTTCTGGAGGCTGGGAAGTCCAATGTCAAGCTGCCAGCATCTAGTGAAGGCCTTTGTGCTGCATCATCCCATCGGGGAAGGCGGCAGGTGGAAGGGCAAGAGAGCACACAAGAACAAGAGAGCAAGAGGGGGCCCAACTCGCTTTTATAATAAGCCCCCTCTAGCAATAACTAACTCACTCCCAGAAAAATGACATTAGTCCACTCATGTGCCCTCATGACCTAATCACCTCTTATTAGGCCCCACCTCCCAACACTTTACATTGGGTTGAAGTTTCCAACACATGAACTTTGGAGGACACATTCAAACCATGGCACTCTGTCTTAATGGAAGAATGCCTCAGCCTCCTGAGTAGCTGGGACTACTGGCGTGCAACACCATACCAGCTAATTTTTCTATTATTTATGGTAGGGGGTGTCTCACTCTTGCTCAGTCAGGCCTCGAACTCCTGAGCTCAAGTGATCCTCCTGCCTCTGCTTCCCAGAGTGCTGGGATTACAGGCGTGAGCCACTGTGTCCAGCCTGAAAACTGCTTAAATTTCTAGAAGGAGAAGAATAATTGATAGCATTCTCCCTAATCACTCCTGCATATTTGCCCTTTAAAATCAGATACTTGTGAACTAGAAGTTGATAAAATGAATAATTTATGAGTCTGACTGGGAGAGATTAATTCATTCTCATTAAGTTATGCAGTTTCCTCTTCTGTTGACTCTGGAAGTGTCAGGATTCCAGCCAGAGTGCAAAAGATTATATCAAAGGGGGCCACAGTTAGAGCCAGTGGACCCTGCCAGGGACCTAGGACAGAAGAGCTGCTAGGATGGGAAGGCCTGACTAAGTGGCTGCATCGTGGCTCATGTGGAAGGTGATGGAGCTGAGACAGGTAATCTGGCTTGTGTTGGGAAAGAGTCCAGGGATAAACCATGGGTCACACCAAAGATGAACCAGAGCCAGCATTATGGGACTGAGAGAAATATGTTAAATCAGAAATCAGAAGCCCATGAGAAGAAACTAAAGATGAATCTAAACTCTAAAGTAATGCAGAGGTTTTTAGCCGCAATAAAAAATCATAAGCTTAAAGGGCAAAAATTAGTGTGAAATCAGGCTAGGGAACGATTTGGAGATCAATATGGCCAGTTGCACTGGACATAGTGGCTCACTCCTGTAATCCTAGCACTTTTGGAGTCTGAAGTGGGAGGATCTTTTGAGGCCAGGAGTTCAAGACCACCCTGAGCCACATAGCGGGACCCCATCTACACCAAAAACAGGAAAATTAGCCAGGTGTGTGGCAC
>NW_012148642.1:2658296-2659407 GCF_000956105.1 Propithecus coquereli | reverse complement strand
AAAAAAAAGTATTAATAATTAATTAATTGATTAAAAATGTGGGCATTGCTCCAGCCAGCATATGCACACACCAGCTAAAAAAGATCCCTCATGTTATTTGTCACTCTGCTCAAATATCACCTTATCAATAGGGACCTCTCTGAACACGTTATACAGCAGCAGGTCCCAGTCCCCAACCCTGGCTTTATTTTTCTCCATGGCGCACATCACCATTTGACAAACTTTGTTTTCCTTATTTGATTATCATCTGTCTACCCCTTTTTAGGATAGAAGCTTCATGAATCCGGGAAGTTTTACCTGTTCTGCTTGCTTTTGTTTCCCTGGTATCTAGACAAGTGCCCAACTCATAGCAGGAGCTCAGTAAAATCATTGAATGATAAAATGTTTGCTTTCCCAGCCGTCTATGAAGCCAGGACATGGGCACATGACCCAGGCCATGCCAGTTAGAAGCACTGGCCTGAGAACAAGACTCTTAGGTAATGACTTAAATTCATCAGGGCACGAGTGGGAGCAGAGAAGCCAGCTCCAGCCCATGTCCTGGAGCGGCAGCTCTGGGGCACGTGCCGGGTCCTGAGCCACTGTGTCAACACTGCAAGCTGCGGCTGCGCCTGGGGGTGTTTGTACTGGGCCAGATCTGTGGCAGGATTTGAGGTGAGGTGGTTGGCTATGTAGCTCCCAAGCCTAGTCTCTAGCCTTACCAGAAAATTCTGAGCGGCACTCAGCATCCTTTTAATAAAATCTCTTTTCTTCTGTAAAATTAAATAAAATTTTAATAGGCTTTGGAGTTAGATCACCTGGGACCTAATACCAGCTTCATCATTGATCAGTTAGTAATATTGGCTAAATCATGTAACTCTTCTGAGCTTGTTTCCACATTTGTAAGTGGGTAAAATCAGAATACTACCTTGTGGGATTGTGGTGAGGCTTCAATGAGGTATTGCCTGTAAAGTGCCCTGAGACATAGTTCACACACTTGCAGCCCTGACTTATGTAAGGCCAACAGAAGTGTTTTGTTTGACAAACAGTGTTATTTTTAACTGATTGCTAATATTTAAAAGTTAGGGCATGGCGGGTGTGGGTGCAGTGGCACGTGCCTGTAGTCCCAGCTACT
>NW_012148642.1:2644685-2647070 GCF_000956105.1 Propithecus coquereli | reverse complement strand
CCAACTTTCCAGACACCAACTAGGTGTCCTGCAATTCCATTAAAACCTGACACAACTTAGAGTTAGTGTCACATTCTGCAGGTTTAAGGGCTCAGTCCCACAAGACTACACTTGCTCATAAGACCTGGGCCAGTCATAAGTATTGGTTCCCCAGGTCACTCAAACTTCTGTCCAACGTAACTACCAATTTAGGGGTTTCCCTCCTCTAGGTTTGGTAATTTGCTAGAATGACTCGCAGAACTCAGAAAAGTGCATTGCTTACTGTCACCAGCTCATTATAAAGGCTACAAAGGAAGAGCTAGGTGGACAAAGTGCACAGAGCAACATGTGGGGATGGGGGAAGCAAGGAGCTTCCATGCCCACTCTGGGTGCACCGCCCTCCCAGCAGCTCAGTGTGCTCACCAAACCAGAATCTCTCCAAACCCCATCGTTTAGGGTTTTTTGTGGAGGTTTCATATGTAGGCACATGTAGGCATGATTGATTAAATCCCTGGCCACTGGTGATGAACTCAATCTTCAGCCCTTTTCCCCACCCCAGAGGTTGGGCGCTGGGGCTGAAAGTTCTGAGCTTCTAATCAAGGCTTGGTCTTTGTGATGACCAGCCTCCATTCTTAAGCCACCTAGGGGCCTGCCGACTCACCCCATTAGAACAAAAGCCACTCCTATTCCCTTATTTATAACTTGGGAAATTCCAAGGACTTTAGTAGCTCTATGCCAGGAACCAGGCACAAATACCAACTGTCTTTCTTATAATGTCATACCCACAGGCAGTGCACAAGAGCTCCAGCTGCTCTACACCCCTGCAACACTGAGTGTTTTCTACTTTTTGATAGTAGCCGGTGGCAGGGAAATCGTACATAGATTTATTCTTTGTATAAATGTGTGATATGACCACATAGATTCAATTGCTTCATGTTGTAAACAAGTTTTTAAAAAATTCCTTTGAAAATCAATACGCAGAGTATTTATGTAGCGGAAACCATGAATTACAAAACAAAAACCAAAGTCTTCAAAGGGTTATGTGAATGAGCACTTGTTACTTGTAATGACAGTTTTAGTGCATCATCATGTGCGGATTCAAAAACTGCTTCTGAATTAGCATATTGTATTTTAAAATGTGATTCTGATTAAATGAATAATTAGTACATGTAGCTGTTTGGCTATGTCATTTACATTCCTAAAAGTTAATATATTCATGTTGTCCAAAACTTTTTAAAAAAAGTTCTTCTTGAGAAAAATGGAGGAGTGACTTATATTTAAGATCATATTAATATTTGAGTAAAACGACACTTAACCTCCCTATCTTGGATTTCTTCATGTGTAATTCGTGGTTTCCACTACAAAACATGGTTTTCAGGAAGTCTTTCTCCTCCCAGAAAACCAGGGCAGGCAAGTAGGAGGGTAGCAGGAGAGAGTTCCTTGTGAGTGAGCTAATCTGTTGAAGCGCGGATCTGATGGAATACACGAGTCTCCCCACCACTTATCCGTGGTTTCAGTTACCCGAAGTCAACCTCAGTCCCAAAACAGGTGCACACAGTACAATAAGATATTTTGAGAGAGAGAAAGAGATCTCACAGTCACATAACTTTTATTACAGGATATTGTTATAATTGTTCTAGTTTATTATTATTTATTGTTGTTAATCACTTACTATGCCTAATTTATAAATTAAACTTTATTATAGATATGTATGTATAGGAAAAAAACATAGTGTACATACGGTTTGGCACTGTTCAAGGTTTTGGGCATCCACTGGGGGTCCTGGAACACATCCCCCGTGGATAAGGGGAGACTTCTGTATAGGCCTGGAGGGAAAGTACAATGGTTTGAAAAAGCCCATAATGTGCTGGGGAGTGAAAGGATAAAAAAGACTTAAGAGTATCAGAGGCAACGAAGAACTCCAAAGTTAAGGAACATGAACTTATGATGAGGCAGACAGGTCAGGAAAGGCTGAGGCATGATCCTGGGAAAGAGGTGATCTGGCAGACTGCTAGTTGCTTCCCCCAACTATATGCACTTTTTCTTCTATAATAGTAGTGCTTTAGCTATTATTAAATATTACCAAATATTACACAGGTACCTAATTAGAGATTACATTTCCCTGCTTCTACAGTCAAATGTAACAGTGTGACTTTGTCCTCACAAAATAAGAATAATGATGTAAGTTCTTCATGCCTCGCTTTGAAGGAAATCACTTTCCTTGCGTTGGTATGTGGATGTAGAAGCCAGCCAGTCTGACCACACTGACGAGGACAGCACCTTGGGAGAGGCAGGGTGACAAGAGCAAAATGATGAAATGAAGCTGGGTCCTGAGATGATTTTTTGGAGCAGAGCTGCCATACGGACCTAGAGTAACTAGTTCTAGACTATCCTGTAATATTTTAA
>NW_012148642.1:2643724-2644635 GCF_000956105.1 Propithecus coquereli | reverse complement strand
ATATGTGACCAGTTGCTATGAGTAAAACAGTTTTCCAAAGGTAAGACCTGTTCCTTCTTTTCTTAAAGGGGCCCTGCCTTAGAGATGTCTCTGAACAATCTGGACCCCGACAAGAAAGGTAAAGGAGAAATCAGGACACTTCCTGTGTCCCCCAGCCAGGCACTGCTCCAATTGCTCATCTCCTGACATAGCAGTTCTTGACCCTGGCTATACATTAAATTTAAAAAATTCTGTTGCCTGGCTCCTACCCCAAATCATGAATCAGAATTTCTGGGGGTGGGTCCCAGACATCAGCATTTTTTAAAGTTTCCCTGGGGAATTCTAACGTGCACCCAGTGCTGAGTCCCACTGGCCTGACGCCTTCACCCTCGGTGAAACAGAAGCAATCCCCTGCAGAGGAGAGGAGGTTGTTCCATCCTAAGCCGTAGAAGTTGGCGGTTACCATAGCTCCAGTCTAGCAGAAACCAGCAGGACAGCACTCCTACGTGGGTGATGGATGTCGGCGCTTCAGGAAGACTCAGGACATCTTGCCCTGGTGTGTTTTTACTTGTGCAGCTGTTCAGAATGAGGCCCAAACCCTTCCTTGGAGTCCAACTCTGCTCTAGGCTGGTTGTCTGCCCCCAGACCAAGATTTGGCACCTATGAATTGAGACTTGGTCAGAGGAACAGGGCCACTAACATAATTTGAAAAGCATTCTCCTAGATCATGTTCAATGAATTCAACAAATAGCTGTGTCCTGGCTGCAGAGATACAAAGGTGCAGTGATTAAGAATTCCAGTTTGCGGTCAGATAGTCCTGGGTTCTCACGCTGCCTCTACGGGGTCCAAAAGCTGTGCACTCTGGGCAAGTTACCCTATAAGCCTTATGAGGTTTTTTTCTGCCCACAAAAATTCCCAGAAAAGGCAGGGCA
>NW_012148642.1:2637055-2639859 GCF_000956105.1 Propithecus coquereli | reverse complement strand
TTTTTTTGTCACTATAATTTGCATTTTATATAAATGGATCATATAGTATGTAGCTTTGTGTCTCTCTTGTTTTGCTCAGGATAATGATTTTGAGATTCTTATTGCATACATCAGTAGTTTGTCCCTTTTTACTGTTGAGTATTCCACTGTATGGATATACCACGTTTTTTTTATTCATTGCCATTGATAGACATTGTAACCAGTTGATTTCTATTATTCACTCATCAAGGGTGACTCCGAATGTGATGTCATTCCTTCTACATTCAAATTCATTTTCCAGTGGTTGAGCAGTCCCTAAGCAACAGTTCAGTGTCTAACACTGCAGCAGTTTCTAGGTTGACTTGCCAAATTTCCATAGATTCAGTCAATAAGGAGACGAGTCCAATGGATTCAGATAGTTTATTATTTATATAGACAGGAAAAGCAAGATCGGCATGGTGTCCACTTCCATCTCCCCAGTCCAAAAGGATGATACCGAATCAGGCCAGATAACAGACACCTCAAGTGGTAGATCACTCTGCCATGGAAGAACCAAATCTAAACCATAGTCATGCAGTTTTATAGACTTACACAGAATTCTGCAGCTGTACCATCAGGGTGAAATGGAAAGTTCTGCGCTTGACCGAAACTACAGCAATTGGTGAGAAATGGCCTTGTAGTAGTTTCCAAAAAAACAGAGATGAGAAACTGCCTTATGGTAGCTTTTACCTCGCTCATCTCCTTTTGCATCAGGAACAATCACAGGGCACTCTGCCCAGAAGTGGGGAAATAGATGTTGGGGCTGCCCGACTGCAGTCTACACGGCCTGCATGGAAACATGCAAGGTGGCCAGGATGCCATGGCAAGATGTTCCCTATTCTCATCTGATGCCGTAATGAAATCCTAAGTCACATGCCATAACAACAACAAAATGCCCTGGCTTGGTAGTCAAGTGACTACCAGAATGAATTTGTGTAATTCACTGAGCTTAAGATTCCTCACATGTAAGAGCAGCACCTAAATAAATTCTAAGGTCACTTCCATTTCATTTGAATCAATCCAGACTTGTGACTTTACCAAATGATTCTCATTACATTCATGATGCTAGGCAGATACAACCTGATATTCAGGTTTCACCTCATTAAATCATACAATCTTCCTCAAGTCTTGTAACAAACAAAGCATAGTGAAGAGGAACTAAACAAGCAAGCTGTTTGGGTTTCTAAGAGTCTTAGGACAACACTGTCCTCCTTGGCGGGGGCGGTCTATGGGATCTCCTTTTGTCAATTACTGGAAATATAGTGGCAACTGAGAGAGCTGCCTCAGGATATTATCACTCAGGTATACCATATCCCATAATGGTGGCCCATTGCTGAACAAGGCTGACATCATTTGCAGCTTCTATCCTAGAGATCTACTGTTCCAGTGATAGCCCCCAAAACCAAAGCTGATCCACACACAGATCCCACTGGTCCCAGTGAGTTATATTACATCATCATGATAAGCCAGCGAGGCACCAAACTCCCTGGCATTCACCTTAGGGAAGTTAAATTGTCCAGCCAAAAAGTACTATCTGAAAATCCTATTTGAAAATACACAGAGTGTGGGAAACATTCAAAAAGGTAAACAAACTTCAGAAGGTTGTTTAAGATGTTGTGCTTTAATTCCGTAATTTAGCTAGTGTGCTAATCAGCTGAGGGTGCTGAAGAGAGACTTGTACTGAGACTGCCTTTTGAACAGAATCTCCCAGGTTAAATCAATACAACTGAATTTACTCTGTTTATATTTATTCTCAGGAGCTGCTTTTCCCAAAGGTAAGGCCAGGTAACCAAAGCAAATTGTTTCCCCAAGAAGTAGGCACAGCATGTATTTTTACCTTCTCTCAACTTCTTCTTCCCCTTTCTTTCTTCCTTCTTTCTTTACAAACTAGAAGTCTGTGGGCTGTTTAGTTTGGCATGTAGTACTTTAAAAGTATTAATTAGTGGCTGATATTTAGAAACAAAGATACAGCATTTTAAAAAAATGGACTTCCGGTCAGGCATGGTGGCTCACGCCTGTAATTCCAGCACTTTGGGATGTAGAGGCAGGAAGATCACTTGAGGCCAGGAGTTCCAGACCAGCTTGAGCAACATAGCAAGACCTCATCTCTACTAAAAATAGAAATATTAGCTGGGCGTGATGGTGTGCACCTGTAGTCCCAGCTACTTGGCTGAGGCAGGAGGATGGCTTGAGCCCAGGACTTTGAGGTTGCAGCGAACTATGATGATGCCACTGCACTCTAGCCCAGTTGACAAAGTGAGACCCTGTCTCAAAAAAAAAAAAAAAAAAAAAAAGAAGAAAAAAAGACTTCCAGCTTCTCTTGAAAAAAAAAATTGCTTTCCTAAATAGCACCAATGAATGGAGGTGAGTAGTGGCCACCCCTGGATGGGTGGGCTAGGGGCTCTCCAGTTCACCAGGTTTCCCACCAACCCTGCTTTACTCATTAATGTACCACTAGTGTTCCATTTGTGTTTGTCATTCCTACTCAATAGCTCATGTCTCCTAGCCATTGCAGTCATAAGGTGCCAAGCCCTTTAGGAGCCCCAGACTAAGCTGTCATGACTATCCTACTAAGGAGTCAGCCTGGTGAACGAACACATTTTTCTGGAGGTACAGGGCTTTTAGAGCTGAACGATCTCCCAGTCTGATGGAGGAAACTGATAACTATTAATATGGTACGATGAGTTATATATGACAGAGTAAATAAAGGGAGCAACAGGAGACCAGAGGAGGTGAAGCGAATCATTTTAATCTTGCCATATTGACCATAAGGGCCTAGGGAAGCG
>NW_012148642.1:2631232-2637005 GCF_000956105.1 Propithecus coquereli | reverse complement strand
AGTGAGACTCTGTCTCAAAAAAAAAAAAAAGAAAAAAAGACTTCCAGCTTCTCTTGAAAAAAAAAAAATTGCTTTCCTAAATAGCACCAATGAATAGAGGTGAGTAGTGGCCACTCCTGGATGGGTGGGCTAGGTGCTCTCCAGTTCACCAGGTTTCCCACCAACCCTGCTTTACTCATTAATGTACCACTAGTGTTCCATCTGTGTTTGTCATTCCTACTCAATAGCTCATGTCTCCTAGCCATTGCAGTCATAAGGTGCCAAGCCCTTCAGGAGCCCCAGACTAAGCTGTCATGACTATCCTACTAAGGAGTCAGCCTGGTGAACGAACACACTTTTCTGGAGGTACAGGGCTTTTAGAGCTGAACGATCTCCCAGTCTGATGGAGGAAACTGATAACTATTAATATGGCACGATGAGTTATACATGACAGAGTAAATAAAGGGAGCAACAGGAGACCAGAGGAGGTGAAGCGAATCATTTTAATCTTGCCATATTGACCATAAGGGCCTAGGGAAGCGTCTAATCTAGACTTCCGGAGTAAGCTGAAGCCCAAAGGGTAAAGAGGAATATATTACAAACACAAACGGTTAAGGCAGAGGGAATAACATGCAATGTGTGGCTGGAAGGAGACGATGAGAGTTCAGATACTCGGAGCAGAGGGTGACAAGAAAGAAATAGTGAAAGATGAAGTTAAGATATAAGTGGTGGTCAACTTAAGAAGACTCCAGTGTCTCAATTTAAGTAGTCTGAATTTTATCTTAGGGACAATGAGCCACACTGCCTGACTTTAAGCAAAGGGTAAGATCACTGAGACTCTGAGAAGTGACTTGTCCAAGGTATACAATTAAGAACATAACCAGAAAATGAACTAACTTCTAATTACTTCTAATTAACTAATTCCTAATGAATTAACTACTAGTTCCCCTTTGTCCCATATCTACCGCTGACCCGCCAATTCAAAGGACAAGGGATAGCTTTCTAACTCGTCACTGGATCTGCGGAAATGGCCTAAGCGTTCAACCGGAAGCAGAAACTGACCGCTGCGCGCGCCACCTAACGGCCGGCTGGAGCGAAGCTAAGCCCGGAAAGTCGCAACACCGGAAGGGGCCTGGCTACTTCCGGTAATATCGCAAGGGAGCAGAAGCTCAAAGGGCGAGTCTCGGATCCGGCAAGTTTGCCCAGCGAGCTCGGCTCTGCGACGTCGCATGCCCGCTTTTGCGCAGGCGCGAAGGCTACTGCGCAGGCAAGCGCGTACACAAAAGCGTGCGCGCGCCCGTTCTGCGCTCGGCGTAGCGGTGCTGTTCGGAGGGTACAGCCTTTGGAGCTGTAACGCAGGCTTTTGTTCTCTGAACTACAACTCCCACTATGCCGCAGCCCTCATCTTGGTGCTAGGTGTGGTTTCCCAGGATAGGATAAAAGGAAATTTAAGTGACGATGACGTACCAAAGAGGAAAAAAATTGAATACGTTGTTTAAGGGCGTCGTTCACAGAAGCCCCAGTGGCCTAATGGATAAGGCATTGGCCTCCTAAGCCAGGGATTGTGGGTTCGAGTCCCATCTGGGGTGGATTAGCTTTTCGTCTTTAAAATTCTCTCTTCCTTTCTTAAACAATTATAGCAAAATCTGCCAACTTAATTTTACTTTTTCCAAATGAGAAGCGTGTATGCGTGCTTTTACTACATGTTGGGGTGCAGTTCTCGAAAACCGGCATGCTCCTTTTCCTTCGTCTGAGCCGTAGGTCCCGTAGTCTGTCAATATGTTGAATTTTGATATCTCTTCTAGAAATCATTACAAAAATATTTCCTCAGCGTGTTCCATATCAACCCGCTAGGCCCGGTTATCCGGAGAGTCAGTGGTCGGTCACCTGGAGGCGTCTTAAATGACGTAGTCAGGAAAGGACCTCCTTTCCCCTCGCCTGCCGTTCTCGGGGTTTCAGGATCTGGTACTCAGTTAGATTCGGCCTTCGTTTGCTTTTCTCTTAACTCGTTAGGGCGCCGCTCGGCGTTCGATTAATATGTCTTGGCAAAATAGGGAAGTGAGACGTTCCACGGCCCGTCAGTCGATAGGGGGAGCTGGTCTGGGTCCGACCCTACCATTAAGCGCCTAGGTGCGGGTGGGCGCGCGCAGTGACGGGGTTAGCAGGGGTTTGTCAAGCACTAGGCTCCAAGAGCAGGAAAATGGCGGCCTTAGGGTCACCAGCGCGCACTTTGCGAGGCCTTCTGCGGGAGTTGCGCTACCTGAACGCAGCTACCGGTCGACCCTATCGCGACACCGCGGCCTATCGGTACCTCATGAAGGCTTTTCGTGCACATCGGGTACGGAAGCCATGTCCCGGGTGCTCCACGTCCCAGGAAGGGAGGAAGAGTGGGGTGTGGGCGAGGGTAGGGAGCGCTGAGTGTCCTCCTGCATTTCTGAGGCCGACCCTCCACCGAGCCCTGCGCGGACCCAACTCAAGCCCTGGGCTCCATGCTCTGGCCTACACCCCGGGACCAACCAAGGCCTGGCAGGGCGCAAAGTCGCCCTGGGGACGTCGTTCCTGACCTCCAGAGGGGTGGAGCCGCCCCGAAGGACTTCATTGGCTGGTCTGTGGCCTGTGCGGAGGGGAAAGTGGGAGGAAAGTGGAATGGAGGAAATGGAGGGGGAAAGAACGAAGATGGGCTTGGTGAAGGGAGGCGCGCCACTAGACTAAGACATAGCGTCTGTTCAACACTCTGCTCACCCTTACCCTAGAAGAACTATTCCGAGAAGCAATTTTTTGAGGCAGAAAAAAACTATAGGAAGGTGAGGAATATTGGGAGCTTCTTGAAGAGCAGGAACTTTTATTTATGTTGTAGTCCCCTGAGCCACTTAAGAAAATGGTGCCTTGTAAAGCGGTGCTAGAAACCTGTAACGAGGTGGTACCATCAGTTAAAGCATTAGCTTGGTATATGACCAGAAACATTTTTTACTTCTGTAGCGTATAAATCTAAACTTGCGGGAGGCCATCCCCTGGGAAATACCGTCGTGAAACCAACGCTCTATGTCCCCCTTAGGCAAGAGCCCGTGGAATATACTTTCATTTTTCAAATGGGGAAGTTGAGGTTCAGGGGCAGTGACCTGTACAAGGACTCGTAGAACAATAACTAGAACCTAGGTTACCAGGCTCTCAGATAGGATTCTTACACTTAATTGCTGCCTTTGGCATTACGGATCTGGCTTGGAAAGAAGTTGCAACCTATCTCAGAAATAGTAAATTGGAGAGTCCCTAAAGCTTGGGCTTCAGGGAAGGACACTTGATATCCTTGAGCAATATGGAAAAAGGGAGACCCATCATCTTTTTTTTTTTTATTTTTTTTGGCAAAAGTCTAGTCTCACTGTGTTGCCCGGGCTAGAGTGCCGTGGCGTCATCCTAGCTCACAGCAACCTCAAACTCCTGGGTTCAAGCGATCCTCCTGCCTCAGCCTCCCGAGTAGCTGGGACTACAGGCATGCGCCACCATGCTCGGCTAGTTTTTTCTATATATTTTTAGTTGTCCAATTAATTTCTTTCTATTTTTAGTAGAGACGGGGTCTCGCTCTTGCTCAGGCTGGTTTCGAACTCCTGAGCTCAAACAATCCGCCCTCCTCTGCCTCCCAGAGAGCTAAGATTACAGGCGTGAGCCACCGCGCCCAGCCGAGACCCATCATCTTGACTGTTGAATTTCTGAGCCATGGAAGTCAGAATGCAAAATTTTGGAACTAAAATTCACCTAGTTTTTAAAAAATCACAATGTTAGGGACTATGCTAGGAACTTGGGCTAAACACAAAGAATAAGATACACTTGGTCCTATCATTTAAGCAGCTTATAATCCACCTGAGGAGCCCTGTAATGAAGCACTTAGAACAAATAAGTGCTAGAGGTGTAGACAACAGGGGGCCGCGGTATAAAGAAAGGGCAGTTAGGGAAAGCTTTCAGAAATACATTAATTGGGGACCTGAAGGATAAACTGCAGTTAGCAAGTAAATGGGGGTTAGGGAAGTTGAAGATCCAGGTATAAAAGCTACAGAATTGAAAGCCTGGAGGGAAGAAGAATTGACTGTTGAAAATGGTTGAGTCTTAGGGTGTGGAAGAAGGGGTGGTAGGCAGGAATTTAAATTTTATTGTAGGTATAATGAGAGGCCATTCTAAGATTTGTAAGGAGGTGACATGATTATATTAATAGTTGTGCCTTATGGAAGTAACATTACTCTTGAGAGAGACTTGGTAATGGCTCTGAAACTCCTTGGAAATACATATGAAATTCATGCTAAAAATTCTAGAAACACCACTGTGGAATGCATATGAGGATATGGGGAATGGTTTCTATTCCCTTTTGGCTCAGAGCTAACTCAGTGACTGTGTATGCCTATTTTCTCTATCCTTTCCCTAGGGAGAAGGGAGGAACCTTCGGGAAAATGTAGTGTTCAATGTATTTGGTCTCTTTTGGTCTCTGTGGTTCATTTACTGTGTCCTGTATGCTGCTGACCCTCTTCTAACATCTCATGACTCAGGCTCAGCCAAATCAAGATCAGTATTCTCCTATCCTACATTAATCTACAATTCCTGTTTGAAATACTACAGATTGGGGTTTATATAATAGAAGTGGATGCCACCCTTTGTTAATACTTTGATATTGGTGTCAATGTGAAAGTCTCATAAAATTTTAATTAAAAAGTTAAATTTGGCTGGGTGCAGGGGCTCACACCTGTAATCCTAACACTTTGGGAGGCTGAGGTAGGAGGATCACTTGAGGCCGGGAGTTTGAGACCAGCCTGGGCAACATAGTGAGACCCGGTCTCTACAAAAAATAAACAAAATTAGCCAGGTGAGTGTTACAGTTTATGCCTGTAGTCCCAGATACTTGGGAGGTTGAGGCAGGAGGATCCTTTGAACCCAGGAGTTTGCAGTGAGCTGTGACGATATCACTGCACTCTAGCTGGAGGCAACAGAACAAGACTCTGTCTCAAAAAAATAAAAAAGTTAAATTTGATTAAACCAGATGAATTCTATGTTTGAACAGCTAATAAGTGCCGCATTCACACATGTCATCTGCAGATCTTAAACCACACATTCTAATTTTCAGATTCTAGTCCTAGATACTCATGTAGGGAAGGAAAGGGGATGATGTAGGCAGTGGTGCCCAGAAACTAATCCACACTTAGACATGGCTCCTTCAGTCATTCAAGACTGTGTACACATACCCACCTCACCATTCCTTTCTCACAACCTCAGAACACAAAACCGGTCAAGTAAAAGACAATGTATTGACTTAATCTCAAAATTAAGTATGATGAAAAAACAAAGTTTGGAGTCATTGGGAACTCCAGAATGGATATGGAGTTTCCAGCTTCTTAAAGTCATTAGAATCTGGATTTTTCAGATGGATAAGTAAATTGTGAAAGCAAGTACAGTCATCCCTCAGTATCTGGTGGGGTCTGATTCCAGAACCCTCCTGCCCACCCCCAGAATACCCACATCCAAAGATGCTCAAGTCCTTGACATAAAATGGCATAGTATTTGCACAGAACATAAGCACATCCTCCTGTATACTTTAAATCATCTCTGGATTACTTATAATACCTAATATAATGTAAATGCTTTATAAATAGTTAATGTATTGTTTAGGAAATAATGACAAGGAAAAAAAAGTTTGTACATGTTCAGTATAGACTCAAACATTCTTGTTTCTTTCTATTTTTGATCCGAGGTTGTTTGAATCCAAGGATACAGAATCCACAGATACAGAAGGTTGACTGTATAATTAAGTAATATA
>NW_012148642.1:2625238-2628182 GCF_000956105.1 Propithecus coquereli | reverse complement strand
TCTGAGAACTGCAACACTTCTTTATCTGGGGCCCCTTTATGGCATATATGTCAGTTTGTTCTGGTAGATACGTACTGTAACCTCTCTTTTCCTGTACTGTAAGGTCCTTAAGAATAAGGACCACGCCTCATTCATCTTTGTGGTTTCCAGAGCACCTTCCACAGTGACTTACACATAGCATATATTAAATAAATGTTTTAAAACGCATAGCTCAGTTAGCTCCACTCACTAGGAGTCCAATCTCAACAACAGAACTATTCATAAAACGTTTCCAAACACTATCTCTTTCCTCTATGAGATTAACATTAAAATAATAGTATTAAGAGGTCATATAACCATTTATTCAATTGAATGGATCAAAAAATAGAAATGTTTAATATACTTTTAGATTTGTTATTAATATCTGAAGATATTTTACTTTGGTAAGAGTTAAGAAAGCAAAAGGATTAGGACAGGTTGATGGTTTGATTTCCTTTGTTGTTACAATAGATAATAAATAACATTTTTCAAGAAAGGTTTGAGGCAGAACTGCCTAATGGTAAGAAATACTATATTTTTGTTTTTTTAGACAGAGTCTTGCTCTGTTGTGCGGGCTAGAGTGCCGTGGTGTCATCCTAGCTCACAGCAACCTCAAACTCCTGGGCTCAAGCGATCCTACTGCCTCAGCCTCCTGAGTAGCTGGGACTACAGGTGTGCACCACCCGCACGGCTAATTTTTTCTATTTTTAGTTGTCTGGCTAATTTCTTTCTATTTTTAGTAGAGACGGGGTCTCGCTGTTGCTCAGGCTGGTCTCGAACTCCTGAGCTTAAATGATCCACCCGCCTCAGCCTCCCAGAGTGCTAGGATTACAGGTGTGAGCCACTGCGCCCGGCCACAAGCATATTTTATATATAAAACTTTCATTTGTTACTACTGAAGACAAAGCAATTATGTTTCAGACAAAATAAGTTTTCAATTTTCATTGAAATAAAAGTTTTGTGCCACATTAACCAAAGCCATAGAAACATAAACTAAAGCAGTTCTTCATTTGTCTGAAATGGAGAAAGTTCCATATTATATTGCTTAGGTGACATTAATGATCATCTCTGCCATTAACCAATCACTGAGCATCTCTGGGCTTTAGTTTCCTCATTTATAAAATGAAGGAGTTGAAACAACATGACTTCTTCCAGTATTAAAATATAGGGACATTCAATGAAACTCCTTTTAAAAATCCTCTGATTAACTGGAGGTGAGCTTTTGTAATGAACAATTATAGAGTGGGTTTATAAGTGTATTAAGTATACACACATACATGTTTGTAAATTCCTCTGTGCAATTTACTTTCACTCTAGAGAATGCTAGTTTATTAACTCTTTCTCTGTGGACCTGTATCTGGGGTGTTAATGGAGTTTCTGACTTGCTACTTCTCCAGGTCACCAGTGAGAAGTTATGCAGAGCCCAACATGAGCTTCATTTCCAAGCTGCCACCTATCTCTGCCTCTTGCGCAGCATCCGGGAACACATGGCTCTTCATCAAGAATTTCATGGCAAGGGTGAGCGCTCAGTGGAGGAGTCTGCTGGCTTGGTGGGTCTCAAGTTACCCCGTCAGCCTGGAGGGAAGGGCTGGGAGCCATGAACATGGAGTTTCCTTGGATGCTGCATTCATATGAGAATTTAATCGTTTCTATCAATATGTATTTATCATTAAATCGTTTTTAAAGTTTAGGGGTTTTTTTTCCTGTAATTTTGTTGATGGAATGGTTCTTGGGAATTAACTGGGGGTTTCTTCTTTACTCTCAAGGTATTAATTGAACTTCTCACACTAGGCTGATTGATGTTCTTTACTTTTAAAATGATTAGTTTTTTATTTTAAAAGTAATACAAGCCTTTTGTTTTAAGGGATTCAGATGTTATAAAATACAAGTAAGCCCTCTTTTCTTGTCCCTCTTCCCTCCCCTCTTCTATCCCCATTACCAGGTGGTAGCCATTACTAACAGTTTGATGTGCATCCTTCCAGATATTTCCTATGCATTTACAAACAATTATATGTAGAAACCTTATTTTAAAAATATACAAATCTGATGTGTTAGGGTCCTGGCAGGATATAGTTGGCACACTCAGGGTTATTGAGGAGACTTAAAGAGATATATAAAGATTTGGGCTGAATTAAGATCAAGATGGTGACGCTGAGGGACTAACAGTAGTGGGGAGCCCTTACCTCTGTAGGCCTGACAAGTGCTGGCCCTCAGGTGGAGGAAATGGCCACAGCTCAACTGTAGCTCACAGGGAGGAAGTCCAGGGAGAAGGGGAGGGAATGAGCACACTGACATCTTCTACTTCTAAGCTTATAAAATTGATTTTCCTCTTGAGCTCCTTAGCTTGGTGAATAGCTCCACCATGCACTTGGCTAATCAAGTCAAAAATTTGGGCTTTGGGGCCGGGCGCGGTGGCCCATGCCTGTAATCCTAGCACTCTGGGAGGCCGAAGTGGGAGGATCGCTTGAGCTCAGGAGTTCGAGCTCAGCCTGAGGGAGAGTGAGACCCTGTCTCTACTAAAAATAGAAAAATTAGCTGGGTGTCATGGCCCACACCTGTAGTTCCAGCTACTTGGGAGGCTGAGGCAGGAGGATCACTTGAGCCCAGGAGTTTGAGGTTGCCGTGAGCTAGGTTGATGCCACTGTACTCTACCCAGGACAGAGTGAGACTCTGTCTCAAAAAAAAGGCAAAAAAAACCAAAACAAAACTTGAGCTTCATTCGGTATTCCTCTTTCCTCACTCTTCACATTCAACCAGTCAGTAATTTCTGCTTCTAATAGCTCTGACAGCCTTCTTGCCCTCTCTATCTCCACTGACCACCCTAGTTCAAGCACTAATAATGTTTTGGCTGGACCATTAACATAGTTTCCTAAATGGTCCCTTTGCTTCTAATGTCCTTAATTCCTCAGATAAAAATTATTCTGAG
>NW_012148642.1:2600302-2624168 GCF_000956105.1 Propithecus coquereli | reverse complement strand
GCACGGCTAATTTTTTCTATTTTTAGTTGTCTGGCTAATTTCTTTCTATTTTTAGTAGAGACGGGGTCTCTCTGAGGCTGGTCTCACACTCCTGACCTCAAGTGATCCTCCTGCCTCGGTCTCCCAGAGTGCTAGGATTACAGGCGTGAGCCACTGTGCCTGGCCTGTTTACATCTTTTTACTTTATTCTCCTTCCTTTTATCATGAGCCCTTTTCTAAGCCCTACTGCCACCAGGCTTCAGGAAAACAGACATATTATGTCTTATGGTTTAAATAATTTTCTGAGGCCATTTCTGTCCATATATAATCAACCTGTACCTCCTATTAATAGTCTTACCATCAAGAATCACCTCAATTCAATGTCAGAAAGAATTGATTCTAGAACACAAACTATATTAGCAGTAAACTTTCTATACTGGGAAGGTCCCAGACTAGGGAATCCTGTGGTCTTGGCACCATGGTACTATACTACTCCCGTCTGATGTGATACGTGCTTTATCGCATTCCTTCATTTTGCTGTCTCTTTTACCCCTTCTCCTTTAACTTCAACTCCCTCTCACTGGATTTTTCCTATTAGCATTTAAATATGCTCAAGGATCTTCCTTCTAAAAACAACTACTCTGCCTCTATCTCAACTACTTTTTAAGCTACTACCGTCTCTTGTTTCTCTTCAAAATAAATTGAATGTATTCGATGACTTGAATAAATTATATTCATTTGCTGCAAAACTTAGAAAATAAGTCATATTGAAGTAAAATTTATATATAATAAATATATTCATTTTAAGTGTACACGTCAATGAATTTTGACAAATGAATGCACTTGTGTAATAACCATCCCAGTAAAGCTAAATAACATTTCCATCACCCCAAAAGTTCTCTTGTGCCCCTTTTCATTCAATCCTCCTTCCCCATACCTGGTCCCAGGCAACCACTAACCTGCTTGCTGTCACCTTAGATTAGTTTGGGTCATTCTAGTATTTTATCCAAATGCAGTCATATAGCATGCACTCTTTTGAGTATGTTGCTTTTGCTCAGCATACTGATTTTGAGGTTGGTAAACCATGTTGTTGCTGTATCCATTTTCTGCATTTTTCACTGCTCATTCACCGTCAATACACTGCAGCATGGTTTCTGCCTCTCCACTCCACCAAAACTGTCTCACAGTTTTACAAATGACCTTCAGGCCACTAACCCAGCAGATCCTATTCATTTCTTGTCTGTTATCTAGGAAGCATTTGACATTGACCTTTCCCTTGGCTTTGATGACACCACATTGCTCTGCTTTCTTCTCTCACTCTAGCCATTTGGTTTCAGTTTCCTGTTCCGTGTATCCCTTATATGTTGGCGTTCCTTCAGGGCTCAGACCTAGGTCTTTACCTCACATTCTACATGATTTCCCTTGGGTGATCTCCACTCCCAAGGCTTCAATTATCCTCAACGTGCTGATAACTCCAGTTCAGGCCCCCTGCCAAGCTGAAGACATGTATGTCCAGCTGCCTGGCAGATGACACCGCTTAGATGACTCAAGCATCCAAAATGGTACTGCACCATCTTCCGCTACAATTCTTTTCTGGTATTCCCTATCAGTTCAATGACACTTTCTCTTAGTCATTAAAGCCAGGAATCTCAGTTATTCTTGACTGCTTTCTCTCCTTCATATCCTCAGTTAAACAATCACTAAATTAGATTCTACCTCCTAAGAATCTCTGTTGCTACTATCCTAGTCTAAACCTCTTACCTCTTGCATCTCTTCCCTTAACCACTGCCCTCCTTAATTGGTCTCTTTTAATTCCAGTCTTGCTCTCTTCAATCCATTTTCCACTATGCATACATCTGATCTGGTCACAGTCCTACTTACAGCCCTTCAAAGTAAAAGGGCCTTCAGGATCTGGTCCTTGCCAATTCAGCCTCATCTCTACTCTATCCCTGTATGTGACAGTTCAGCTATAGTGAAATTTAGTTCTTAGTAGTGGTCTTTATTTCAACATCTGGCTGTTCCTTATGCATAGAAAACTCTTCCTTCAATTATACCGCCCTTCCCTAGCTATTTCCTATTCATTCTTCAAGATTTCAGGGTAAATTTCACTTTCTCTCTTTTCTTCCTTCAATAAGCATTTGTGAATGCCTAGTATGTGTTTGACACTGGCTTAGGTAACCTTTTCACTCTTAAAAAAAGTAAAAGTGTTCTCTTTAAAGCAACATAGGTTATATATGCTTTTTAATTCCCCTGTCTTTAATAGAGCAATTAACTAGCTCTTTCAGTTTAGGTTTGGCTCTTGCCATTTCTTCTTTCCACAAGCTTCAGATATTAATGCATTTCCACTTATTTTCACTAGAACTGAGCATGTTTCTGGCTATAAAATAGTTACTAGTATTTCGCTGTCCCTTGTCTCAGGGTAGTGTTAGGGATACCAAAAAGAACATGTGATAAGAACAAGATGTTCACATACTAGGATTATGTAGAGGGAAAAGAAATTTATGTTGCTTTGAATGAAAGGCAGGCTGATCCAAGGCATATTCTGTTTGTAAGGTAAGTTTTTAATTCATCTGACTAAAAGATACATAATTTTCACAGAATTTGAATTTTTAAATCTACCTTTAAATTAACAGGGACCATGTTTATAAAATTTGATTGTAGGTATATACTGATGCCCCAAGAATAACTGCAATATTAATTTTCATTATATAACCTTTATTTACATTTAGTTTATAAATTATAATAAACTGAACACTTGTCTGTACTGGACAGCTAGCAAAACATATGTTACTTGTCCCTATTCTAATTTTTAACTACCCAGTTTTTAATTTATGGATTAACCCTACTTTACATAATTTCCTGTTTCCCTCTGAGACCTTGTTCCTGAAGAGGAATGGTTATCATTGTTAGAATGTAGACAGACATACAGCGTTTGTTTTTCAGATAAGATTAATACATAACCACATTTTAAAAATGGAGAAAAATTTACAAACAGAACAAATTTCCAATTCTGTTAATGTCAGTCTAGGTATTTGGAGTAAACCTTCCACTGAAGAGAACTGAAAAAGAGTGGATGAAATATTTTTTAAAATTCTTAAAATCATTAAAGAACTAATAATAGTGGGGAAATACTGAGCCAAAACTTAGGAGAAGACAACCAAGAAAAGTGTAGCACACAAAGGCACATTTTTGGCTTGAGGGTGTTTGTCAATTTGGTAGAAGTATCTTCAGTATTGAAACTGAGCTGCACTTGGGGTGAGCCTATAGGGCAGGGAGACAAAAAGCACTAGGCTCATCAAGGTAGGGACTCTAATGAACCACACCAACTTTAAGTTAGGACCCTGAAGTTCGCCCTCAAGTGTGAACTGGAAGTAAAAAAAAAAAAAAAAAAGTCCTTGTCAGACTTTCAGCCCAGATTTTTATCATTTGGTGGTCAAGAGAAACTGAGATAGTCTCTGACTAGTAATGTCTTCAGTCACCCAACAGAGAAAAATAAAAATCCTCTCTGGAGGAAGGTAACATTATATCCTATACTTAGGGCTTATATTATTCCTATACATATTTTTTCAAATACATGTTCAGCAGACAAAGATAACCAGACACCCAGGAAAACAAGCATTCATATGCAAGAATCAGCAGAAATGATAGATGATAGAAAAATAGACCATGAAAACCTTCAGGTGCTAATTGGCAAACTCACATTACACAAAATTGTTCACTAAGGCCACAGAAACAGCCAACCTTAGAAATTTCATCAGGGAACCAGAAACTATAAAGTGATATAGTAGATTTGAAAAAGAATCCAATAAAAATTCTAGAACTGGAAGATAAAGAATTCAAATGATGGATTTAACAGCAGATTAGATACAACTGAAGGAAGATTGCTGAACTATAAAATTTGTCAGAAAAAAAGTATCAAGAAGGCAGCTTCAAAAAGACAAGGTAGAAAGTGCGAAATCAAGAGTAAAGAGATAGAGAGGATACAGGGAAAACTATCTAATATACACGTATTTAAAGGTTCAGAAGGGCTGGGTGCGGTGGCTCACATGTGTAATCCTAGCACTCTGGGAGGCTGAGGCGGGTGGATTGCTCAAGGTCAGGAGTTGGAGATCAGCCTGAGCAAGAGCGAGACCCCCATCTCTACTAAAAATAGAAAGAAATGATCTGGACAACTAAAAATATATATATATAAATTAGCCGGGCATGGTGGCGCATGCCTGTAGTCCCAGCTACTCGGGAGGCTGAGGCAGGAGGATTGCTTGAGCCCAGGAGTGTGAGGTTGCTGTGAGCTAGGCTGACGCTGTGGCACTCTAGCCCGGGCAACAGAGCAAGACTCTGTCTAAAAAAAAAAAAAAAAAAAAGGTTGAGAAGGTGAGAGACAATATCTGAGGAGGTAACAGCTGAGATTATTTAGAATTGATGAAAGATGTTAGTTCATGGATTCTCAATGAATAAATGAATGCTCATTGCTCAATGAGTTCCTAGCAGAATAAATAAAAATAAACCCACACCCAGATACATGATAATAAAACTTCAGAAAACCAAAGGCAAAAATAACGCAATTTTAAAGTAGCCAGCTACCTTCGAAGGAGTGACAGATTGAGAACCAACTTCTCAGGAGCAGTGGAAGGTAAAGGCCAGGCAGAATCTATGTGCTGAAAGAAAATAACTTCCAACCTGGAATTCTATAAAAATATCCATCTAGAATTAAAGAAAAATAAAGGTCTTTTCAGATAAACAAAAATGGGAAAGGTCCCCACTAGCAGGCCAAGGCAAAAGCAAACTCTGAAGCAGGGTATGCAAACTTCTATTAATATAAAGAGCCAGATAGTAAATATTTCTTTCTTGCAGGCCTTACAGTATGGTATCTGTCACAACCACTCAACTCTGCTGTTGTAAGGGCAAAAGCAACCATAGGCAGTATATAAATGAATGAGCCTAGCAGTATTCCAGTGAAACTTTTTTTTGAGACAAAGTCTCACTCCATTGCCCTGGGAGGAGTGCAGTGGTGTCATCATAGCTCATTGCAACCTCAAACTCCTGGGCTCAAGTGATCCTTCTGCCTCAGCCTTCCAAGTAGCTGGGACTACAGGTGCCCCATGCCACCACACCTGGATAATTTTTTCTAATTTTCGCAGAGACAGGGTCTTGCTCTTGCTCAGACTGGTCTTGAACTCCTGACCTCAAGTGATCCTCCCACCTCAGCCTCCTGGAGGGCTAGGATTACAGGCATAAGCCACTGTGCCCAGCCCTTCTGTGAAACTTTATTCACAAAAACAGGCAGTGGGCTGGATTTGGCCTGTGGACTGTAGTTTGCTGAGTCCTGTGTTCTAAAGGATAAACTTCAGACAAAAGGGAAATGATCCCAGACGGAAAGGGAGAGATTTCAGAAAGACTGAAGGGCAAAATGGTAAATAAGTGAACACTGATTATATAAAGCTTGGTTTTAAGAAACATGTAGAACTAAAACATCTGGTAACAACAGCATATAACTTGGGAAAGGGGGTACATGGAGTGAGTGTTCTAGGTTCCTTGTATTAGCTTTCTGGGGGACGTATAAAGGTATTGATTAAATTAGACTTTGATATCTTCAGAGATGTATGTTGTAACTTCTAGAGTAACCACTAAAGGAATAAAAGTAAGATAAAACTTCCACACTACTACAAGGGGAAAAAATGGGATAACTGAAAATAAGGCAAGAAAGGAGGGAAAATTTAAACATGAAACAGGGTAAGACAAACAGACAAAAATAAGCTTTAAACCTAAACAGTAATTTCATGAATATACATGATTAAATGTTTCAATTAAAAGACAGTGAATATCAGACTATTTTTAGCTTCTGAGATCAGAGATCAGACTATTTTTAAAAACACAATTATATGTTGTTTATTTGAGATACATCTAAAATGTGAGCAACTAGAAAGGCAGAAAGTAAAAGAAAGGTTAAGAACTAAAATCTCTTCACTAAAACATAATCATTCAATAGTTTATTTCCTTAAAGATATTGTTTTTCAGGATAAGATCATACTGAATATGTAATGGTGCATCCCTCTAGGACACAGCATTTTGTACATTTTTCTATTATTGTAAATCAGTTTTCAAAGAATGAATATTCCTAGCATTTCGGATTGTTTGGAATTTTTTTTTTTTTGAGACAGAGTCTCGCTCTGTTGCCCAGGCTAGAGTGCCATGGCATCATGCCTAATGCCTAGCCCACAGCAACCTCAAACTCCTGGGCTCAATCAGTCCTCCTGACTCAGTCTCCCAAGTAGCTGGGACTACAGGCGCTTGCCACCACGCCTGACTAATTTTTTGTTTCTATTCTTAGTTGGCTGGCTAATTTTTTCTATTTTTAGTACAGATGGGGTCTCACTCTTAACTTAGGCTGGTCTCGAACTCCTGCCCTCAAGCGATCCTTCCGCCTTAGCCTCCCAGAGTGCTGGGATTATGGGTGTGGGCCACCTGGCCTGGCCTTGTTTGGAATTTTGAGTTCTCTGAATAACTTCAGGGAAACTATTTTGTCAATTACTAAAGATAATGTGATTCTAAAATTTTTATTGGCCCAATATGCATTTAAAGGAGTCTTGGGGCTATGCTTGCTATTTCATGTTAATTTTTTATTGATCCTGCTAATTTATTGAACCTTGTAATAAATTAGAAGTTCCAAGGCGATGCACATATAATTTTAGTGGAACAAAAATTTCTACCATTATTCCCTTTCAAAGTATCTTGCAAGTGCCTATGTCTCATCTTAAGGAATTAATATTTTACCAAAAAACTTTTTAAAAACACCAGGGAAAGGCTCTGGACTAGATATTTTCTGATAGCTTATTCTGCCCTCACAACAACACTCTAAGGGATGTATGGTTATCTCCTTTAGTCATGCGCGATTAAGAAATAAATTGCTGAAGGTCCCACAGTTAGTAATCGGCCAACAAAAGTTTTGTTTTTTCTATTTATTTAATATTTTTTGAGACAGGGTCTAGCTCTGTCGCCCAGGCTGGAGTGCAGTGGCGTGATCATAACTCACTGCAGCCTCCAACTCCTGGGCTCAAGGGATCCTCCTGCCTCAGCCTCCGGAGTAGCTGGGACTACAGGCCGGTGCCACCACGCCCAGCTAACTTTTCTATTTTTAGTAGCGACGGGGTCTACACCATATTGCTCAGGCTGGTCTCGAACCCGGGGCCTCCCAAAGTGCTAGGATTACAGGATGAGCCACTGTGCCCCGCTCGACCTAGGTTTTGAATCCAGGGCGACGGCAAGCTAAGGAACCCCTGGGCTTTCCCGTGGTCAGAGCTGCTGATACATATCTCTACAATTTCCCAAATACTGCTCACTTTTATAGTTTCAAATTTAGACTAAGAGCTTCTCGCTATGGTAATGATTAATCCAAATGGGGTGGAGAGCCTGTTTCCTAGTGTACTGATTTCAGGTGTTGTTTCCTGAACTTGACATATCCCAGTTCGGGAGCCTTAAAGCCCTGGAAGCACAGATGAAGGAGCATGGCCCATACGTCAGCACTCCCGGGCTCCTCCTGCCGAGGGCAAGGCGGCACCGAAGAAAAGGTGGCGTCTACACGATTCTGGGTGGGCCCCTGAAACCGCGATTATTGGTCGGTGAACATTCTTCAGGAACAGGCCCATATTAGCTACTAAGACTGCTAACCTCAGTCGAACTGACGACGGGCATGGTATCTACTTACTTTCGGCTCGGGCTAACCCTCCGGCACTTTTTGCTAATTGGGGTCTGGCTCGCCAGCACAGCGTGCCGCGCGGCCCTAACCGACCTACAGCCGAGACTCCGAGGTTTGGCGCCTCGGCCAGGTCCGGCTCCACAGTCGGTTAAGGAACCAGAGTCTCGCGAGATCTGGGAGGAAAGGGGCGGGAGACGCCCGCGTGCACGCGCCCGAGAGCCGTTAGGGTGGAACTCCTCCCGGGCGGGGCGGGCGGAGCGAATATAGTTGGACGCCAGTTGGAGGAGCCCCCGCGGAAAACGACTAAGCGCGAGGAGCGTGCGCGCTCCCGTCGCGGCGACGGTGGCGGCGAGCGGCGTCAGAGCTTGGAGGGGGGGGTTGACGGCTTCTGGCGGGTGGCGGTGTTGGAGGCGAGAGCTTGCTTAGCCCGTGTCGCTTCTGTCCCAGGAACTGGACGGAGAGTGAGGGCACGAGGGTCGCTTTCGGGGGCTGCTGCCTTCCACGTACACGTCGTCGTGAGGAGCGCAGCCCGGACTCCAGCAATCCCTCCGACTCCCTTTCCGCACGTCTTGAGGCGGCGGCGGCCACCGAGACAGCATCGCACCTTCCCCCACCCTTTTCCCTCATCCCCCGCCCAGAAGGGCCCGGTCTGCGCCCCACCCCCGCCGTCCGTCCGCTACGCCGCCGCCATGTCGGCGCAGGCCCAGATGCGCGCGATGCTGGACCAGCTGATGGGCACCTCCCGGGACGGTAAGTCTCTGCCGGGGCCCTGGGGGTGGGGGAGGGGATGGGCACTGAGAAGGGAAGGGGGTCCGAGGGCGCACCTGGGCGCGCGACTGTGGCTTGAGTAAGGGGCTCCCAGATTGGTAACACGAGGTCCCCGGCCCCGGTCCCATCCAATCAGGGCTTGGCAGGCGAGCTTGGGGGGCGGTGACAGTGCGGATTGGCGGGAACTGCTGCCAATGGGGTGAGGCAGGGCCTGGAGGCAAAAAGGAGAGTTTGTGCTTTTAATGTTGACTTGGCTGGGACCGAAGAGTCTCTATTGCGTAGTCTGGAGGCCCGTTTTGTTGCTGATTAGGTACCTGTGGACCGCTAAAGCCTCTGCCCCCTGATCTAATTCCTTAACCCAGAGCTTTGGGATCATCTCTCGCCGCCGTCCTCTAGAGTATCCGGAGAGAAGCTCCCCTCTTCCTCTTCTTGGGTCTGGAGGAAACCTTTACTCCTAACCTAGTCCCAGAGATGCACCATCGAGCCCCACAGAAACAACCATTTTTATGGAAAATCTGACCCAAACCATGGTTTCTTGAAGTGGGTGTGTTTGACCCCATTTTGTGAAAAGAAAAATGTTAATGGCCTGTTTTTCTGAGAGACCTCCATTTTGTTAAACAATTTAATAGAGGCTTTGTTCAGTAAATATTGACAAATGTTGCCTGTGCCCCAAATAAAACCGTTTTGAAAATTTGGTGCCCAGTGAAGTAGAATTGAGGGAAACAAAGGTCTTTTTAGGCGCTGAGGTTAGACTCTGTATAGAAAGACACTAAGTGCTGGATTATCCTTTTGTTATAAAGAGAATTTCTAAATGATGAAATACTTTTTGCTTTTTTGGTGATGACAATAATGTATTCTTTCAGATTCAACTCAAATCCATGCAAATATGGAAGAAAGGTCTAGTTTAGTACTTTCTCTCTTAAAAACAATGCAAGAGTCCTTGCTAGTTTTTATATGTTGCTTGTTTAGGCATATAGTTTCTTAGCCATTTAAATGCTTTTTTCCTGACAAGTTATTTAAATTGCTTGATTTAAGAGAAAAGACACATCTTAAATTTAGTTTGTAACAATTGCTCTTATAATTTACTTGAGTGCTTTGCAGCAAAATATGAGTAGATTAAAAAAAACTATTGCATTCAGATCTTTTTTAGCAATGAATATTTAGAATGGCTTTTCAGTGTTCACAATTGAGTTTTAATAAAAACCCACATTGGGAACTTTTCTTCGTAGAACATATAGACAGATGGTTGTAGACGGCAACTCTACTTGTGGTTGTGTAGAGAGAAAGGAAAGATTGGGAAGGAAATGAGTTTTATTTGCGTGTAAACCCTTGAAAGTTAGCATTAGCTTAAAAAGCCACTAGAGAAATTTAATGGTTATCGTTTCTCATGTTTAGATAACAATGGTTACTTTGTAACTGCAGCACGTCTTAACATTGCTCCTTTTCAAACATGAGAGAGGGTCTTGGGAACATGCTTCATCACATTTTAGCTAACAGAATAATCTTTGTAATAAAATTATAGAAATTATTTAAGGTTTACTGTACACGATCCTTTTAATCCCTGATGGATACCATTTTTGGTTATCTTCTGTTTGGATTGGATTTCCTCATTTTACTGGGAGGGTAGTTGGATCAAGGTAACCATTACCTGAGAAGTTTCTGAACTAAGCAGCCCGTCTAGTATTGCAAAGCTCAATTTAAAATATTTATATATATTTCTGTGTGTGTAGTCAGCAGAAATATGGATTTCTTAAAATCCACTCTGCTTTGTATATTTTTTTAAATGTATCTGTTACTGGATTTTTTGCCTTCATACTTAGAGGATTTATGAATGAACTCATAATTAGGAGTCCAGGATAATATTTAGTTGAAATGACTGGATTTTCACTGCTGTATTGGGGTCAGAAGTAAGAAAGATACTACTTTCAAGGAAAAGAATTGGATGTTTTTTTAGATATTCAAATTTGTTCTTTTATGTATGAAAGATAAGAATCAGAACATTCTTTTCCTTCTTACCAGATATTTAATGAGTTTACATATTTCATTTTATGGATTCAGGACCTTTAAATAATTAGGATTGTTCTTTTTTAGCATACAGTCAACTTCAAGTTATCCAGGGATAGGGGAACATGGATACGTCCCCTGAATAACACCATGTAATTTGAAACCATATAATGGGAAGCCTTGTATTGGACACATGAACAGCTTACGGGAATGCTGTTGGGTGTCTTTGGCACTAAGGTGGAAATGGGGATCCAGGAGGTGGGAGAGAGGTGGAAAAGGTAGGTGGGAGGGTATTTAAGGCAGCTCTGTTTTTTTTCTTTTTTTAACTCCCAGAGACCAACTATCAAGCAACCACTCTTTTTTGGTAGCGGGTCTCAAGGTGGCGATGACCCCCTCAATCCCTAGTGTCCTATCTGTAAAGGAATCTGAAGTGGCACAAGAGTTCTGGTGCTCTGGGAAAATACTGCTCTCCCCTTCCACGTCCCAACAGAGTTTTTAATTAGTTCCTTTTAAAACTCCTTGGAGATTTAAGTCTGTTAGTTAAAGTACCTTATCTTGAATTGCTTAAATCAGTTAATTATTTAGATTACCTAAACTTCACTGGAATCCTTAGGAATAGGAATTTTGGTAGCAGGGAAGTGGAGAGGTAACTTTGGATCACTGGGCACTTCAAGAGAGGACAGTCCTGGGTGAGTGGTGGAAGTGGGGGGCTTTGAACAACCAGAGGGCAGCATGATGGTGCTGGGAGGCTGGGCAGGGGATGACCAGGAGGTGGGAGAGGAATGCATAAGGGAGGTGGGAGGGCCAAAGACAAACTTTGCCTTCTTTGCAATTTTGCCTAGGGCCCTGGTGGTGGCAACCGCCTGTGTGCCACTGAAAATCGTGCCGATGCCTGGCATACTGCATAAATGGAAGCAGGGTACCGCGTGAGTTGAAACATTGGTCACACTATATAAAGTTTGTATATGTGAATCAGTGTAACTCATACCCATATAACTGGGGGTCTGACTGTATTTGGATTTTTCTGATAAGGCATCATGGGCTAAGGAAAAGAGCACTGGGCTGAGACTCAGGAGACCTGGTTTCTAGCCCCAGCTGTACCTCTAATTGTAACCTTGGGTAAGTCACTTAACCTTTTTTGCCTCAAGTTAAGTCTATAATTTGTTATCTGGGAAACCAAATAATTTCCTATGTTATACTAAAAAAATGTTGAAAAATAAATAATTGTAAGTTTTTTTTTAGAAAGGAGGAACTATAAGTAGATATTAATGACTAGTATCTTTATCTCAAGTTTATGCTTCATTACATTTTATAAATACCTTTCTGTTTTAGTTAGCATTAATGGAGGGGAGAGGGATAGTTTGTTTTTCCTGAGCATATTCCATTGGAAAGCAAGGAGGAGCTACACAGGAAAATTCAAGATACAGTTTGAGAATTGTCTTATGTGACAGTTGGAGGAACCCAGTGTCCACCCACAGACTGTGATCATTATTGCTGTGCTGGATTAATTGCAAGAGTGTCCCTCAGCTGAAGCCCTTTGCCAACAAATGCAGTTTGTTATAATAAGTCTCTGGTCCTGATTCCAGGAAGGCCTGGAAGGTGTAAGAGATAGGAATTAAATAAAATTGAGGGTGTGGATTTAGTTTACATCCTAAACTTAGAAATTAGGGAAGTTACAGAAGGTAGTTCTTAGGGTTCCATATCTCTTAATTGCTTATACCTTTAATTGGGAGCAGAGACCACCTCTGAAAGGTTAAAACAGGCCAGGAACGGCAGCTTGCCCTCAAACAACCAGTAGGCTAAGAATGTAGCATATACAATAGAATTTTATAGCATCTTAGTTGTCCATGGTGGTTAAGAAATGTTTTGGGCGAGCTAAATCTTTCAGATAATTTTAGCTATCTTTCTAACTGTATGGTGTGCTTCCTCAGTTAATAAGAATATGTTAATCATAATATTTCTGCTGATCAGTTATATTGTGCAATAGTTAAAGTTTATGGGGTATAACATTGAAAGGATACTCATCCTGGGAGATATCCAGGAAAATACAGTTCAGAAAGTCATTTACCTGTTTCTAATTTAAGTTTAGTGATAGGACAGTCTGACATTGCTGCTTTTCTGAAAAATTATTGAATTAAAGACGGAAGTAGTATTTTCCTTAGTGGATTTTCTTCTTTATAAAATCGTCTTTACTGTAATCTGTGTTCCTCGACTTGTCATCAACATTGAAAGCATTTTCTCTTAATTTTCTCTCATTAACATAATGAACCATATTCATTTCTTGGTCAGTTCTGAGCCATTCTTTTATTCCACTTGGAGCATTCATTTTAATTGAAGGAGGCGGAGCCTTTAATGTACAAGCTCATATTTTTGAAACGATAATGGGGTATATCTTAGTCTAGAGCTTGGAAATTTTTTAACATTATGAGAAATTTTAGCAAATGTTAGGTTAAACAGTAGTTTCTCTCAGTTTTAATAACTATTTGACTTTATCAGTGTTCCAGGCATGTTCAAAACACTGAAAGCTCTGTTAGCACCTACGTAGTGAATCAGTTAAAAAAAAAAAAAGTTTTCCTCATTTTGTGTTTTGTTTTTTTTTTTTATTTTCTGATAGAGAGATGGGTCTAGCTATGTTGCCCAGGCTGGTCTTGAACTCCTGGGCTCAAGCAGTCCTGCCTTGGCCTCCCAAAGTGCTGGGATTGCAGGTGTAAGCCACCATGTTTGGCCCTCGTTTTGCATTTTGAACTCTGAATAATATTTCTATCTACAGAGCAGCCTAGAAAACAATAAAAAGTATCACCTCACATAACCCTGCATTATCCCTGGATTCTCTGCATTTGTTTAGCTCTCCCCACGTAAGCTGATGCTTCTGAGACGTTCTTTTACTTCAGGTGAAAAAAAATAAATCGAAACCATAGAAAAATCATTTTGTCTATCTCTGCATCAGCTCTATAAGGAAAAAGTAGTAGCTTTTAGTTTAGGTAGGGTGATGTCATATGAGGATAAAATGGTGAGCAGCATGTTCAAGATGGGTAATAGGGATTTAAAGGCAATTAGTTGTCACGGGTCAGGGTCAGGTTTAGTGAGTCAGATAGTGTTCAGTAACAGGTAGTTCATACAAGCATTAAAGCTTGAAGTTGCTGAGAGTTCAGGGAAGCCAGTGGGATTGAGATAGGCAGGTGGCTTAACTGAAGGTCAGTAAGTGTGGGCAAGATTAGATAAATGAGGCAAATTCTCCTCAAAAATGGAATTCCAGAAAGGTGCTTGAAATGGACTGAATCCTTAAAGCCCGGTGCTGTTACTATATATAGTTCTTGAGGAAACAAGCAATTCTACCCAGCTTAATCAGTCTACTAAGAAATAGTAGACTAAGAAGATGAAGGAAGTTGGAACATCTTGCTGGAGAAGGAATGAGGGAGTGGAAGAGGGTAAGTTTCTGACGGGAATCTTGTGGCTTTAGTAACCTGCAGAAAAGCAATTGTGTTTCTTTCTGGTTTAAATTCTCAAGCACTAGCAGCTGCTAGGGTGGATATTGGAAAACAAGGCTGAAATAGAACAATTAATCAATTTTGTAAGATTATTGAGGCTATAGAAAAAAGTAGTTTGTAAAAACTCTGAAATTGTCTACAGCTTCATGTTTTTGTTTGAATTGTATAACTTCTGACTTTAAGAAGTCAAAGCCATCGCAAAGTATCATGTAGTTCAGTCAACTGAATAAATGTCATATTTTGCTATTTAACATGGGCCAGAGAAAAGAATCTTTAAAACTTCTCTCCAAAAACCACTCACTCAGTATTGACCCATATGTTCTAATGTAGTTGTGAACCACGTACTACAGATGTTTGACCTACTTGACTCAGCATGAAAAGAATTTAACCAGCTGCCCTTGATGAATCTTTTGTCATGTCTCCTGAATATGGTAAATAGTTTTTTTTATCCTCTTCTTGAGACCTCAGATTTCTGCAGACCCCAGTTTTCTCTTTGGAATTAAACTTTTCAAAGCTTTGCTATTCAGTTGAAGTAGTTGTGGATATTTATTGGATAATAGGTATAGAACACCTGGCTGTTGTGTTCTGTGTTTTGCCCTACATTGGTTTACACAATATATCCTTTTTAGTTACTTGAGGGTATGTTTTAGATCAGGGTCTGGCACTATGGCCTCCTGCTTTTTGTAAATAAAGTTTTATTGGAACACAAACGTGCCCACTCGTATACATATTGCCTATGGCTGCTTTGCCTTTAAACAGCAGAGTTGAATAGTTGCAACAGGGTCATAAATCCCACACGCCAAAGATTTACTATCTGGCAGTTTACGAAAAAGTGATCACTTGTTTTAGGTAAGTGATTCTCAAAGTGTGGTCCTCAGACCAGCAGCCTCAGCATGACTTGGGAACTTGTTAGAAATGCAAATTCGGGGGATGGGGCCCCAACAATCTGTTTTAAGAAGCCTTCCAGGTGATTCTGATGGACATTAAAAGTTTAAGAAACCTTGTCCTAGGTAAATGTTTTCTAAATGTTCATCACATATATTGCCTTTATTTTTTTTTATTGTTTTCTGTTTGTTTAATATTTTTCTTTATGTCAACTAACTTTCTAAAAATTGAAGTTAAGTTTTAAAAGTTTGTATCACCATAAAAATAAATACAACTAAGACAAAATGGTGTATTATAAGGTATAACTAGACCCTATTGTCACTTAGGGTTCCCTGTGCTAAAAATTAGAACTTGTGAGATGTATTAAATATACTATTGTCAAATGGGCACTTTTTTCCTGACTTAATCATGACAAATAACTTTCTTACTAAGTGACCGAGTGTTGTTAAACATGTCATGTTGGCCGGGTGTGGTGGTGCACACCTGTAGTCCCAGCTAATGGGAGGCTGAGGCAGGAGGATTGCTTGAGCCCAGGGGTTTGAGGCTGCAGTGAGCTACGATCATGCCACTGTACTTGAGTCTGGGTGACAGAGTGAGACCTTGCTTCTTAAAAAAAAAATTGTGTGTGTGTGTGTATATATATATGTAACTGTAAAATTTCATATCAGTGAAATCATATAACACCTACAGTCATCTATTGTGCAAATCTCATACTTTGGAAAATACTGTTCTAGGTAGTGTGCATGTGAAAGGAAAGCTGATTGAACTGTATATACCCAAGCCTGTAAGCAGAAATGACTGGCCAGAAATACAAGCCTGTGACACAGAGAGATGTAGGAGATCCCTAGAGAGGCCCATCTAGACCTCCAGGGTGAAATTACCCCATTTAGCTCGATTTCTCACCTCTGCTTTAGTGTTTTGGTCCATGGGTCAGCAGTTCTGCAGAATTTCACCAACTGATTTCACAAGGGGAATGCGAAAAGGTACCTGTCTGTGGGTAAAGCTGGTTATTAAAGAGAAACCTGGAATAGAAATTCCGGGGCAAGTGGCTATGATTCTGCATCATAGACAGGGGAACAGAGCAGGGCATGCTTGCTAGGAATAGCAGTTGATTCACCTCAGAGTCTTGAAGCTATGTATTAGTACTGAGAAATTCCTGTGTTTTACGATTTACTATTTAATTTGCCTTCTGTTAGAGGGAACGCTTCCCTACACATGACGTTCTATTTATTTATTAGTTGATGTGCTTTAGGGTATAGTCACTGTTGATAGCAATTGAATCTTACTTTTCTGAGTATCCCCAGGTTGCTGAGTTGTTTTAGTTATTTCTTCCTTTCCTCTTCTTAGAGATTATAGACATACTTGCTTCTGTCATCTTTTGCCTCTGTGCTGAAATAATCCTAGAGGGACCAAAAATCTAATGGGGAGTGAAGATTTACATGTGAATAGTTATGTTTATTTTTAAGTGATACATTCTGTGATACTGATTTTAGGTATCTGATTTTGAAAAAGTGTTTTAAAAAGTATAAAGGACAATCAAACACCTATGTGAATGAACAAATGTTATTTTGTACATTTCTGTCAAATTTTAAAAAGTGAATAATGCATTACAAATAAAGTCTCGTATGTTCTTCTTCATGGTCTCAGTCCCTTCCCCAAAGGCAACCCTTGCTGTGAATTTGGTGTGTATTGAGTGTGACACAGTATTTCTGCTGTGTTGTTTCAGTAGTTTTAAGGCTCACGTCTCCTTCATGGTAATCTGTTTTTCATTTTAATTTCCTTCCTTTATCATTGGGTTGATTGTCTGTCACCTCTGTCCTTTAATATTCTCATCTCTTTTCCCTTTTTATTTCTTTCCTTTGTTGGTTTCAGATTTTGGGGGTGGCTCTAGTTGGCTCCTATAGCTTTTACCGGTGGATGAGCAGTGTCTTTTTTGATAGATATATCAGCCAATCACTTTTTCTTTGATTCTTTTCAGCTATTTCTTCATAGCCAAAGGTAGCTTTCATTACTTCTAATTTTGTGTATAGAAAGTTGTGGGTGATGGAACGTACTAGATATCCAGAGTGCAAGTATTACTATATCAGAGTTGCAGCTCTGCAAGTAAGTATCAAAATATGTAATTTAGCAGACTGCAACTTTTTATGACATATATCTTTCATTTGTTTGTTTGGGGTGGGGGCTCTCTGTGTTGCTGAGGCTGATCTGAAACTTCTGGCCTCAAGCAATCCTCTCACCTTGGCCTCCCAAAATGCTAGGATTACAGGGTGAGCCATTGTGCCCACCCTTCTGTGACATATATTTTAAAACACGTTCTATATAACCCACTTTAGAACTTTATTTTTTTTCGCTTAAACATTTTTATTTATTTTTTTAGAGATAGGGTCCCACTCTGTTGCCCAGGGTGGAGAGCAGTGGTGCGATTACAGCTCATTGCAACCTCGAAATCGTGGGCTCATAGAACTTAATTTTAAAGTAACTATTTCATGTTTTTGTAATGTCTCTCTTAAGTCCAAGAAGAGAAAACTACCTGTGATTCAGATGTTCTCAAATAATATGTTAATAGATTTTCTAAAGTAGGTACCCCGAGAAATGTAATGTCATTCATCTTTGCCAACTGCTAAGACTCTTTGCTTGTATAAGGAGAGAAGATAGGGTTGGGACAGGGAGTGGAATAGAGCCCTTGGAATGTAGTTAGTCTAGTATTTCGGTTCTCACATTTCCATCATCACCATTCTCAGCTCTTAAAGACCCTACAGGCTTTTTTCCTACTCCCAAGGCTGATTGCCAGTCTCATTCTTTATAATTTTGTTACGTGGATTTTCACAGACAAGTGGGCTAGATTTTCAGAATTTTAAAAACATTATTAATCTTTGATCATATCCAACAAGAATGAACTTTTTCTGGAAATTTCTTCTACAGTGGGCATTGTGTTTTTTAAATTTTGGGCTTGTCATGGGGAGTATTGGTGGGAGTGACATTGGTACCTATTTGTAATTATAAATTTACAGGGCCATGTGAACCAAAGGATCATAAGGGATGGCCTTTCTGAACTGTATAGTGCCGTATGTTTGCATTTTCTGGAGGAAGGGAAAACTGCTACTACTACTCAGTGTGACTTTATAAGTTCTGTTTGAAAGAGATGACTTGATACATTTGGAAGTCATTCTGCTGTAATTTTTTCCCCCATTGCCATCTTTGGTGTAGTATTCTTTCTTTTCTTTCCTTATGTAATAAATATATGCCTGAAAACTTTAACATATATCAAGTCATATTAAATGTTTCCGAAGCATCTGTAGTCATATTATGTTAAAATGTGGTGGATCTTTTTATAAAATGAACCCTGTACTTTGAACTGCTTAAATATACAGTGGGTTAAATGGAGTGTATCTGTTAACAAGGGAACATAGAGCAAAGGAGTAATAAGGTTTTTTTTAAAGGTTAATTACTAAAGGGGTGTATAGGTGGATTTTAAGATGACTTCTGAAGGAACAACAAAGGTAGGTGGGAGAAGTTAGTAGAGTTGGTGAGAAAGTTTGAAGAGGGTGTAAAAATTACCAGATTGGTTCCTCAGTATAGTAGTTACTGTGCAGCAGTAGTCACCTGCTTTGACCTTGGTTCCACATGAAGACACAGATTTTACTTGTGCATTTCTTAAGGTCTCTTTCTGCCCTGGAATAGACTAGAAATTGGCCATGGGTCTCTATACAGTTCTCGCATTATTATGTGGACTTGGTAGCTTATGTTGGAACAGATGGAGGGAGAAAATTGGAGGGAAAAAGAGGGAGGAACATTTTTCTGTCTTTGAGGATTCAAGGGGTCAGGGAAACAAGACATTTTAAGCTTTCAGTTCTATACCTTACTAAATCTGCTTTCCTTTCACTGAAGTGTTATGGATCTTTCAGAGGGAAGGGGCCTGCCCTGTCTCAAGCCACCTGTGACACAGGGCCCCTAACAGCTGTACCTGTGGGGAGGGTTTTGATTGTCACACTGGAGAATATGGGAGGGCTTCCCCTCCCCTGCTCCCATTTATAGACATGGGGATGCTTCCATTGCTGTGTGCTGTTGCATTTTCTCCTCCCTCTTTGTTTTCCCTAAGCTAAGCTCTAAGCTAATTCTGTACAAAAGAAATACTGATTGTTTTTGTAAATTGCTTGCCATTAATGCCTGATAATATGCAGTAAAATAGGATTCTGCGTACCATTCAATATGTCAAATATTACAAACTTGAAGGTTCTTTTGAAATTACAATACTAAACTCAGTTCACTTTTGCTTAGCCTTCACAGTTGTTGATCACATAGCATGGTCATCCACTCACAGCTTAAAAAATACAGGGAGCATCGGAGAGAATGGGTAAAGTAAAATTTTGATGTTTTTAAAATAGCAACTAAATCTGTGAAAGTTGATTTGATTTCTTGTTTGTATGGGAGGGAGAGGGTGGGTAGCACTGGCGGGGGAGGGGTGGATATTGGGAAAATAGCATGCACCATATATATTAATAAAATGATGTCAGATACCACCTAGGCTAAGGTTTTAACTGTTACTACTAAAATTTAAATCACTTTTAGAAAAAGGGAGGACCATAAAATGGCAGTGTTGGAAATTACAATGGGCTTATTTTTCCCTCTTAACAGATTGAAGGGGTTTTTGAGAATAGCAGTATTTGAGTACAGTTTGGACAGGAGCCCTCTTTTTAAAATGACCTGTCCATATTCCCTGAGTGAAACTGACTACCTCAGTACCTCCTTAGGCTCTGTTACCATTGGTGAAGGAACTAGAGAGGAATAGTATGCATCCTAGTTTTTATTGTTTACCTGTGACTCAGATGTTTCCAAATAAATGTTATAATTCATGAAACTCATGAAAGGGTCGAACAAAAGAGAGGGGTAAAAGGGTTGTTACCTTGAAGATAGTTGTTTGGTGGGAAATATTAATAGAAAATTTGATGCTTCTGTCAAAAAGAAAAACACTTCACCTGCCAAAGTTCTAAATCAAGTTTCTAATTCTAAAAACTTGACTGTGTAGTTGTATGCAAAGCTTAATTAACTATTATGGAAGTTATAAGGTAGAGAGACCTTCATGTTTTTACAGGTATGACATTTTTGTTGACTGAAATCACTTGGTCTAGTCTCTGCTTCATTATTTTAAATTTTTTTTTTTACTTTGTCTATACACTAGAAATGTAGATTAAAAAATGAAAAAAAAATAAGAAATCAAATTTTACCCAAAATATGTTATTCTGGCCCCACCTTTGCTATTCCCTTACATGAAGCCATTTGCCAAAGCCAAATATGGTTTACTTACTGTTCCCTAAACCTTTCTACCTCTGTAAGCTTTATTTGGTTTGGACTGTTCTTTTTTCTATTTTTCTTCAGTCTAAGTTCTTTCTTTCCTTTAAATTTTGGCTTCTACTTATTGCATGAAGCCTTTCCCAACCTCTCCAGTCTTGGTGGTCGTTCTAGTCTTAGAATTCCTGAAGTACTTACCTAATTGAAACACCTATTTGGCACTTGGATCATGTTATCTTGTATTATTACTTATTCGTTTATATGACTTATTTCTTTAGCAAAATTTTGGGCTTTTTGAGGGTAGAAAGCTTGTTTTATATGCCTCTTTGCAACTCCATTGCCTAGTACAGAGGATATAGTCACTAATAGGTTTGATTCTGTGATTTGAATCCAGTGTTATAACAGGCAAATTTTTTCCCCATAATTTAGGTTATTTTTATGAGTGCCCACAAAACCCAAAGGTAAAGTACATTGAACTCATAAAATAATTATAAGGAGATTGGTTCATATTCCCTATTCGTGATCTTTTCTTTTCTTTTTATTGTAAATAGGCACTGTTTTACCTAGTTTCTTTTGAAAAACATGGTTTGGGCCAGATATCTTGACAGAAACCAAAATTACCAGTATTTTTATTTTAAAATTCTTTGTTGCTTTAGCAAAATTGCACTTTCATAGAATAAGTCCAAATAAATTTATTAAATACTGCATGATTATGTAGCCAAATTGTTTTACAATGTCAACCTTAAAAAATAAAGTCCTTTAAGTAGAAGTTTAAAAATATCAATAAACAGATACTTAGTTGTTACTCCCTCTCAGGGTATTTCCATATCTCAAATTATTAGGGATTTTATTATTTTATTGTTTTAAAGATTGCTATAATAGCTGATATTTGACAGCCATAGATGTTGTTTGCTACAGTTATCAAATATTTATGGAGCACCCATTCATTTGCAGTGAGGAGTTATTTTTAAATGCTTTTTGGCATTTATAGAAACTGATTCTTTTTTTAAAAGCTCACCAGGGAAAAGATGTACAACTATTATGTATCCATAAAAATTAAAAAAAAAAAAAAAAAAGTCACCAGGAATACTTGCTGGTTTTCAATATTTGTATTTGGAATTGTTCATATTTTACCTAATAGTCTTCAGGACACATATGCCTTAATTTTAAATTTAATGTGATATATTAAGCAAAAACAGTCACTAGACTTGATGAAAGATTTTGTTAGTAAAAAAACTTCCACGAATCTTGATTTTATTTGAAGGCCTGAGTGGTTAGTTTAACAAAGCACTGAAATGATACACTGTTGCATTATTATAAAGCTTAGATACTTGTAGCAGGGAGGCTACTATTAGTAGATATGTAAGGGTTTTTCTTTTTCTTTTTTTTTTTTTCAACTTTTAAAATTTTGTCATCTTTTAAATTCCTTCACATAATTAGGGTACAGATTTAAAACAAATTTTTTTTCTCATATGCTAGGAAGCAAAGAGCTTTTAATACAGCATTGCTATTCTGGGTGTGAGCTTATCATAGTACCATTATAACAAGAGCTTGAGGCCCTCACCAAAATCTTGAAATATTCTTTTTTTAAGAGACATTTTTTTTAAAACCCCAGTTGGCGCAAGGACTACTTTCCAGAGCTCCAGCCTTGGACTTTTACCTATGGTCAGACATACTCTTATCTGGGGTTACACTTGTTAAGTCAGTATTTTAAAAAAGAAAACACCCCGATTTTGTTCACTTTTGTTTTCATACACAAGAATCTTTACAGTCAACATGTACTTCTAGATGCTGTATTGAAATTGCTGGCAGAGTCTATTCTATACAAACTGAACAATCTGGCCCCTTGTTTTATTTGTAAAGGTTCAATGTATCTATGCCTGCCTACTTCATTCTGCAAGGGAGTGTCAGAAAGGCCCCGCATTCGCCGAGCCGTGAGTTATCACTAACTTTTCAGATGTGTTAATAAATGTGGAACAAAAGCAGTTGTGTTTAAAAGGAAGAAAGGACCATCAAAATAACCTTTATTATAGTAGCAGGCGTGAACACTAAATGGATTATTCCAAATTGTGTCAAAAATAACCTACTAGAGACTATCCTCTAGAAAACCTATTGTTGAACTGCTCTGAAGCTATCATTTTAGCTGTAAATCACTGTTCTTAAAACTTCATATACCCTGGTTACAAATTAGAATGTTCTTTAAATCTTTTTAACCATGTTAAAACAATTTGAACAAAATCTTACCCCATCTAAAAATGACAGTATTTAGTTGAATTCAAGTTAAGCTCTTCAATGTAAGACCACATGAAGGGGTAAAGTTTTAACTTTTTTTGTTATTCACATGTGGAAACACAGAAACTAATTTAAATGATTGAATCACTCCCTAGATGAAAGTTTTTGGGGTGCTGCAGGCATCATGTGAAGTACATGAGCTACAAAGGTATTTATAGTATCTTTTGGTACCAATAGTTCTCGCTTCAGTAATTCACCAGTAGGTTTTCATTCATCATTGATGATATCAATTTAAGGCTAAAATAAAACACCTACATTTCTTAGGGCTTATTCTATATAGAAAGAGGAAACGTCCTTTGAGTTTTTCTTTTGTTTTTCCAAAGAGATTCTAAGCAAAAAAATTATAACTAACTTCAGTATTTTGTTATTAGTTCTAGTTACTTTTCTTTTTCTTAGACTCTTTAAAGTTTTGAGTAGATAGCCATATTTGATAAGCAAGTTGGATGCTTCAGTTGTTTAGGAGGTGTATTGTGTTATGTGAAGACAGAATGAATTTAAATGTACCCAGTTTGGCAATATATAGCACAGACTACATAAAACTTGGAGATGTGGAACCTTTGGAGGCATTAAAGTTAACGTTTCATTTAGGCAATGTGCCTTTGTTTGACTGGTGTGTAAGTCCTTCTTCCAGGTTTGTGCGCTCTTAAACGCGTTATTCTACCCTCTCTAACTCCTCCCAGCAGCAAAAAGGGAGACACTTCAGCTGGAACAAAATAGTGGAAGAAATGGCGTCTGGGGTTCAGTGGGGATTCGCAGTGTGTATGCAATGTTTGCAAGATTACTTTTTATGTTTTTCAGTTACTGTAAACAATTACAAAATATATCAATGCTTATCGAGAAGGGAACATTGTATACCAGTAGAAACTCTCCTAGTGGGTCTGCTGCAAGTCGCTTAACCTCTTGGGGCCTTAGTTTTCTCATCTGCAGTATGAAGGAGTTGGACTCCATAATCTTTAAGGTCCATTCCTGCTCTAAAACACTATGCTTTTCTGAAGTACTGTATTTAACAGAATGCATTGCTTTCCCACTTTGACTATTTGAATTACATGTGCAGTATACTTACTGCAACTGCATGTTGTCTAAAATAGTTTTTCTATAGGATGTTATATAAAAAACTAATCCCTCTTGGGCTGATTTATAAATGTGTGTGTATATAGCCACACATAAACAGCTAGTGGTGGTAGGGCTCTCAGAAAATAAATACTTTCCGGTTGTCTAACCTTGAATGTTATTAACTTTTCTATATTACAGGAGATACTACTCGTCAGCGAATCAAATTCAGTGATGACAGAGTATGCAAGAGTCACCTTCTCAACTGTTGCCCCCATGATGTCCTTTCTGGAACTGTATGTATTTTTTAAATTTATTGTTTGATTACTGGTATGCTATAGTAATGAACTACTTGATGAAGTCTTAATTCTTTGTCAAATTATTAACAATTTTTTGACACTGTATTGCATCCCTTATT
>NW_012148642.1:2597271-2598977 GCF_000956105.1 Propithecus coquereli | reverse complement strand
ATGTCTGTAACATGTTTATGCTCATTTATTTCTTAAAATGATTGTGAGGTGTATTATCCAACAGTTTACAGATTGGAATTTAGCTTTGTTAAGTGACTTACTCAAAATCACTGAGCTTTGTTGAAACTGAGACCAAATTCCAATTTTTAAAAAATATTTGCAATGTTTTTTTATTGCAGAAAATTTCCAGCATATATAAGCAGAGATAGAATAGTAAAATGAGCAGTCATAGACCTAATACTTGTCACTCAGCTTTAACAAATTATTAACATTTTGCCATTCTTCAGACTCAGATTTTCTGATCTGATTGTCCAACACGCTTTCTACTTTGCAAGGAATACTTAATCCTTTATCATGTTAAATGAAAAGGATGAGTGACTCTGGGACTTTCCTTCTTCTAAAATTCTTATTGATGGATTGTAAGATACACATTTTTTTTTCTTCAAATTTTAACAACTCTGAAATGTGCATCTTAAAATCTGTGGTAGAAAAACAGTCTTAATTGATAGCATTTTTCTTATGATACAGAACATAAAGATGAAGTTTAAAATTGATGGTATTGTGGATTACGTGAAAAACAGTTAAGACAAGCTCTCTACCTTTTGCCAGCCTAATAGACAAGAGATTGTCATATGTAAAGATAAGATTAAGTAGTTGTGAACTTCTTGCAGAATTTAAGCAGAGTTTTGAGGACTAGCTAAAGGACTTTGTGAGACTCCAGCGTTGTCACAGAGTGGTATCCTTAAGAACTTGAAAAACATACATCGTGTGATTTCCTCATGACCCTTACTATTACTAAAAAGCGCTGTTTATTAACAGTTCACCTTGTGTACAAATGATTTGTAATTACACAGCTATGACTTCTTTAGCAACCAATCCCTATAGAACAAATGCTTTTCTGGGACACAGTCTAATAGTTGACAACTCTTCATGTTGAAGATGTCAGTTTCTTTTCTTTTTATATTAAATAAAGAATGAAAATTATAACTGTTGATTTTATAATGCTTTTTCTTTGTTGTACAACTGAAGGTTGCCCTTAGTTTCCATGACCTTATTCTTGTGATCTGTCACTTCCAGCAGAATATGACTTACCAATACTCTACGTTATTTAGCAAAAGAGTAACACAGAAGCCTGGTGCAATGGCCTGCGCCTCTAGTCCCAGCTACTCAGGAGACTGAGGGAGGAGGATTGCTTGAGCCTAGAAGTTAGAGTCCAGCTTGGGTAAAGACCCCATCTCTTAAAAAAAATAAATATAAAAGAATATACAGAAATGTATTCCCTGGCTTTTTTCATTATGAAGAGGTTAGACTTTATATCAAGCACTTGGAGATGGAGAGTATGATTTCTAAAACTTGTATTCATAGTTGACATTTAGTATGGACTTTCTTTGATACTGAATGAAATTTAGTTTCACAAAAATGCTCCTGTAACATTTTACCTTTGTTAGTCCGTCATAACTAATTCTTAAGCTAATAAATTGATCAGAGTGGGTAAGATGAACAGAATCAAAATAATTAGATTTTAGGCTAATTATTTTTATAAGAAATATGAATATTTCTTATAGCTTAGGCAGTTACTGTACTTCAAAGACTTGGATTATTTTCATATTCATCTAGAATATTTTCTTATTCTAGTCCCACTCTTTTCCTCCTTTTGACAGACTTGGTTTCTCCCTGTTCTATTCACTGTGCAGACAGTAAGCAAC
>NW_012148642.1:2595996-2597163 GCF_000956105.1 Propithecus coquereli | reverse complement strand
ACTGGTATGCTATAGTAATGAACTACTTGATGAAGTCTTAATTCTTTGTCAAATTATTAACAATTTTTTGACACTGTATTGCATCCCTTATTGTTTATTCAGGTTGATGATTTAAATCTGCAGTAATGGGTTTCTTCAGAAAAGTAGATATGTTTTGTTTTATATTTATATTTTTTCCATTCTTCAGAGCAACTTTTTAAAAAGCATTTGGAATACAGAGGTAGTTACTATGATGTTATACAGCATTTGCACTTTTAGTTGAGAAATAATATAATTGATTTTTAAAGTAGTTCCCTTTATTGTTAAATAGAGTAGACTTTTGTACAGAACGGTGTACATTTTTGTTAAGTTTTGTGCGTATTTATATTGTGGAATCAGTGGGGGAAAATATATTAATAAATAAATTCACACAGCTTAATTTGAAAGTAGTATTATTACTTAAAATGTACCTATATTGCTGACTCCTAATAACGTAAAACTCAATTGAGATTCTGTGTCTAAAGAGATGTTGGTTGATCTTAGAATATCATCATCTTAATTTGGAAGATAAACCACGTGGTGACGGACCTATTTAAACAGAACAAAGGATTTGATTCCCTGAGTTTTGGGTTTGGGTGAAATGATTACTACAGTTAGCTTCTCTTCACATTGCATCTGATGGTAGTGGGGAGCTAAGAGGGGCTAAACCTTGAGCTGGTTTTATTTCTCATTTGCCAAAAATGACTGAAATGAAGAAAAGATATCCGGCTTGCCTTTTCAGAAGCTATGAGTTCCTTAGTTAAAGATGCCTAAATCAGTGGTTTCTTCTTTGATAGGAAGAGTTAGATTAAGGACATACCCTAAAGAGATATGTATCAAGGCATATGCAATAGGAAACATGTCTTTTTCCAGTAGGAAAGATAATTGAAACTATATTATGTTAAAAGGAAAAAAAGAACCTTTTTTAAAAAAAGGATAATACCACAAGGCAAGAAATCTAGTTTCTGAGCTCTTGAATTAGGACTATGATAGATAATATAACAGATAATAAGCTCTCTTATATCTACTCTTTAAAGTTTATATAATTGAAGTATTTTATACTGTGCTACAATGCATTTGAAATCTATAAAATCTGTAATTGTAGTATACTTTGATTGTCCACATTTACTGTTGTATAAAATTTAACAA
>NW_012148642.1:2586463-2591986 GCF_000956105.1 Propithecus coquereli | reverse complement strand
ACAAGTAGAATGCTAATTAAATAAATTGTTTCAAAAACCAACTTTGAGTTTTAGAAATTAACAATTGTTAATGGCAAAAGTTACTTTTTAACAGATAAGGAGAGTATCTTGGTTTTGGTAAATTGCTTATCAAAATATGATAGTGATGATATATATAAATATGAAAAGTTCAACTGTAGATTCTGTAAATTTAAATAACCTCTTCCCTAGAAATGGTTTATTTTGGGCTTCCTTAGTATTATTTAACAGGTGTTTTTGGCATTAGCCCAGATTACTGGTTTGATTTTTTTTTTTTTCCTTTAAGTTATGTGACAGCCAATTTCTAGAGCTTCCCAGTTGGCAGAATAACCCAGGTTTTACCAGATTTGGCTTTGAAGTATATGGTCCTTATTTTGAGCAGATATGTTGTGTTTTATTTTTCTTAGTCTGTTATAAAAATATATGCATTCCTTTAGCCAACATTTGTAGAGACCGTATAAATCAAAAATGCATTTGGTGCCTAGGAAGTTAGAGGTACATTTAAAGCTTCCCAGTGAATAATCAAAATTTTACTATCAAACCTTAAAAACCAAGTCTTAAATAGTTTAGAGCATTGTTAGCAAATAGGCATGTGAATACTCTGAACTATTCAACTTGGGGTACTTATTCCCTTTGGAAGTAGATAACCCTTTTCTAGCATTCCGAATAATCTTTTTTTTTTTTTTTTAAGAGTCAGGATCTTGCTATAATGTCCAGGCTGGCCTCGAATTCCTGGGCTCAAGCAATCCTCCCACCCCAGCCTCTCAGTTAGCTGGGACTACAGGTGCATGCCGCCATGCCCAACTCTATTCTGAATAATATTATAATCTTCATTTTATATACTACTTAAAATAATATACTTCAGGCTTATGGAGGTGACTATTTTTTTTTTAAGGTGACCCACAGACCATATGTTTTAGAATCTTGTTCTGGTTTTTAGTCCTTGTCTCTGGTTGAGGTTTGTCATCACTTTTGCCTATTGGATTAATAGTTAAGTACAAATGTACATCAGTATAGGTATGGTGGGCTACAGTGTTGATGTCCAGTTTTATAAATGAAATGCAAATTAATTATACCTTTTATTGTTGAATCGGTCTGAGGGAGGAATCTTTTTAACTTCTGTAATGAAAAGTTTCAAACATAAAAAAAGTAGAGAGTTATAAAATGAACTTCCATGTACCCATCAGCCAGCTTTAGTAAATAGTTTATTTATGGCCTACCTCATTCTATTTATAGTCACTTATGTTCTCTCCCCCATATTTTGTTTTTGTTTTTGTTTTTGTTTTTGTCTTGAGACAGAGTCTCACTCTTTTGCCCATGCTTGAGTGCGGTGGCGTCGGCCTAGCTCACAGCAACCTCAAATTCCTAGGGCTCAAGCAATCCTCCTGCCTCAGCCTCCCAAGTAGCTGGGACTGCAGGCATGGGCCACAACACCTGGCTAATCTTTCTATTTTTAGTAGAGACGGGGTCTCAGTCTTGCTCAGGCTGGTATCGAACTCCTGACCTCAGCCTCCCAGAGTGCTAGGATTACAGGCATGAACCACTGTGCCTGGCCTGCGCCATGTTTTTTGTAAAAGCAAATCTTAAATCTCGGATCTGACTCTTGAGACAGTATAAATAGAAAGTAGCAAAGAGACTAGTTATTCCTAAACAAAACTGGGAGGTCTGTAAGTCGTTGGAGCAGATTTTTTTTCATAGTCCTACTATGTGTTTAACACATTGACTGCCACACTAGAAAAAAAATTTTTTTCTTGGGGCCACAGTGTTTTATTAAGAAAATAGAATAAAACTTCGAAAACAAAATGATCCTTTCTAATTTAATGAAAAATTTGTTATTTTTTTATTGTTTTCTGTGTGTGAGTTATACACAACTTGAAAAATAGTTCTTGGGGCTCCCAAGGTGAAGAGACATGTGAGTTACACATGCTTCATGAGGCCCCAGGCTCAAAACTAGCATGAGTTAAGTACAACTCAACATGGCAGTTAATGTGTTAATATATTTCAGTGTCACATTTAGTTTTATATACAGCGAGTCTCAAATGCTTATTAGTAAGGTAAGAACCAGGAATCATTCTCTTAGTATTTTTCCGGAGCTCTCCAGATGTTTTTAAGAAATATATATGGTTTCATAAACTGTATTTTAACAAGTCTTAGGAAAGTAGTGTGTTCTCTGAGGCTATTCATTGAAAAAGGTAGTATGGCATTATAAATACATCATTTGGAGGATGTAGCTCATTAAACAGAATAGAACAAACACATGGTAATAAATGAAAACTTGAAACAAAAATATTTTTATTATATAGGTGATTAACCACAAACATCAAGCAAAGTTACAGATAATTACAGATACAATATTTCTATCACTGGAAATATTTTTTAAAATGTGATGAATTCTATTATACCTTGATGTGCAAGTGGCAAAATGAAATGACTTAGTAAAATCCTTTCTAGTTTGATGATTCTTACTCGTTAAGGGAACTTTTATAAGCATATAGTGTTTTGACTATGACCTATATAGAATTGAACATTTTGAATATATATTATCCCATAAGATTTTTTGGTCTACAGGATCAAAAATAAAGCTATATGTATTGATTTAGTTAGATGATGTAATTTGTAAAATTCTCAAGTTTAGATAGGTTTTTGTTTTTTCCCTATTTATTATAATAGTGTTTAGAGTGATTAAGTAACAGTAGGATTAAGCAGAGGAAGAAATAGAAAAGAATGAGCAAAGAAGGATCAGATTAATGAGGGCTGAAGAGAGAAAGTAAAGAGAATTCACAGTGCTTGTTTTTAGAACTGTTATTTCTGAAATCATACCATCTGCAAATAAAAACCGATGTGACTATATAACTTTTTTGAAAAACTGATTTTAAATGTAGTAGTTAACAAAAATTCCCCTTCAAAAAGTGACTTAATTTTTCATCTCTCTGAAAGTGGTGCTGATGGCTGAGATCACCATTCATTCTCTGACTTAACAAATACTTGAGTACCTCCTATGTGCTGTATATTATGCTAGGTGGTGGGGATACAGAAGTGGACATGGGTTTGTGCTTCAGTGGTGGGAGCTGACATTGTAATGTAGCAGGCACACAACCAAATATGAAAAGAAATAATATGATTTCAAGTAGTGATAAGTGCTATGACAAAAAAGCATGGTTAGGTATGTCATTGTGTTTGGGATGGAGTAGGGAGGGGGCCAAAGCAAAGGGCTACTCTGGCAGGGTGGTTAGAGAAAATGAAGAAGTGACATTTGAAGACATCTTAATGTTGAGAAGAAGCTAGTCATTCCTGAGTGGGAATCAACTTGACATATTGTTCCTACACAGAAACTTGTGGTAGTTCCCAGTTATTTATACCTATAGTAAAGAATCTAAAATCTACAGCCCAGTCTACCTCTCCCTTGATTGAATAAATCAGCATGGTCTTCTCTTTTGACCAAACTGATTTATTCATTGTTGTCTCACTACTTTCCTTCCCTAGCATGCTTCTTATTTGTGCTTACCCTTTTTTCTCTGCATGCGCTATCTTTTTTCCTCTCTACAGATTTAAATTCTACCTGGCTTACTACATATGATTGCTTTAGCTTGTAGCAGTTTAGCCTCTGAAACCTAGTTTAGCACCCGCTATCTGTGCTGCTGAATGGGCACTTGTTATTTATCTTGTGTATATGTTCTTTGTGGGGCGAGGCCTCTTGTTTTAATTTTTTCTAGTTATTTTTGCTTATCTAGGGTCAGAAATGGATACAAAAGTATTTCCTGCCATGTTCTTCAAAAAAATATTAAGGTAGAAGAAGAGCATTATTTTTCTTTATCTACTTGGGGAAAAATGGACTTGGAGTTGGAACATACAAGTGGGAAGGGGCAGTTAAGAAATTGGGAAGTGAGCGGGGTACGGTGGCTGATGCCTGTAATCCCAGCACTTTGGGAGGCCAGGGCAGGAAATGATTTGAGACCACCATGGGCAACACAGTGAGACCCCGTCTCTACAAAAAATAAAAAAAAAAAGAGGTTGGGAAGTGGTAGAAAAGCAGGAACTGGTTTCTGCGTGCAGTGTGCCCCATTTCTCTACACCCTATACTCATGTTTAAGACTTGTTGACATGGTGGTGAGACTCTGTTCTTACATGATTTGTTAATGAGGGTCTCCTATAAAAAATGCTTCAGCTGTAATTCCAAGGAAGAATATGTAAAACTTTCTGCTTGGAGAACTTAGTTGAATAGAGACAGTCTACAGTAAATATAGTTAGATCTGTACTAGACACTGCTACTTAGATTTCCTGCTGTTATGTCAAAATCAGCATATCCGAAACAGGACATTTTCCTTCACAAATCAATTCTCCCGTTTGATTTAGTCAGTTCTCTTGGTGGCATTATTGTTTTCTCTTGCTTGAAATACTTGAAGCCTTAAAAAGACTCCTGACTTTTTCCTTTCCACACTCCATTTCCATTTAGTTAAAAATTGCTGATTGAGAGGCGTTGTGAGCTGTATTAAAGATCTGTTCAGATTTTTACTCTGCTGCTACTAGATTATGCTCTCAGGCAAATCATTTGGCCTCTCTGAGTCTTGATTTCCTTATCTGTAGAAGGATGTGATGGAATTGATGATTTCAGAGGTCCTTCTTGTCTTTAAAATGATTTTTTTCTTTTTTAGCATTCTAATTACCTCCATCACTACCTTTCTTCGTTCCTCTTCTAATTTTGACCCTAATGGCTTTATTCCTGGGTTGTTGTAATAGCTTTTCTTGCCCTTGGTGTCCTGTCAATCCATCTTGTCAATCTGTCCGGTGGTGTTGATGCTTCTAAAACATAGATTTTTATCATGTAATTTTTGTTCAAATAGTCAAGCATTCTTCTTTGCCCATAGAGTAAATTCTGCATTTTTGGACTAATTTTCAGACTCTTTCACAATTTAGTAGTTACAGGCTGCAAACTGGTGGCCTCTGGGGCCAAAGTAATCCTATATCTTTTTTTTTCAACGTTATTTTCCCCTATCCTCTAGTAGAAACCATCTGGTTCCGGTTAAGCTGCTCACACTTTTCATTTTCCAGATAGGAAATATTTATTCTTCTCTTGAAGCATTTGCTCTGGCTATTTCCTGCTATTCTTTGTCTTTTCCTATGTAAATCATCTTCACTTTTCCTGGAAACCTCCCCATACACACTGAAACTATAGCAACAGCTCTGTTTCATGAATTCCTTTGAAAATGGATGAATTAGAAATATGTCAAGTTATGAGCCAAGAAAATATGCCCTTCAGTTAACACCTATTGAACTATAATATTGTGTCATACAACAGAATATTGAGCACCTTTTATGTGGTAGGCACTGTTACAGATATTGGGGCTGTAACGGTGATCAAGAAAGAAAATGTTTTGAGTTGATATCGCAGTGCAGTCAGTATGCAAAAGTAAGGTCAATAGCCTATCCTCAAAGTGCTTTCATAAACATCTTATTTGATCTATACGACAATCCCGAAGTACTTGAGAAAAGAGAAGTTCAGAGAGA
>NW_012148642.1:2584515-2586413 GCF_000956105.1 Propithecus coquereli | reverse complement strand
AAAATATATATAGAAAAAATTAGCCAGGCATGGTGGCACATGCCTGTAGTCCCAGCTACTCGGGAGGCTGAGGCAGGAGGATCGCTTGAGCCTAGGAGTTTGAGGTTGCTGTGAGCTAGGATGACGCCACGGCACTCTAGCCCGGGCAAAAGAAAGTGAGACTCTGTCTCAAAAAAAAAAAAAAAAAAATGTTTCCTAGTAGTTGTGATTTGGGAAAAAGATATATGATAGTATTAATATAGGCATTAAATCTAAAGCCAAAGATGTAATGATCTTGAAATTAAGATCTGCAGACATGGAAATGCATACTGTCATAATATTATCAAAATTCAGAAATGACTACCACTAATTTTATTATAGCTGCCATCATAATATAATTTTAGCGTTGATAGGCCCTTATGTCTTAGAATGTAAAGTCATCATTTTGTAGATGGGAAAAATTAAGGCTTAGAGAAATTGTGCTTGTCAGATATCTCACGATCAAAAAAAATCACAATATTCTATACCATATAGGAATCTTATGTTTACTTAAATCTAAATACAAAAAATTTTTGTTGTTAAATTTTTATGACGCAGTTACCTAGGGCAGTGACTTTGAGATATTTCTGAAACATCCTTGGAATTATCTCATGCACTAAGGACTTGGGAGTAGGCCAGCTTCTCTTATTTCAACTAGAATTGTATATATTTTAACACATTCACTGCTATGTGAGTTGTATTTAACTCACTAGTTTTGAGCCCAGGGCCTCGTGAAGCAAAACCCTGCATTTGGTTCGTGAAAAATATTGTTGATGTTCTTATTGTTAAAATTAATATTGGTGAGTTAATTTTTTTTTTTTTTTTTTGGTAACATGGATGAAGCTTGAGACAAGTTAGTTCTAAAAATGGTTAAATTAATAGGAGTCAGTAAATTTCATTTTTCATTAAATTAGAAAGGATTGTTTTGTTTTTGAAATTTTTATTCTGTTTTCATAATAAAACACTGTGGCCCCAAGGAAAAAAATTTTTTTTCTAGTGTGCAGTTGATGTGTTAAATATAAGGATTTTCCATGAAATTTCATTTAAAAGAATCTCTGCTGCTCAAAAATGAGGGCATTTTCAAAGAACTGATCTTGAAAAATACTTAGGAACAGGATTAGGGACTTTGTCAAAGTCATTATCAAAGTAAAAGTTTATTTGCCTTTTTGAAGTGATTAGATGGGAGTATTGGTTGTCAAAAATTCTGACTGAGTTTTATGGTGCCCCAGTAGGTTCTGGGTTTTATCCAAAGTGTAATTTTTACTAATTGAAAGTCCTTTATTGCTTCCCTGACTCTTTTAAGGCCTGGTTTAAAATCAGTTACTTAGATACATATAAACCTGAACTTTAAGACTCCTGAGGTCTCTTTGATAGTTCATAAGTAAAAGAGCCATGAAGATATGGAGAAGCAGAATAAGTGTTAAGTAGATCTGTACCAAATTTTCTCAGGCAGCCACTAGAATGTAAGTTTCATAAGGGCAGGAACATTGTATTGTTCAGTGCTATATCCCCAGCATCTGTAACAGAGTCCATTCACTGTATTGTATTCAGCCTACCTACAAGTAGAATGCTAATTAAATAAATTGTTTCAAAAACCAACTTTGAGTTTTAGAAATTAACAATTGTTAATGGCAAAAGTTACTTTTTAACAGATAAGGAGAGTATCTTGGTTTTGGTAAATTGCTTATCAAAATATGATAGTGATGATATATATAAATATGAAAAGTTCAACTGTAGATTCTGTAAATTTAAATAACCTCTTCCCTAGAAATGGTTTATTTTGGGCTTCCTTAGTATTATTTAACAGGTGTTTTTGGCATTAGCCCAGATTACTGGTTTGATTTTTTTTTTTTTCCTTTAAGTTATGTGACAGCCAATTT
>NW_012148642.1:2566365-2572510 GCF_000956105.1 Propithecus coquereli | reverse complement strand
TATCCTTTATTTGCATTTACACAAGCGTATGTGTGTGTTAACAAATGGCATTATATTTTTTGAATGCTTTTGCAGTTTTCTTGAAGAGGTTTCCATTATCAGTTGTGTTCATTAAAAAAAATGCGTAATATTTTGTTAGGATAGCTGTTTTTTGTTTTTCTTATCTGGTGAGTTTTAATACATTAATAATCTTTGTTTCTGTTTTTGGTGTATGATGTGGTACTGAAATCCCTGTATGTACATCTTTGGGTACATTTGTAACTTTAATGTCTTGTTTTTTTCATTGTGAATATAAATTCCTTGATAGCAGGAATATATTCTCACATTGTTTTGTAATTTGGTTCAAGATCTGTCTCATAGGATTGAGCAAATATATAAGCATATACCAAAGCTAGTGTATTTAGTTATTTGAAGATGTTGCTATGCCAATTTCTGTTACTAATGTAGTCATTAACATAATATTGTCATTAATGTGTACTTGACAGTACACTCAAATGTATAAATTAACCCTTTGATTTGCTCTACTATGATATTTTTTATGGCTGGACGTGGTGGCTCACACCTGTAATCCCAGCACTTCAGGAGGCCGAGGTGGGAGGATTGCTTGAGTTCGGGAGTTCGATACCAGCCTGAGCAAGAGAGAGACCCCATCTCTACAAGAAATAGAAAGAACTAGCAGGGCATGGTGGTGCATGCCTGTAGTCCCAGCTACTCGGGAGGCTGAGGCAGGAGGATGACTTGGGCCTGGGAGTTTGAGGCTGCATGAGCTATGATGAGGCCACTACACTCTAACTCCAGTGACAGAGTGAGGCCCTGTCTCAAAAAAAAAAAAAACAAACAAAAAACCAAGAAACAAAAAAACTACTCGATGGTTGAATTCTTTCCTCAGTCTCCTAGAAAAATAGTTGTCAGAACTGTATTTGAACTACTCAGTTATCTGGGAGCTCACTAACCCTGAGGAAGCTTGTTCCACTTTGGAAAGCTGTGATTATTAGTAAGTATTTTCTTATATTGAGGGGAGTTAAAATCTGACTCACTTGAGTCCCTTGGGGCCATAATAAATCTATTTCTGCTTCTTAATGAAATGTTCCTTAGTTGATTGATGACTAGGTTCACATCTTAGTTGATTTTTCTCTTCTCCATCTAATTACTTTTGTTCCCTGATTTTTTTGTATATATAGCTTGGTTTTTATTCATACCCGTTTTTTGAAATGTCTTAGCACATAGACAGTGTTTTGGAGGGCAGTGATTTGCTTTAAAACCAGCCTTCAGTAGAGATTTCTCATGTTGCTCATACTGTGTCCTCTTTAAGTTCGTTTTATACCATATAGCTTTATATCAGTCATGCCATACTGTAATCCTTACTCTTGACTACTTAAGTTTTTTAATTTGTCTGATTATCTGGTCAGACTTTGTTTTTTTGGTTATTGTTTTTGGAGACAGGGTCTCATTCTGTTGCCTAGGCTAGGGTGCAGTGGCATCATCACAGCTCACTGCAACCTCAAACTTCTGGGATCAAGTGATCCAGCCTCCCAAGAAGTTGGGCCTACAGATGTGTGCCACCACGCCTGGCTAATTTTTCTATTTTTTGTAGGGACAGGGTCTTGCTCTTGCTCAGGCTGGTCTTGAACTCCTGGCCTCAAGTGATCCTTCTGCTTCTCCTTCCAATTGATTCTTTTATTTGCCTATCAGCCAACAGTCTCGACTTAGGGTTTTCTTTTTGCAATTGATTCTTTTCTGCTTCTCCTTCTAAAACGCTAGGATTATAGACATGAGCCACTGTGCCTGGCTTCATCATACTTATTTGTAAATTTGTTTCCTTGAATATATAACTAACTATATGACTTCATATTTATTTATTTAAATTCTATTAATCCTTTTGAATCTTGATCCAATGAATTTGCTATGCTTTTTAATTTGGGATGTACAATTGTACAATTGTACAAAATTGACCATATTCTTTGTTTTATACATATCCTATCCACGTTGTTGGCAAGAAAGTTAAATAGGCAGAGTCATTTTTACTTTTTTTTTTTTAATTTCACTTTTTATTTTTTGAGATAGGGTCTTGCTCTGTTGCCCAGGCTGGAGTGCGGTGGCGTGATCATAACTCACTGCAACCTCAAACTCCTGGGCTCAAGTGATCTTCCTGCCTCAGTCTCCTGGGACTACGCGTGTGCACTACCACCACTGGCTAATTTTCTCTTTTTTTGTGGAGACAGGGTCTCACTGTGTTGCATAGGCTGGTCTAGAACTCCTTGCAATCAAGCAGTCTCCCACCTTAGCTTCCCAAAGTGCTAGGATTATAGATCTGAGCCATCACACCCAGCCTCATTTTTAGATACTGTATACAAAGTTAAGTCCCAGACCTGTTTGCTATAGATACTGCAGACCTGTTTCTTGTTAAGAGAAACTTGGCTGTGATTAATACTGGCATAGTTTTGTTTTTGTTTTTGTTTTTGTTTTTTTTTTTAAAGATCTGTCCTCTTAATCTTTCATAGAAACTGAAACACTCTTTTCTTGGCTTTTCCTAAGGTTCGTTTGCTTCTCATTCTCTAGATCCAGTAAATGCATCATTGTCAGAAAGGTCTTCTTTGACTACCTCTTCCCAAGTGGCCTCCATGATTATGAGGAACATTACTATTTTATTAGGTCACCAACTTTGTTCATAGACGTTCTTTTTATCATTTGTTACCCCTCTTCTAGAACGTAAGTTCTGTGAAGTCAGAGACTATGTCTGTGTAAAGCGTAGTGCTTGGTACAAGTGGGTATTTAGTAATTAATTGAAGGAATGACTTCACTGCTGTCTGTGTTTTGTTGTACTTTTACTTTGTGTATAGCTTTTGTAACAAAACCAAAAGGAATATTTACTACACTTTTTTGAATTATTATTGTTATTTTTTTTAAATTTAGAGACGAGGTCTTAGTATTTTACTCTGGCTAGTCTTGAGTTTGTAGCCTCAAGTGATCGTCTTGCCTCAGCCTCCCAAAATGCTGGGATTACAGGCATGAGCTACTGTACCCAGCCACTTTGCTGAGTTATTTGTACTCCCTTTTCACCAACCCTTCAGAGATTTTGAGACATTCTGGTCACATATCTCCAACTGGAAAATCTCTGCTTCGATCACCCATTAATCACATCTGTAATTATCTTTGTATCTTGCTCAATTTTCCCCCAAAAGGGTTTCATGGAAGATTTTATCAGTTGCCCAGATACATGTAACAATGGATGGATTTTTAGGGATTATGTCTCAGATATGAGAAAAGCCTCTAGTTTGGTAAATAATGTCTAATTGGAAATTCTAAGTAGAAAGTTTCTAGTGTTCAGTAAGAGTTTTTATTTTCCTGACATATGCTTGTCTTAGGTAGGATTAGGTACTTGTTCTTTGTGAATTTGTATGGAGTCTTATTAATAAGTTATCTCTTTACTAGTTCAGTTGGATTGTTGTCTGATATAAGGGTCACCAGTCTGATTTTTGAGGACTCCGTCATTATTTGAAAAACAATGCTCTTCAAAGAACATTGACCACAGTTCAGCAATTTGATTTATACGTTTAGTTTGGTTTTAAATTAATGTTATCTGTCCTGTGTTATGAGGCTAAAGTGAAATATGTTGTGATATAGAAGCTAGAAGGTTTTTTAGGATTCCGAAAAGCTTGTCATATTCATTTGTTCTTAAGTACAAAAGTGATCACTGTTCCCATCTGTTGTAGACAGAATGGTGCTGTTATTTTTCTGACACCAAGTTTTATACTTGTCCTTGAAATTTTGTAATTTGAAAGTCCATAAACAAAGCAGCATCTGTATGACTTAATATGTGTTCTGAAGAGAACTGTGGTTGTTAATGTATTTTTGAAAAGTGTTTTCTGTTTTAATATTATGTATCTTCTTCCCCCTCCAGAGAATGGATCTTGGAGAGTGTCTAAAAGTCCATGACCTGGCTTTACGAGCAGATTATGAAATTGCATCCAAAGAACAAGACTTTTTCTTTGAACTTGATGTATGTGATTTTGCTTTAATGGATTATATTTTTGCAATAAAACATTTTCAATATGGATTAATATGTCAACAGGAGAAACTCTTAGCAAATTGTCTTCATTGTGGTTATATGAAGTGTAATATATACTTAAGATCATGTACTTTCTTGATAACACTTTTTAAAATATGAAGTGAGACTGAATATTTTAAGAAAATGTGTAAAAGTCACATAATTTATATATTCCTTTGAAAATTAAGCATATTCTTCCTAATAAAATGTAATGATAAGGAAATACCACTTTAAACAAATGTAATCAACTAATTTCTAGTGTATATAAGGGTCTTTCTCTAGTTATTCTGAATTTTTTACATTCATATTTATTTTTCACATGTATATATGTATATACAGTCAGCTTCCTGTATCCATGATTTCTGCACGTATGGATTCAAAATATTCTTGGATCGAAAACCAAAAACCTTGGATTGAAAATGTTCAGGGAAAAAAGATGGATTGTTGTGTCTGTACTGAACCTGTATTAATATAGACGTTTTTCCTTGTCATTATTCCCTAAACATTACAGTATAACATTTACAGAGCATTTACATTGTATTAAGTATTATAGGTAAACTAGAGATAATTTAAAGTATATGGGAGGATGTGTGTAAATTACATGCAAATACTACACCATTTTATATAAGGGACTTGAGCATCCTGGAATCAGTCCCCTGTGGATACCTAGGGATGGCTGTATATGCATATGGGGGTGGGTATTAAGGCTGAGGTTTTTAATGTAAAACTAATGGAAGAAATAGAAGATACCATTTAGGTATCTAAAAGAACCCAAAATGTGACCATATTGTTGCTTTTACATGAAAATTGCTGGTATAAAAATAGGGAAACTTTTTGTTCATATTTATAGAAAGGATTTATTTAAAGCGTCTGTATGAAGCATCAGCATTACATAAAACATACTAATGTGCATAAATCTCATGATACTTTTTATTAATGAGATACTATGTGTTTTTATTTGGTTTGGGATTTCAAGCAATAAATAGGCTCCCCTGTCTTTACTTCTCTGGACATCCAAGAATTTCTGCTAATGGAAATGAAAATTATCGTTGTAAATAGAATTTAATGTGTGGCTGGAACAATCAAGTGAAACACCTTAAAGTAATTGGATTATGATGTAATATACTCTGGGCTTAAATCACAGCAGGGCTCATCATCGTTAGGCTGTTTTCAGTCTTTTTCTATTATAGGATGATGATACATTATTTTCACACACTGAGTATTTATAGGATAAATATGTAGAAATAGAACAGCTAAGTCAAATACTAATTTTATAAATATTACTAAGTTGCTGTTTATGAGAATTATTGATTTACACTCCCACCAGTAATTTGTGAAATCATCTGTTTCCCCTCTGGCCACATAATGTGTTGTCCAGATTTCTTTAGACAACTTTGATAGATGAAATGTGGAATATAAGTATAATTTTAATTTGCATTTCTCTTATGAGTGAGTTTGAACATATCGCATATATTTAAGATATATTTCCTTTTTAGTGAACTGTCACTGCAGCTATTCGGGGGTTATTGGCTAATCTTGGATATTAGCATTTTTCTAATTGATTTGTACTAATGTACTCTTTACATATTATGAAGATTAGTTTTTTCCTTAGATATATACATTGCAAATATTTTTTTCTTTTCTTTTTTTTTTTTTTGGTATTTTGAGACAGAGCCTCACTCTGTTGCCCTGTGTAGAGGGCACTGGTGTCGTCATAGCTCACTGCCCAACCTCAAACTCCTGATCTCAAGCGATCCTCCTGCCTCAGCCTCCAAAGTAGCTGGGACTTCAGGCCGTGCTCTGATACCCAGCTAATTTTTCTATTTTTAGTAGAGATGGGATCTTGCTCTTCCTCAGGCTGGTCTTGAACTCCTGAGCTCAAGCAGTCCTCCCATCTTGGCCTTCCAGAATGCTGGGATTGTAGGCATGAGCCACCCCACCAGGCTGGATTTTTTTTTCTTTTTGCTTTGCAGAATTTTATTTTTTCATTTTTATTTTGAGGTGATAAGAGTTCTCTCTAGTAGTTTCTTCTGATATTTTTTGGCTTAATTTTATATACCTAAATCTTTGATCCATCTTGAATTTATTCTGGTCTAA
>NW_012148642.1:2559726-2563005 GCF_000956105.1 Propithecus coquereli | reverse complement strand
GTGTCATATAATTTTACCTGTAAAATATAACCATAATATCACATCAATATATTATGGTAAAATATAACCATAATATCACAGTAAAGTTAACAATAATTCTTTAATGTTATCTAATATTCAATATATGTTCATTGTTCTTGTCAGTTTGTTATAATCAGAATTCAAACAAGGTCCTATATATTGCATTTGATTGATTTGATGACTTACTACTTTATAACATTATTCTGTCAATTCAGTATACTAGTTCATTTTATGAAAATGCAGAATGGGAGAAAAAGATTTACCCAGGTAGAGTTCAGATGACATCATTAAAATAATGTTCAGAAATGTGTGTACAAAGGGAAATTGATTCCCTCGTTTGAGAAAAGGGTAACTTTTAGCCATTTTTTTCTGAAGATTGGTACTTTAAGATGGGCATCCTAAAGCACAAGAGATGTAGCTAGTATCTCATGGTTGAGAGACCCATAATGAGTGCTTGCTAGAGGCCAAGCTGTGTTGCATATCTGTCACTACAAAAGTTCCGTGTAACAGACCACCTCAAAACTCAGTGACGTAAACAGTAAATATTTAGTCCATGACTTTACAGTCGATGATTTAGGCTGTACTTGACTGAGCACCTATTTCTGTCTAAGCTGGGCTCATTCACATATCTGCAGTTAGCTGGAGGCTACTGAGCCATGCCCATAAGGCTAGCCTGGCTATGTTCTCATGGTGGTGGGAGAGGTGCAGAATCATCAAGCCCAGTCATACAAGTGCTTTTCAAGCCTTTCTTGGGTCATGTTTGCCACCATCCCAGTAGCCAAAGCAAGTTTATGGCTAAATTCAGAGTCAGAGTATGATGGCACACAGTTTCATGGTAAAGGGCATGGAAACAGGGAAGGGTGAAGAGTTTGGGGCATCAGTGCAGTCATTCAATGACATATTTAAAGGAAATACCACTTTGGCAGAGAGGGTAGATAGTGATAATAGAGATGGGAATCTCATTGAGTGAAGGAATATCTTGGATTGAAGGAAATTTGAAAAGTAAAGATTATTGGCAGAGTAGTTTGTTGGGACTGGATGTTCATACCAAATTAAGACCTTTGCTAATATAATTGGCTACATAGCAAACTAAATACTAATTTTGTGGCCAAAATAAAGACTGTATATGTATCATATGCATTTAAAACAGTAGGAATGAACTATGTTCCTATGATGCTGCTGCTGAGGAGGAGCATATCAAATCCCAAGGCAAGAATTAATCCCAGTGGAAAGCCAAGGACTAAGAGGGTGGGGGCACCATGCTAGTATACTGCAGATCAACATGGTGCTATGTAATCTGTGTGCAAGGCACATTTTCTCATTTCTCACAGCTTTGTGGCATAGGTACTATTCCTATTTCTTAGATGAGGAAATGCATTCAAGTTTAAGTAATTTGGCCAAAATTACACAACTAGTAATTGGTTTAGCAATAAGCCAGATCTGTTTCACTTCTGAGCTATATTTACCAGTTGCTTTACAATATAGCCACCAGTTCATTTCTTAAACTCATATTTGAGCCTATGCTATTTGTTGGGCATTGGAGATACAAACATGGAAAATACAGATAGCTATCCTGAAATAGTATGATATTTATGAGAGTAATTGTCAAAAAAGATACAAAAGTGTGGCACAAAGGAAGGGTATATATGTGTTTAAGTGAGGATGAGATGTGGTATTTGTTTAGGAATGCTTCACTGAAAAGACTCTTGAGGTGGATCTTGTTGGATGAATGGACATTCACTAGGCAGGCAGGGGGTCTGAGAGGTAAGGAGTGGTGTCCCAGGAAGAGGGAACAGAGGCAGAAAGCAACAAGGTAAGTTTGGTAAACTAAAAATAACTATAGATTATGTTATGAGGTGGGGGAACAGCGAGTGATGATTTAGGAAGGTATAGAGGGCTAGATCATGGAAGAAAAGGTATTTTATACCTGGAGCACACTGCCCAAGCAGAGGCTAGGAAGTTAGATTGGGATCGGTAGTATCCCTGACCTCACCGAGGTAAAGGCAGGAAGGCTCAAGACATCCTGATGTCTCATCAGCTTATGCGATATGCTCAGAAGTCATTGTTTGTACTCATATTGGCTTAGATAACAAGTCTTTTCTGAGCATTTCTGAAGTACTTTGAAGTTTAATATTCATTTTGTTGTTTATGCATGATCTTCTATTTCTTTTTAGGCAGAACGTGTTCATGAGTTAAATGAAGAAATTGGTAAATTGTTAGCCAAAGTGGAACAACTAGGAGCAGAAGGGAATGTGGAAGAATCCCAGAAAGTAATGGATGAAGTAGAGAAAGCACGGGCAAAGAAGAGAGAAGCAGAGGTACATTCTTAATAGTAGTAGATAAAGCTTTAATATTTGTACTTCTTGAAGAACATATGTTTGACTGGAAATTATTGAAAATGTATTAAAGGGAATTTAAAGCAATTTAAAAATATTGCAGTGGTTCATATTATGGTAATAGATTTTGTTTCAAAATTAGTGGTTTTTTGGAATTTGGAGCCATTGATCTGTTGAAATTTAGAACTGGTAAATGAAATTAAATTAGTAGTCAGTCATACATGCTCAATAGTTATACACACACAACAGACATACATACACACTCTGCATATACTTGGTCACTGTGATACCCTGTCCCCTGCTCAGCCCCCTTGCAACTGTAGCATTCTTGTTTCTCTTCCCACCCCAGTACAGTCTGCTAGCATCTCGAGAGCCTTCTCTCATTCTTCCTTCACAGCACAGGTCAAAACTGATATCCTGCAGACGCAGTTCTGTTTTGATTGGTGCACCTGATTTTTTTTTAGAAAATTGAGTGTCTTTGTTAGGGATTGTACTTTTTACCCTTTGCCATAGTCTCTAGTGCTCCTAACTGATCACACCTGGCCTGCTTTATAGTTATCTGCATGGCCTCCATAGATACCTGAGCTTGGGATCCCTCCTCTGCAGTTCGTCTCAATCCTGGGCACTCCTCTTTCTTTTTTTTTTTTCCCCTTTTAAACCTCTCACCAATTTTTTTCTTTTCTTTTTTTGTTAAGAGAGCGGGGTCTATTATGGCAAGCTCAAAAAAAACGAAGGAAGCTGGGTGCGGTGGCACACACCTGTAGTCCCAGCTACTCGGGAGGCTAAGGCAGGTACTATGTTTAATAGAGTATTCCCTTCTTTTGAAGGAGGAGGAGGACCTAATACATATTAGATATTTTTCACAGAAAAGAGAGAGTTGAAGGAAAACTTATTAATCAGAGTATCTTATTCCCAGCCATTC
>NW_012148642.1:2558144-2559311 GCF_000956105.1 Propithecus coquereli | reverse complement strand
GCACTCTAGCCCGGGCAACACAGTGAGACTCTGTCTCAAAAAAAAAAAAAAGAGTTAGATTCTTTAGTAGTTATAAGGATATTCAATTTTTTCTTGTTTTTTAATCACTTTTGGAAGTTTGTCTTGCACAGAAATCTCTAAGTTGTTGCATTTATTGGCATAAAGCTGTTCATAGTGTTCCCCTCTTTTTTTTTTTTTTTGAGATGGGATCTTGCTCTGTTGCCTCGGCTGGAGTGCAATGTTGCAGTCACAGCCCACTGCAGCCTCGAACTCCTGGGCTCAAGAGATTGTCCCAGCTCAGTCTCCCAAAGTACTGGGGTTGACAGGTGTGAGCCACTGCGCCCAGCCTACATTTCATTTTTAGCAAAATTACAGTTATCAGCATTGTAGAATATTGAGAAAACCTCTTAGAAAGTTGTGTTCTGTACCATGGTACAGTTGTTATGGTAGTTTCTTGGCAAAAATTATTTGGAGCTGTGTGACCTTTGACCTCCATTGGAGAGGTCCCAAGGGCAGAAGATGTGGATAAAGGGACACATATAATTTTCATGACAAAATAGCCATGTTTTTGTGTATTCATTAGAAAACATTTTGGGTATAAGCAATAATATATTTTATTTAATTGTATGACTTTTAATGAGGTTTATATGATCATTGTTTTTGTCACGTTTGTTCAGGAAGTTTATCGGAATTCTATGCCAGCTTCCAGTTTCCAACAGCAGAAGCTTCGAGTCTGTGAAGTCTGCTCTGCCTATTTAGGTCTTCATGATAATGACAGACGACTGGCTGATCATTTTGGGGGTAAACTGCACCTGGGATTTATTGAAATAAGAGAGAAACTTGAAGAATTAAAGGTACAGTGGTACATTAGTATCCCTCACCTTATCCTATTTAGCCACTTGTTTTTTTGATCTGTATTAGTTGTCTTTTTATACAATATTCTTGACTATGATTCAGTTAGGTTTAGTATCTGTTAACAAATCAAACTGAATGGTGTAGGATTATAAATGGAGATCCAAGCTAGTTTAGTAGATGATGTCTGAGAAGTAGACTTTTAAATATTATCCTGTTATTTTGGGAGGTAGCATTTTATGTTGGTATGATGAATTAGGAAGCTCTCAAAGTGGTTTCAACACTAATTAATGTATACAAATCCCCTGAAATTTA
>NW_012148642.1:2551946-2555538 GCF_000956105.1 Propithecus coquereli | reverse complement strand
TTTTTTTTTTTTTACATTGAACTTTGGCCCTTTATTTCCTCAATTCTAGGAGCCATAAACCATAAAAAATCCATTAATTTAATAATAGCTAAATGTACACATTCTGCTTTTATTAGTATTCATTAATTAATAAAATCATAATTCTTCATAGTATGTGACTAGGTCATGCTTACTTCCTCCAAGCTTTGAGCATATTATACTCAGTATCTCAAGTTTAAACGGACTTTATTTATGTTACGTATCTTGTGACGGGTAAGCTTTTGTCATTGTAAAGACAAAATTAAAGCTACATTTGGATATCTTCCCTTTTTAAGGGGAAGTGAGGTCAGTCTTCTTTTGAGGGAGAGGGGTATGTGTTTGTGTGTGTATTTTCATTTACCATAAATTTTACCTCATAGCTCTATCTTCTTCTTCTCTTGTGTATACTAAGACCTTATGGGAATATTGCCCAGTATTCTCATATTTAAGACAATATAAAATGGAATTTTTTTAAATAATAGAAAACTTTCACTTGAAATAAATAACATTTTAAGTAACATTGGAAATCTCAGTTTAAGATTCAGCTGAGGTGACCGTGAAATGAGAACAAAAATTCTTTGAAGGACTGCTTTCGTCTTGTAGATGATACGAAAGTACATTACATCTTATTCCTTTGCCTGCCAGCTGGCAAGTTTCTTTTGACATTGATTATAAAATGTAACCTTACTTCAGAAATGTTTAGAAAATTTTAAAAATCTGTGAATTTAAGGAACTGAAACTAAGTATGGAAGATGAGGGAATTAGAAGCTGGTATAAAATTACACAAGATGGGATTCCCACTGTGGTTTTGAAAAGGTTAAATGGGGGGAAAAATCACAGTCATTTACTGAGCATTTATTGTATGCCAGCTGCTATAACAAAGGAATTTAGCTATATTCTTCTCATCCTTACAAACCCCTATCTGCAGTGTGATTTATGTTACTGTCCCTCTTTTGCTAATGACAGACTAAGCTGAGGGAAGATAATGTAAGTTACCCAGGTCACACAGATGGTGAATGGTAGAGCCAGAGTTAAAACTCACATCTGGCTGAGCCCAAAGCCATGCTTCCAACCATGCTGTATGTTATCCACAAAAACCCCTGTGGTGTCCTAATAACCAAAATATTAACTATTACTGTTAACTGAGCATTAACTGTGTGCTAGGAAATGTGAAGAGTGCATTATGTAAAGCATATCTCAGCTGGGCGTGGTGGCTCACACCTGTCTAGCACTTTGGGGGAGGCCAAGGCAGGAGGATCAGTTGAGGCCAGGAGTTTGAGACCAGCACATCTCTACAAAAAATAGAAAAATTAGCCAGGCATTGTGGCAAGTGCCTATAGTCCCAGCTACTCAGGAGGATGAGACAGGAGGATCGCATGAGCCCAGGAGTTCAAGGCTGCAGTGAGCTATTATCATGCCACTGCACTCTAGCCAGGGCAACAAAATAAGACCTTGTCTCAAAAAACCAAGGAAAACCAAAAACAACAAAAACAAAGAGTATCTCATTTTATGTGAAGAAACAGATGTTCTAAGATTGAGCTAGCTGGGTGTTCTAGGGATTATAATATTAGGTCGTAGCTCCAAAGTGTATGCATCTTAGATCATAGAAATTTCACTGTTTCCAGAAGGGGAAAAAAAAAATGACAGAGATATTAAAAGATTCTTCCAGGCTGGGAAGAAATGGTTTCTGGATAATTAGGTAGTTGTGATGTACGGGTTGAGCATCCCAAATCCAAAATCTACCATGCTCCAAAATCTGAAACTTTTTGAGCACCAACATGATGCTTGAAAGAAATGCTTGTTGGAGCACTATAATTATAGCAAATATTTCAAAATGGGAAAAAATCTGAAATCCAAAACAATTCTGGTCTCAAGCATTTTTGGATAAGGGATATACTCCACCTGTACTGTGTGTTTTAGTCTTCCAGGAGCATATTCTTTGAGAGCCGGTGTCCTGGGTTAAGGGAGCTCTGGCAATGTGGAGACATCTGTAGAGTTTGTGGTGCATTTTGGAAAACTTCGTGGGCATCAGCACATGCTTTATATTTGTAAAATTAAGATAAAAATTAGAAATCAAGAATAATAGCACATTGCACTTTTTAAAAAATTTATTTATAGTCACTTTTCTAAAAATAGGTATTTTTTTTTTTAGGTCCCGATCACATAGCAAGAATCCCAAAAGGTATGTATCACACAAGATAGGTCTAAGTAGTAAAGCTGTGTTTTTCAAAAGTAGTTTTTATAGATGAAATATCTTGTAAAAATTAAGGAGACAACAAATTAATACTCTATTTCTTTTGTACTTGAATTTTCAGCATTGTTATTTGAGGAGAAACTCAAAGTCAAAAGATACTCATGAGCTACAATTTAGTTTGATCAGAGTAAAATTGTATACAGTGCTCTGGAGTTATAGGAGAAAGCTAAAAATATTTCAAAATATTTCTTTGAAATCATTTTTAGTAGCTCAGAGTAAATATGTAACAGGATTTATTTTAAAAAATTAGGTGGTACATTTAAAAAACACATTCTTAGAGGTTATACTTACTGAAAACACAAGTAGATAAATTTTTGAGTGAGAGATACACTGTGGGTTGAGGGAAACTAAAATGTTTAGTATATGCTACAATCTTTATATGAGTTTATTACTTAGCCTTTTGTACAGTGATCACAAAAACTTTGATTTTTGAAAGGGGCACTTGCAGCCTTAAAGAGGAAGAGAAAAAGGTAATACTTTCTTTTGACTTTCAGCGTTAATATCTGGGGACCTTTTGGAGTCTTTATAGTTTTTGCTAGTTGCCGATAAATTTTTTCTGTCTGAGAAAGGTGGGGAAACATGTTCTACATCATTATTTATTCTTTCTTAATTCATCATTTGCTATTCTCATTCCTGTTATTGAGCCTTTCTTCATGAATTCATTCCCATTCAGAATCCTGTCTCAGTCTTTGCCAAATCCTACCGTTCTTGTTTAGATCACATGTTCTTTTTGAAACCTTCTGAGTACTCCAGAGAGTAACTATTACCCAAGAACCTTTCCCTAAAAAGTAGAGCATTTGTTGTTACAAAAAAAAAAAAAACTCCTGTTTATATTAGCTATACCCCTTAGTACTTTGTAGAATCTTTCGATAGTATTTTTGCTTAAAACACTAAAAAACTAAAGGATGTTACTAAATGGACCAGTTTTGTCGGCTGATTTATATTATTATTTCTCAGATCCAGGCTGAGAAGTAGAAACATTAAATTATGATACTGCATGTTTACTGGTAGATTAATACAAGCGAGTCCCTTTGTTGAAAAGATAAAGTATTTGTACAAAGAACATCTTTAGATATATGCACCAGAAATTTAGTTCTACCATTCTAGTCCTGTTACCTTGATATTACAATAGCCTTTTAACTGGGCTCCTTATTTCTATGCTTGCCTCTTCGCCTTCTCATTCTGATTTTTGCATGTTGGCCAGAAAGAGCCCTTTAAAACAAACAAACAAAAAAAATACGGCCGGGCACGGTGGCTCACACTTGTAATCCTAGCACCCTGGGAGGCCGAGGCGGGTGGATCGTTTGAGCTCAGGAGTTC
>NW_012148642.1:2534075-2551331 GCF_000956105.1 Propithecus coquereli | reverse complement strand
TATATAAAAAAACGAAATCAAATCTTGTCATCTTGTAGATCCAGGTCCAGAGAGCATCGCAGACATCGGTCTCGCTCCATGTCACGGGAGCGCAAGAGGAGAACTCGATCCAAATCTCGGGAGAAGCGCCATCGCCACAGGTCTCGCTCCAGCAGCCGCAGTCGCAGCCGTAGCCACCAGAGAAGTCGGCACAGTTCTAGAGATAGGAGCAGAGAACGATCCAAGAGGAGGTATTGATGTGTCGATCAGAGGATGTAGAGCTACCTTTATGTTTTACAGTTGTTTGTTTACTTGTTACTTATGTTTAGAGCTTAGATTCTTGGTTTAAAATTTGCATCTGGTAATATGTACACATTTGTGTGAGTGCAAACACTTTTTTCCATGATTATATGGGTTCTGAAAAAATATACTTATGAGCAAAAGCAAGAAATTGGAACTGATATGTGCAGAGGTTATTGCTTGTCTTGGAAAAAAGTTCTTTATAGGCAAATAATTTTAGGTACCAATACTCTTACAGTTTTTTCCATATGTAGTAGCAAATTAGGGGCTCTGAGGAGTCCTTTCATTAATATTGTTTTCAAGATGTATTTGAACTGGTATACTTTTTCAGAGTAGACACATTCTAGTATATTCTTATTTAATCTGCACTGTAGATATGCATTGTTATATACCTTTAGCTTGGCAGGGCAGATTCAGAATCTTACGGAAGCTACAAGACTTCCTTGGTATAATGAGAAAACTCAAAAGGGGCAGACACAGAGTAAGGTATGTTTAAGGACCTGAATCTCTATTGAGAACGGACAAAGGATTAGAATTTGGTAGAGGAGTTTAGCACTCATTGTCTATATAGACCAAGCTCCCAAAATTTCTCAGGTCACATGATGGCCCTTAAACCAGGTAATTTCTATGTAATAAACCATGCTTAAAATGGCTTTTGTCTTGACAGCTAAAGCATAAACATTTTTTGAGTATGTAGTACATAGTAGTCTTACATTTTCTGTGGACTGTTATACATAAAGTCCATAATAGAATCCACAGAAAGCTGTTAAAATCTTTATTTATTTTGACTCTCAACTAGCCAGTCCCTGAAGTCATTTACAAGCTGAGTTTATTAACAGGATCTTAGTGTTTTGTTTATTTCTTACATTCTGGCCTTGTTCTAAGTAGTCCTTAAGATGTCTTTAATCAATTAAAATTATATACTTTTTACTGTACTAACAGTCAATAATAACATAGTTGAACAACTTTATTCAAGTTGCTCTATGAAGTTCACTATGAGTTAGAACGCAGGACCAACATCTTTGACAATAATGAGACTGGTATAAAACAACATAAAAGTACTAAACTGTATGTCATAGAATAAATGATCTAAGAGTTTAGATGAGGGAAATACCACAGTAATCAAAAATGGCATCAGGTAGTTGATGGAACTTGAATAAAGTCAGTAAATTTGAACAGGTAGAATCAGGCGGGAAAAAGATTCCACGTAGAGTGACTATCATAGGCAAATGCAGAGAATGATCAGGGAATTTGTAAGGGATAGTGAGTTGTAGGCCACTGGTCGCATACTCTTGAAACTGAATTTTTGGGGCTACCCTTAATGCAGTGTTCAGAAATAGGCATTTTTTAAAAGTTCTCTGCCTGCACACTAAATTTTGAGAGTCATCCTGCTAGGTATTGGAAGGTCTAGATAATTTCTTGTGTTGATCTGCCCAAGTGTCATTGTTTCTGGTGTTGGTGAACTCAAATGTCCTTATTGGTGGTGGAATGGGCATGAAGTCCCCTTGTCTGAGACTGTGTTATCTTAGTCCCTGGTGCTTCCTGTACTTACGAAGTTGTATGGGAAATTTTTCCACCGTACTACATGACACCCCTCACATTTAAGATTTCAGCATGTTCATAAAGAGGATTATTTTTGTAAAACTATTAAAAGTGTTACTTTTCTCAAGATCACTTTTCATCTTTGAATTCAAATTATTCTCTTTTAAAGCATCATTGTTTTTACCAAAAATTAGCAGATAATTGCTATTAAAACTACGTGTGATTACATGAGATGACAAGTTATTGCTATGTGTTTAACTTTTCCAGGTAAAAATTCCAAAAATTCCTTTTATGTTTTGCTCCTCTCCTTAGCCTACTGTGAAATATTGGACATAAGTAGACTGTCTTTTTGTGACTTTTTCCTGGCAGCAATTACCATGGTAAACAAGGACCACTTGCAGCTTTCTGTTCTATTCAGACATGTATAGTGCAGACTTCAGAGTCAGACTACGTGGGTTCAGTGGCCTTGGCCAAGTAACTTAATTTCCTACCTGTCTCCCATCTATTAAGTAGAGATAGTAAAAGTACCTGCTTTATTAGGATTATTGGTAGTTTGAGTAACATAGTATATGGAAACTGCTTATAAGTGGGACATTGTAATCTCTTAACAAAACATTAGTTGATTCTCATCTCATAGTTGTATTTCAGTTACTGTTACTGACCTCTGGGACCCTTATTCTCAGGTATCATTTATCCTGCAAAGGCTATGGATAGGGCTGGTGTAGACTTGCACAGCTGGACTCACATTGTGAATTTTTTTTTTAACACATTTTTTTTAAGTTTATTAAAACCTTCAGTAAAATGCTCAAAGTTGACATTTAATGTTATAGACTTTTTTGTTTTACCCTCAACTATATTTCTAAAACTAAGTATAGTAGTAGTTTAATTTTTTTCCTAACTGTATTATTCATATTTTTGGCAGTACCTCAGATCCTAATTCTGAACATGGGTTAAGTGAGATATGTAAAAGTACTATGTCACCGGTAAAGAACCAAATGAATGTTACTGATTCATTCTAGCTGTTGAAAGTGTAGAAGATTCCATATTTATTCTGATCCCATAATATCCTTTGGTTTTCCTTCTGATTTAATCTCTGATATGAGCTTTTTTGGTTATTATTTACCTTTCTGATTGAAGTTAGGAATGGAGAAGGTAGTAACAACTTAATAGTTATGGTTAATCGAGATTTAGTGCAGTGAGCATCTTTACATGTCTTTTATTCTGTTTTTGTGTTGGTTGAGTGAGCTAATTCAGGAGGAATAAAGCAGATTTTTGAAATAATAAAGTTATTTAAGCCATATTATTGAGTAGTTCTATTGTCTTAGTCGGGTGTTGGCAAACTGTTGCCTACAGGCCACATCTGGCCCATAGTTTGTTTTTATACAGTCAAGCAAGCCGTAGATGGTTTTTATGTTCTTAAAGTGTTGATAAAAAGGAAAGTACACTATTAGAGAGATTGTGTGTGACCGCAGCTCCTCAGATACACTGTCTGGCCAGACAGCAAACAGAAAAGTATTGCTGACCTCTGTTCTATTGTAAGTCATTGATTTCCCTCCAGTTTGGAATCTATTCTATTTTTTAAAAATTTGATAATACCTTTCACTTTTTAAAACTGTTTATCTATAGATTTTATATTACATACCCTTTTTATGGATTGGAGCTTTGTGGTTGTCTTTGAGACAACGAGAGTCATTATTTTGCCTTATGCTTTTTGACCCTCAGCTATTTGTTTTCACCCATCTTTGAGTTCCTTATCAATTCAGGTCATGCTCTATTCTCTGTGAAAACTAACTCCTCTTTCTTGGGTATATTCTTCTATATATCTTCAGCTGTCAATATCTTAACATTTATCCTATTCTTTCATTTGGGTTTTTGGGTTTCCCAACATATTTTGCTCCTCAAATTAATATTTTTCAGATCCTCAAAAGAAAGATTCAGAGACCAAGACTTAGCATCACGTGACAGAGACAGGAGTTCAAGAGACAGATCACCTCGTGACAGAGATCGAAAAGATAAGAAGCGGTCCTATGAGAGTGCTAATGGCAGATCAGAAGACAGGCGGAGCTCTGAAGAGCGCGAAGCAGGGGAGATCTAACTAGCAGTGTACATATTTTCAATCCTAAGCTTCCCATGGAGTTACATACATTGTTTAGTTTACAGCTGTTCAGGTTGACAGTGAGCAGATCCAGACACCGATCCAGTTAGGCTAGATGGACAGTATCTAACTTGATCTGAACTGAACCTGTTTTCCTTGATGAAGCCTAAAACTACATCCATAGTTTCTGATGAACCTGTAACACAATTCTGAAAGTACCGTTTTATATAATAAGACACTGATCTCTTTATTCTTTCAAGTAGGAGTAATAGTAAACCAATTGTGTTACTTGCCTTGGGATTTTTTTGAACATTTGTAAAATGCTGTCTTCCTTTCTAATCTAAACAGCAGCAGCTTTGGGAATTGTTCTTTTTAATTTTTCTTCCTCTGACTTTTGTATCCCATAATACCTGCACCCTCCAATCGTAAGAGAAAAGGGGACAGGGAAGCAATATAGCTTCTGTTCTAGGTAAGGTTCTATTCCCATTATTAACTTGCTGATTACAGTTCAGAGCATTTATACTGGAATGTGTGCTGGAGAAATTTATAATATTGGGGTTTTGTGTTTGTTTAACGGTGCCTATTTAGAGTTGGAAGTTGAACAGCTGTTGTATTACATACTTTTGCTTTTTTATTGAAATTTTGAAATCAAACTTGTCTTGATTTTTCTGTTCTATTGAATTGCGATGTTCTGTCGGGGGTGGGGGCAGGGACTTTTTCGTAATAAGCACTTGTTTTATTTTGTGTGTGTGGAGTATAAAGGCTACACCCTTATTGTAAAAAATAATAATAAAATGAAAGAAACAATCACCACCATTATTAAACTAACTCGTCTAGTACATTGTCACTAGAACTGTTTGCTGTGGGCATTTCCTCAGTTCTGTTACATCATTAACAGTGCCTTACTGTGCAAGGCACTAAAGGAAATAAATATGTACTTGCAGAGATTCCAGATGAACTGTTGTTCCACACGGTCTGCTTGCTGAATGTATTCCAGCCACTACAGGGTTGTCTGTAACAAGCACTATAGAGAAGGACTGGACCTGCAGAAGAAATTGGGGTATTTTTGTTTATTTTTCTTCTCATTCAACAAACCTAAATAAAAACAGTGTACATGTAACCAACATAATGAGACTAAGTTTCTGCATTGAAGAGCTGTATACCCACTAGTGACTTAAACTATAGTTGGCAGGTATCACATGTGATTCTAGAAAATGAGGAACAAAAATGCATTAAGTCATGAAATTAGTATCTATGAGTATAGTTAACTAAGATCACCTTTCAAGAATTATTCATGTCTTTGTGCCCCAAGTTTGACAGATTCCATGTGAAACAGGTGGCCTCTGGATGTGCGAGAAAAAACACAGAGACTAAGACTGTTCCAGTGAGAATCAGATTTACATCGAAAAAAGACATGCATCAAGTCCCCAGTGTACCAACCTATGTGGCATTAACTGAAGGTTTGCTGCCGTATTTGGTTCCACGCATTCAATTTATATGGAGTTTAATTTTAGAGACCCATCTGCATAAATGGCCCATTTCCCTTTTAGTTTTGTGTGCTGAGGAATTGTTTTGTATCTGCTTCATTCCTGGTAGTCTGTGCTGTTAATCCTTACAAGCACTGGGGATTTAGTACCTGGGGGTGTGGAGTAAGATTAAAAGGGTTAGCTGGCAGGTGCAAGGAAGGATGTCTGGGACCTTCCCCAGTATAGTTAGTGGCATAGCTGGAGTTAGACATCAAACTCTAAAACATACTTTAAAAATATGTTTCATTACATTTGTATAATTAGAATTGAATATATAGGTATTCATGTCTTTATTATCAGCTGATACCACAGTTGTGATTTCAAGGTGTTCTATCTAGGCTATATAGATAGAAGGGGGCAGCAATAGCCCTGTTAGGGCAGTGACAGCCAGTGATTGCCAGTGGAGCACACCATCATCGGGGCTGTGCACTATGGCGGGTCACTTCAAGTGCATGGTGCTTCACATGAGTGATCCCATTTTTAAAAATCCTTTTAAAACAAATCCATTGCTTGGACACTTCTTGTATTTGGACTTTCTGATGAGCAGTCTACATTTTATTTATTTATTTATTTTTTTTTTTGAGACAGAGTCTCACTCATGCCCAGGCTAGAGTGCCGTGGCGTCAGCCTAGCTCACAGTAACCTCAGACTCCTGGGCTCAAGCGATCCTTCTGCCTCAGCCTCCCAAGTAGCTGGGACTACAGGCGTGCACCACCATGCCCAGCTAATTTTTTTATATACATATTTTTAGTTGTCCAGATCATTTCTTTCTATTTTTTAGTAGAGACAGGGGTCTCGCTCTTGCTAAGGCTGGTCTCGAACTCCTGACCTTGAGCGATCCACCCGCCTCGGCCTCCCAGAGTGCTAGGATTACAGGCGTGAGCGACCGCCTGCGCCACGCCAGCAGTCTACATTTTAAATAATCATCCTTGAACAGGCCAGACACTCTGAATTAGAAAAACCCTAAAATCTCAGTCTCGATTTCTCATACACAATTTTTTTTTTTTCTTCCCCAAGACTGAGTCTCACTTTGTTGCTCTGGGTAGAATTCCGTGGCATCAGCCTAGCTCACAGCAACCTCAAACTCCTGGGCTCAAGCGATCCTCCTGCCTCAGCCTCCCGAGTAGCTGGGACTACAGGCACGCGCCATGATGCCTGGCTAATTTTTCTGTTTTTAGTGGAGATGGGGTGTCTCTCTTGCTCATACTGGTTTCGAACTCCTGACCTCAAGCGATCGTTCCTCCTCAGCATCCCAGAGTGCTAGGACTACAGGAGTGAGCCACCTCACCTGACCCAAACATAATTTTTGGTACTTTTCTTTGTTAGCTGGTGACTGAAGTAGAAAGGATAACTAAGTATAGTCATATTTGCAAAAATATTTGACCCTCTGGGGATGTCTCACTGAGTGTTTTTACCTTCAGTAAGGCCTCTTTCATTTTGCCGTCATCGAGCAGTCCCCCAAAGCTCCCTTTGCTGAGCTATGTCAGCAGCATCAACTGAAATTGAGGGAGAAAGCCTCCATGTTTAAGTAGACTTGTTAAGACTTTCTTACCTCTGATTATAAGGCCTAAAACCAAGGTTAATTTATCTTTTCCAAGTTCCATTTTGATTCTATTTTAGTATGTTAATAATAGCTATCAACATTGGCCTTTTGAGCCACAGATAAGCATCCATTCATTACAATTTCCACAAACATTTTTACCATTTGATGTGGTAATAAATTCTCAGCTGGGAATGCTGGTTCACCTCTATAATCCCAGCACTTTGTGAGGTCGAGGTGGGAGGATCATTTGAGGCCTGGAGTTTGAGACAAGCCTGGGCAACATAGTAAGACCCACATCTCTACAAAAAATTTTTAAAAATTATTAATAACTAGGCATGTTGGTACGAGCCTGTAGTCCCAACTACCCAGGAGCCTGAGGCAGGAGGATCATTTGAGCCCAGGAGTTCAAGGCTGCAGTGATCTGTGATTGCGCCACGGCACTCTGCCCTGGGTGTTACAGCAAGACCATGTGTCTAAAAAATTTTTCTAAAAAATTACCTTTTAAAATGGTTTTCAGGTAATGGTCATCTACATGTTATATGTTTTTTCAGATAAATGCTGGTGATAATTACTAAAATGTGTATAGGTTTTTAACTTTAAAAATCCAAGTAAATACTACATAGTTAAAAAAAAATACACATATCTAAGGTACACATATTCAGCTGCTAACGGCTATACCAGGTCAAACCATCGAAACGTGTCCCTTCACCTGGTAGCTAGCTGCTGCCCTGAGCTTCTTAAGAGCCTTCCCCCAACCCAAGGCCATCCTCCCATCCCTCAAGTTTGATGTCTGGCACAGCCAAGAACCTCCAGAACTTAGTTTGCCACAACATGCTATACTGACTTAAGCATTTTGAAAAGCATCTTTTGTTTTTTTGTTGTTGTTTTTAGCATGAAAAAGCAAAGCAGTTTACATCGTGATTTTATTATACCTTGACTGTTAATAATTAAAATTTCCTAGGATATAAATAAGGCAATTTAAAGTTGCCCTTTCTCAATATTTTTCTTTTCACTGCCTTTTCTTATTTGAAAAAATAGTCCCTGCCTCAGTGGAGTCAGGAAAGGCTGAAGAGGGCTGAGAACATGGTTTCATTGGCAAAGGCTGACCAAAGGGACCAGCTAGGGGTCTGCCGGCAAAGCAGTGCTGGGGTCACAGGTGAGCAGGACCTTGGAGGCTCTGGGGCCAGCAGGAGATGCTTCTGAACTGTAAGGTGCACCTGTGCATTCTCCAAGTACCAGCAGCAACATCAGGGTGTTAGAGGTTTGGGGTCTACAGGCATGTCTGGGGATCAGACTAGGCTAATGGTCAGCATAGCAGGGTTTGGGCTAACAGCAAGGCACTGATACAGGGCTGGGCACTCAGTCAAGTGAGGATCCAGGAGATGGGGCTGGATAGGAGAGGCCAAAAGCTGATACCAGCACCAAAATCCGCTCTTGGCGCTCCTTTGGGAGACCAGCTCTCCGGATCCCAAACGCAGTTCACTCCTGTCTCTTGATACTGTTGGCTACCAGTAACAGAAAATCCAGTTCAAATGGGGCTAAAGAATGAAGGGACTTTATTGGCTCATGTGATCACATTGCATCTGCCAGCTGCATCTGTGGGTTAGCAACCTGAGCCTTACATCCATATGAGGAGAAACCATTCCATCTTGTGTCTCTATCTTAAGAGCAAAGCATCTTTTCCCAGAAGCCTTGGGCAGCCTTTTTCTTACATCCCTGTGCCTGGCGTGGAGACCTACACAGTAGATGCTCAATAAATGTGGAAATGAATGAATGAAGTGCCTCCTTTCAAACACGCATTAACTCACATAATCTCGTTTGATTCGTACAACAATCCTGTGGTTACTGGCAGGGCCTATATGCCATCACCGTCACGCCATTGTCCAGAGGAGGCTGAGCCACGTGTAGTGACTAATCAGAAGACGAGACAGTCACCTGACATCTTTTTCATTCTAAGTCCGAGGCTTTTCCTGGCATAACATTGGGACGGATATGTCTGGGCTGGGAGTGGCAAGAAGGGAGCAACAGAAATGTCCAGAGAGGGAACAAAAATGGCCGGAATGAGTGAAGCAGAGTAACGGTATGTACCGTTCCACTTCCAGAACCCTTCGTTACCGCCTCACGTTAGCATCATCTAGCTCTCGAGCTAAGAGTAACACATGAAGAGCCCACAGTTACCCAAATTGGGATATATGAGTTACATTCTTTGGTTTCCTGAAATTTTTTTTCCAGAAAGTTTGATACAAATTTCTCGAAACCATTGTTAAAGTCTATTATGTGATGAAATACAAAGGAGACCAAAGAAATAACTGATAACCAGTAACAGTGCTTGGATCCTGATTGGATCTTTGTTCAAAAAACAGTGGACTAACTGGGAAAATTGGGGTATGATTAAATGTGAACTTACTGTTCATCTTATTCAGTGTAATGGTGGGATTGCAATTGCATGGAAGAATGTTCTTAGGAAATGTGAACTAAAGTATTTACAGGTGAATTATCGACGTCTGCAACTTATTTTCAAATGGTTCAACAATTTGATATGGCTCAGCACATGTATGTATAAATAAAGACCAAATGTGGCAAGAAGTTAACAATTGTTAGCTCTAAGCAGAAGTCATATGGGTGTTCATTGTCGTTTTCTGTATTTTGAAACTTTTCACTAAGTTCAGGGGGAAATTCTTAGATTTTCTATGTAAACCATTACTTTTAAATGTGCTGTGCTGGCTTAAATGTAAATGGCTGTTTTTAGGCAGATAAACAAATGGTATATATCCCTACTACAAAGGAAGGAATTACTGATACAGGCAGCATCGTGACTGTCTTTAAAAAACGCTAAAGGAGCCAGACACAAAAGAGTACAGACTGTACAGTTCTCTCTATAGAAGATAGGTGTTTGAGAAAAAATATGGTCTGTGAACATTCTGTGTCAGAATCACAAAAGAGAATATACGAATGGCCAATGAGCACATACAAGGATGCTCAATGTCAGCACTCATCATGAAAATGTAAGTTAAGACAACGAAATCGCACCACACATCCAGTAAAATGACCAAAAGTTAAAAGGACTGACAGTACCCAGTGTTGATGAAGATGTAGAGCAGCTGGAACTCTCATGTCTGCTAATGGGATTGTAAAACGTTACAGCTACTTTGGCAAACAGTTTGACTGTTTCTTACAAATTAAGCATATCCTTACCATACTACCCAATAATCCTACTCTAGGTACCCAAAGGAAATGAAAACCTATGTCCAATGAAAGACTTGTCTTTGAATGTTTATAGCAGGTGTTTTCAAAACAAATTGTATGTATCCCTACAAAGGAAGGAATTACGGAATCATCCAGCAACATGACTACCTTAAAAACATGCTGAGCTAAAGGAGCCAGCCACAAAAAACATACTGTCAAATTCTCTTTATATGAAATCCTAGACCAGGCAAAACTCACATATAGGGACAGAAAACCGATTTTCCTGGGGCTGGGGGTCAGGGAGAACCAAGGATTAACGGCGAAGGGACACAAGGGAACTTTTTCTTCCCTCAGACAAATGTTGGAAATCTGCATCTTGATCGGCAGTGGTTACCTGGGTGCCTACATTTGTCAAAAGGCACTCTTGAAATGGGTGCACTTTCTTTTGTGTGAATTACACTTCAATAAAGTTTATCTAAAATAAACTTTTTTCCTGTTGACAATATGGGCTCTTTTACGCAGGGTTTCTCAAAATTGGTTCCTGGACCATCGGCATCGGGCTCACCAGGAAAGCTGGGAGAGACCTGATTTGGGGGCCCCTGTCCCACCCCTGACCTCTGCTGAATCAGAATCTCAGGCACTGGGGGAGGGCGAGTTGCGAGGGCTTAACAAGGTGACTCTTAACACCAGAGGTCCAGAGCTGCTGCCCTGGTGCATGTGAGCCACTGGGCCAGCCAAGTCGAGGCTGAGCTCAGAAGCTCTGTGACATCAGCCAGTGCTGGTGCCAACGCGGGATGTGAATTTCAAACTCTGGTGCCTGGCAGTGCCTGCCTGGAGGGAAAGGAGACTAGAAAATTCCAGGAATTCCGTGCAGACCAACCTGCTGTGTAACTTTCCTCATCCAACTTCTGCTTTGTAGAAAGGGAAAGGTACGCTCTGAAGGAGAGGCTGAGACTTGTGAGAGTTTAGCTCAGTGAAAGAAAGACGTAGAGGCTATTAACACAAAACAGGCAGTCCAAAGAACCATTTCTCAAGTTAGAAGTTGTCATGTCAGGCTGCACACCGCAATCTCATGGGCCTTCTCTAAACTTCTGATTTCTATTTTTATCAAAGTAGGACATGAATATTGTGGGTTTTTTTTTTAAGGTGAACATAAAGGTTTTAAGCTTGTAAATACACATTTTAAAAAGTCAGTCCCCTGCAGCCTCATTCCTGTTCTTTGGAGGCCAACATCTAAAAAAATTTTGAGTTATATACAGTCAAGTACACAATGTTAAGAGTACAGCTTGATAAGTTTTTATGTGTACACAGTCATCCCTTGGTATCTGCAGGGGGTTGGTTCCAGCACACGCCCCCATGCAAAATCCATGAGGCTCGAGTCCCTGATACAACACGGGGTAGTATTTGCATGTCACCCACACACACCATTCTGTGTACTTTAGATTCCCTCTGGATTACTTATGATACCTAATATGATATAAATGCTATGTAAATACTTGTTATATTGTTTAATTTCTTTATTGTCATACTGTTATTTTTATTTTTTGAATATTTTCAATCTGCATTTGGTTAAATTTGCAATGCAGAACCTACAGATACGGAGGGCCAACTGTACGCTCACCTCCCATCCATATCAAGATACAGACCCTTTCCAGCACCTTGGAATGTTCCCTGATGCCCCTTCCCAGCTAATAGTCCCCCCCACATAACCACTGTTCTGACTTCCGTCACCATCGGTTAGTTTTAGGCAACCACTTATATTCTTTTTGCTGTTCCTTCTAGTATTTGCCTTCATACTTCTAAATAATATATGCTCACAGTGCTGCTTCTTGGCTGCCAGCTGTACAGCATAGCTTCCTCGGTGGCAGACTGGAATTTCACTCACTCCTCACCAAGTGAAGCTAAAAATTTCCAGATTTCCAGGCCCTAGCGCCACGTCTACCGCTTGGCCACCCTTCTAAGATTCCACGTCTGGGGCTGAGTCTGGGCACCTGTGTTCTTTAACTTCCATGGATGATTCCAAGGGGCACCCTGCCTGGGGAACCCAAGCCTGTGGTCCTTGGCCCTGAAGCTGGGAGGGGTCGAAGGGCTCCTGATGTTAAAAACCAGCCTGAAGCCCAGACACAGGATGTTTGCTGGGAAGGGCTCTGAAGAGAGTTAAAAATCGACCATGTTCTTAGACTCCCAGGTTAATTTTTAGCTGGAATAAAACGAAGGCCATGTGAAACACCAAAGTGTTCCTAAGATCTCCTTGCTTGTCAAGTGTGCTCTTTAGGACCCCATATCTAAATACTTGGAGTTTCAGCTTTGCCCTTGTCAGAGCTCAGGTGTGGCCCCAGTTTGTTCTCTTTGCCTGTTCAGTTACAGACCAATTCATGATCGCACCTCACTCATTCTCTCCCCACCACTGGCCCCCATGGGTCTGCCTGTAACTGCAGGCGCCGGCCACCTTTCCTTCCTTGCTGGGAGTATGAAGAGCCAGACCCCTCTGCGTGGCAGTTCTCTTACTGACCTGCTGGTGCTGGGGCCCATGCCTGCCCCCCAACCCTGAGCCCCCTGGATTCCTGGCCTGCTTCTGGGCCCCTCTCCTTGCTGCTCACTCAGAGTTTGCAAAAATCAGAACCGACCTGCAGCCTGTCCCTGTTTTTGAAAAGTATTTACAAAAGGAAAATGTCAGTTTTCTACTTAGAGTAATAAATAGGACCAGATCCACTTGTCTGTTGATCATTGTGTTCTACCAGCCAAATGGCCAGACGTGTGCTGCGGCAGCACAGAGCTGGCACGAGGGGGCGCTCACAGTGTGGTGTGGTGGCCGGAGCTAGGGTTTAGGGACAGACTTCATGAGCCCTGAATCTGCCACTTACAAGTTGTGTGACCTTAGGCCATAGTAATAATAGCTCGTATTTACTGAGGCCAGGCTAAATGACCACCCCTGCGCTGAGAGGTTATCTGCATCCCTCCGTCATTCACAACAGCAAACCCGTGAGCCAGATGCTGTTGTCATCCCCGGTTGTACAGATGAGGTTGCTGAGGTTTAAAGAACTCAGTAAGGTACCGAAGATGCCGTGATAGGGCCTCAGGGTTTGAATGCAGTTTGGACTAACTCCAGGGCCCGCGTCTCTGTGTTACTGAGTTTATTGAAAGGCAAAACCTATCACAGAGATGCCTAAAATGATCATGGCTTCCTCCCTTTTTAAAAATCTGCTTTATTGGATGTAATTTGCACACAATAAAATTCACCAATTTTAAGTGTAAGTTTTGACAAACGTATGCCATCGTATGACCACCACTGCGGTCGGTCATGAAACAGAATAGTTCCCTGTCCCCAGAAGTTCTCTCCTGCCCTCTCCCAACCCTCTCCCCAGGCCTCTGGCCCCTGCGATGACTGTCTATTCAGATCTTTTCTGCCCTCTTAACCAGGACTCGACCTGCAAATTTCTCAAGTCTCATCTGTCGCACGGAGATAAAAATACAAGCATGGAAGACTCCTACTGTTTTGTCCCCGCTTCACCCACGGTCCTTTCCAGGGAGCTCCGCCTCTGCCCGGCTGCAGTCATATTTCAGTCAACGTGGAAGTTTCCATACTAATAATGCGACCTCACTCCTGGCCACGGTTCAGTGGTCCAGAGGTGGGTGCCTGAGCCTACTTAAGATAGAGTCCTTCCTTGTGACTAGAAGTTTCCGGCTCAGACTGGCTATCCCCTTAAATTGAGGACAAGTTGAGAGCTGTTAGTGGCCATGTGACACTGTGTTCCCAAGGAGCAGATAAAGTTGGCCCCCATAGGAGAGAATGACCTAGACATGTGAAGAGCCCTGAGGCCCTGTGCTGTCTTCCCACTCTTGGCCTCTCTGAGGCTCTCTAGAGCCTTCTAGCAATTTCCTCTTCTTGCTTAGGCTACTTGGAATTGGGTTTTTGTTTCTAATAACTCAAAGAATCCAAACTAACCTGCGAACTTATTGGGTCATTGTGGCGCTCGAACACATTAATATATATGAAGTGCTTAAAAACGCTCCCTGGAACCCAGCAAAGTTGCCAGAAATGGCAGCTGTTACGTTACTATGTAGAAGATCTTCCCAGCGAGAGGTGCCACGTAGTGTGACTCGCTGCCTTCACCTTCGCTAGGTGTCCTGGGATTCTCACAGACACATACACCTTAGCCCACAGCCCCACCTGCACCGCGTAGGGAAGGACCTTTGGGGTTCTGGGCCAGACCTTGAATTGACAGGGGCCAAAAACACCCCAGGGAAGTGAGAAATGCCATCTGCGAGAAAGAGGCCATTGTGTACGATTGACGGATCCATCCATCCTCAACACTTCCTACAAATATGCACTCAAGAAATTAATTATTAACTAAGCAATTACTCATTTTTCCACACTGTTAGGAGGCATAAATTGTAAGCAGTTCACAGAAGGGATCGCGTTGTTATTGGTCCAGTTCTTCTCCTCTCCTGGCATCCATGCCCTTTGCTCCCTGACCTTGCAGTTCTGTCAACTGAAGGAGCAGGCCCATTCCCCACCCCTTGCCTTTGGGTTTGGCCGTCTCCCCTGCTCTGGCCGATGGCCTGTTGGTGAAGGATGGTGTGCCAGTTCTGACCTAGGCTCCGAAGGCCTTGCGTGTTTCTGCTCGTCCTCTTGCGCCTCTGCCATTGCCATGAGGAGAACATGCCCCACGACCCTGGTGGTCCAAGGATGCCAAAGGAAACATGGAGCAGGGATGCCGTAGCCATGGCAGCTTAGAAAAGGCCACCCCGAGCCAACTTGCAGATGTCAGGGAGCCCTGCTGAGATTGGCAGAACCACCCCGCTCATCTACAGGCACGGCAGCTAAATAAATTATATTGTGCACAAATGCAATTTTAAATGAGATACCACTGCACACCCATCAGTATGGCTGAAATTAAAAAGACACCACCAAATGTTGGTGAGGATTTGGAGCACCTGGACTCTCAGTGTTGTTGGGAATGTAAAATGATACACCTACTTTGGAAAACATTTGGGCAATTTCTTATGAGGTTAACTATGTACTTGTCACATGACCCCAGCAGTCTCACTCCTAGGAATCCAAGAGAAACGAAATATGTCCATGCGGTGACTGGTACTGAACTATGTTCACAGCAGCTAATTCATACAGAACAAGCCCAGACTGGAGAGAAACGTCGTGTCTATCGACTGGTGAATGGATAAACAAATTGTAGTACTGTATGTTCCTACGATGGATGTGAATCTCCAAAAGCATGATGCTGAATAAAATGTACCTGCTGTATGACTCTGTGCATATGAACTCCAACAGGGGAAGGGCGTGTGGTAGGAGAACGTCAGGACAGTTTGTCCCTGGGGTGGGAGTGGGGTTGACGGGGAAGGGGCTTGAGGGAGCTTCCTGGGTGACGCCAAGGTGACCAGTTCAGCACGGAGGAGCAGGAGAGACGGGGCGTGCAGTCAGAGACGAGGTTTGGGAGGCGGCGGAGGACAGACAGCGAGGGCCTGGGGCATGTCAGGATCCTGTTGTTATTCTGAGTGCAGTCGGGGACACTCGTGGGGACTCCAGGCTGTGCCGGAGGCTCCCTCTTTACGCTTAGTCGTGCCCTGCTGTCCCCAGGCACTGTGCTGCTCTGGCAGAGTGATCCTGGGGGTAACATGTGAACTGCCACCCTGGGGACCCTGGCCTCAGCACAAGGAAGGGATGCTGACGTTGGGAACAGCAGGCACAGGGATGGGTGGACTGGCTCCTAGGGCGGTCGTAACAAAGTACCGCAGACTGAGTGGCTTAAACAACAGAAGTTTATTCTCTTACGGTTCTAGAGCCCAGAAGTCCCACATCAAGGTGCCCATGGGGCTGTTCTCCCTCTGAAGGTGCTGGGGAAGGATTTGTTCCAGGCCTTTCCCCAGCTTCTGATAGCCTCAGGGGTTCCTTGGCATCTTCTCCCTGTGTCTCCTCACATGGGGCTCTCCTTATGTGTGTATCTGTCTCTGTGTCCGAATTTCTTTTTATAAGGACCCCAGTCATATTGGATCAGGACCTATTGACCTCACGACCCCAAATGAACTGGATCGCCTGCAAAGACCCTGTTTCCAGATAATCACATTCACAGGTGCCGGGGGTTAGGACTTCAACATTTTGGGGAGACACAATTCAGCCCCTAACCACAGGCTCTATTGTAATCTGCGATCTTTATAGATACGGCTCTCACCAGCGGTCTGTACACTTCTCTACTGAAAAGCACCAACGGTGCAGATTTGTGGGTCGACATCTCTAGATTTAGCTGTTGAATGGGCTCTCCTCTGCTGCTGCCCTTTAAACAGACGCCGGCTGGTTAGACAGGTGGAAGAACCCAGTAGAAGACTTCCGGTTTAAAAATGCCAGGATAACGCAGCCTTCTCAGCCGCTGCTCTCCAAATCTTCCCCAAAGCAGCAAGAATAGCAAGCAGAAATTCAAACGTTAGCACTAATGACACTAGGAGACACCTGAGACCCTTAACCACAGCAGTATGAGGAAGGGATGCCAACCGACGTGAACATTAAACGGGCGTGCAAAGACCGTCACGGATCCCGGAGGAAGCCAGTGGAGCATACTTCTCCAAAGTCACGACACACCCCAGGGAACAAAGCATGACAGGATGCTCAGGTGGGGGCTTGCCCAGACCCGGGTGCACAGCTGGGCAGGGCAAAGGCCGAACGACAGTCGTGGAGACAGACTTCTCTGCAGGAAGCAATGTGTCAGTGAGGTTGGGTGGGGAGCAGCGGTCCATCATGAGCCTGCATGTGATGAACTCAGTTGACAGGTGAAAGTGGAGCCTAAAGGGCTTCACTCACACGAATCTCTGTGTCCCAAGAACGTCTGCTGTCCTAGAACACGGCCCAGGCCCGGTCTAACCATCAACTCCTGACATCAAGACAGTCCAGACGTGCCTCACTCAAACATGACTGATCATCAGGAGCGAGTACAGGACGTATGCAGACGCTGCAGTCAAAAAGGTGGCCGGGTGCAGTGGCTCATGTGCGTAGTCCCAGCTACTTGGGAGGCTGAGGCTGGAGGACAGCTTAAGCCCAGAGTTCAAGTCCCACCGGGGCAACATACCGAGACCCC
>NW_012148642.1:2529584-2532400 GCF_000956105.1 Propithecus coquereli | reverse complement strand
AAAGGAAGAGAGGGAAAACAATACACCAGGATTGAGAAAACAGCAGAAATGGACAGTTTAAAACAAATGGAAAATGACAGACATGAAGATCCAAGGAGTACTACATACATTTAGTTAGTATTCCCAGAGGGGAAAGCAAAAATAATGGAACAGGAAAAATATTTAAAATAAGCCAAGAGAATGTTCTAAAAATACAATGACTCAAATCAACACACTGAAAAGGTGTATATTAAGTCCCAGGAAAAAAATGACATGATATGACCAACACTGAGATATACCCCAATAAATTTAGAGTACTTTATGGAAAAGGAAAAGAAAAGACTATCAGACATACAGATATAAAGTCATCTTTAAGGGGAAAAGTAACTGGACTGGCTTAGACTTTTACACAGTAACCTTCAATGCTAGAAGACAGTCAAGCAATGGCTTCCAACCCCTCAACAAAATAAAGGTGTCACCCAAGAATTTTATACCAAGCCAATTATTACTGTCAACTAAAATAAAAGTTTAAGGCTCGCCCCCCACCAGCTGACTAAATGGACTCCCTCATGGCCAAAGGAACATCCTAAAACTAAATTGCCTGCCAGGAGAAAGGTCAGACATGCCTTATCAAGCCCCTCCCTTCTTGGGGACATCCTTTACAACCCATTCACAGGCCTAAAGGTATTGAGGACTAAACTCTGATCTTTTCCTTTTGCTCAAAATTCCTTCCTAAGGAGGCCAGGTAAGTCCTGCCTACAGATGATAAAATCTCAGTAAACAGGTTTTTCATGATGTTGTTTACTTCCCGACCTGATTCTGGTATAACATCATGTGATAGATAAAAGACCCTCAAACATTCCTTTCAGCTGATTCCTGGTCTTTTGGACAAAACCTAACTCTTTCAGCCAATGGTCAGCTAATGAATCCCTAAATCCACTTATGATTTGTAAGCTCCCCGCTTTGAGATGTCCTGCCTTTTTGGGCCAAACCAATGTATGCCTCCCATGTATTGATTTGTGACTTTACCTGTAACCCCTGTCTCTCTAAAATGTGTAAAACCAAACTGTAACCCAGCCACACCGAGTCCACTGCTCAAGACCTCTTAGGCGTGGCTCCGGGTCATGGTCCTCAAATTTGGCTCAGAGTAAATCTCTTTAAAATTATTTTACAGAGTTTGGTCTTTTTTCTGTTAACATTACTCAAGCATTTTTTCACACATAAAAATATGTGTTATATATACATATACAACAAATTACGTGCAAACTCAGAGATTATAATCTTCATGAGCCCTTCCTGAATAAACTATCCAAGAATAAACTTCAGCTAACCAAAAATAAATGGAGAAACCAGAGGAAGCACTGTCTGTAAGCATTGCATCTATTTAGCCGAAGAACTTAGACTAAAACAAAGATGAGGATTATAGTTACAGAAAAATATTGAAACTTACAAACTCTAGGAATACAGAAATGGCATAACTAACTGAGGGGAAGGGAAAAAGGTGACAGGGACTGTAAGTACATCAATTTCCTCATCTTTTATAGCTGGTGGTCAAAAGACATCATTTAAAGCGCTAGTGGTATAGGAAATAAAGATTAATCCCAACAAAAATAATACAAGAGGAGGAAGAACTGTAATTTATTCCTAATAGTAGGAAGTCAAAAGACATTGTTTAAAGAAATAGAGGACCTAGAATTTTGTAAACATATATGCTATGGACCGAACTGTGTCCCCCCAAAATCCATATGCTGAAGCCCTAACACCCAATGTGATGGTATTTGGATGTGGGGCTCTTGGGAGGTAATTAGGTTTAGATGAGGTCATGAGGATGGAGCCCTCATGATGGGATTAGTGCCCTTATGAGTAGAGACAAGAAAGAGCTTGCTCTGTTTCTGTGCCATGTGAGGGCAGTAAGAAGGTAGCCCTCACCAGAGCCCAACATGCTGGCACCCTGATCTCTTCCAGCCTCCAGAACTGTGAGGTAATACATTTCTGTGATTTAAGTTTTCCTTGCACCCAGTCCAGGGTATTTTGTCATGGCACCCTAAGCAGCCTAATGTGACATAAAAGCAATCACTAGTACAAAGACACAAAACCTCCAAACTATAAGATATTTACCCTACAAAGCAAACACAGACCAAACAGTGAAATATTTTGAACATAAATATGCAGAGCTAAACCCAAACATATTTTCTCTTATACAGAAATACAAGTGGACTAAGCTCCCCTATTATAGTCAGTCTTAGATTGAATAACAAAGCAAAGCCAGTGTAAACTGTATGCAAGAGATCGACCGAACACAAAGGGATTCAGGAAGGTTCCTCCCTCCCACCTTCCTTCCACTAATGGGAATTAAACACTTGCTATGGGTCAGCACTATTCTAAGCACTAAGAATGGATTCACGCATAGACAAATCCTATTCTCATGGAGTTTACACATACACAAGCATACATATATGGGTTTTGGGGTTTTTTTGTGAGACAGGGTCTCACTATGTTGCCTCGTGGGAGTGCAGTGGCCACTCGCAGGTGTGATCATGGCGCACTACAGCCTCGAACTCCTGGACTCAAGCCACCTTCCGCCTCAGCCTTCCCTATAGCTGGGACTGCAGGCAGAGGCCCCACAACGGGCTTCACGTGTGGCTTCCCAGCAGGTGACCCCAGCCTGGAAGGGGAATGAAGCAGGGACGGAGGAGGCAATGAGGGGCTTGGGAAGCAGCTGGAGAGGAGCGAGCCCAGGGAAGAGGGGACAGGAGGCCTGGCAGGGACCAGACCTGGCGTTCAGAAGAGAGGCCCAGCCTGAAGGTACACATCTCTGGAGTCACTGGCTTGTAGGT
>NW_012148642.1:2525792-2529534 GCF_000956105.1 Propithecus coquereli | reverse complement strand
ATGACCCTTATTTTATAGTGGTTTGTGATTGTATATAAACAAACGTTTTAAGCCTTTGATATTTGACAACCTTTCCAAAACTTAAATTCTAAATCCAGCCTTTTGACCTTAAACTAGCTTTTTATATATTAGAGCCATTAAAAGTCTAAAACAGACATTAGATTTATTTAGTATGTCCAAACCATACAGGGAACATTGTCAAATATAAAATGGCATTTAACTTTCTTTGGGCTATACTTGTATATTATTAATATATGTTCCAGTATTGTAAAACATTGACATGTCTTAGTGTATGTTATCAGTAATAATTATGATTATTATGTAAATTGCTGTATGCCACAAAAGTAACCAATTTGGTTTATCAATTGTCTCTAACTGTGGCTAGTCCAAGTTCTATCATCTTTAAAAAATTATTTTCCTTTAATTCATCTCAGAAAATGGTTCTTTCTGGCTAAGTCCAAAGTTGGGTTCTTCAGGTAAAGTCATAAAAATGATTGACAAATCCACTTGAATACTGGTTTCTAATATCTTTGGAGATTATATACCATTGGACTAAAACAAACTTCCAGGACTTTAATTTTAATTAAAAAACTGATATGACCATGAATATAGCTAACTCAACCTCATGAGATCTAACTAAATTTTCACAAAAAGACTCTTTATTTAAACATTACAAATTTTGTTTTGTTTTCCAGAGTCCTGACAAATTTTAAATAAATAACAAGTTTACCTGATCGCTGAGACCTAGAACCTTGGAATCTGCCAAAGCCCTGTTCAAACATCCTCCCTCTACATCCTCCCTCTAGGCCCAGAGACTATCCAGAAGAGAGGGCGTGTGAGATTGTAAGGGCCGATTCCGAGGGATGAAATTAGTTTAGACCCTCCAGATCAAGGAGGGGTACATGAAAGTCTAAAGAAATACTAACTGAAATGCTTTGCCTTTTCAGACCACATGCTGTAAAGACCCATCACAATAGTAAATTTTTTTCCTATTTCCTATAAGACTTGGAATTTCCTGAATGTAATTTTTCTCAGTTATGGATTTATACAAAAGGATACAATAAATAACTTATCAGCCACCTTAATTACTAAAGAGATGAAAATATTATGACATAATAAAAGTCTCTAAATTCCCTTAGCTTAAATATTAATGATGCTTATATTTGCTACAAGTCTACCACTAAGCCCAAGAATATAGTAACTCAACACTTACAGGTAAATTGGTTTTGTAGCCTTACCTTTAACATTTTAGATTTTACTCTTATGTCATCTAAAAGATTTTAAAGTGTTAATGAGTGCCTGTCTACCTCCGGTCCTGTTTGGCTTGAAACTATTTAATTGGCTATAAGCCGCCTTTCGGCTTTTCAGTCCTCTTGGCCACAAGGGTCCCACCGAGGGACTGGATGGACCCAGGACAGGTAGCCACATCACCCTGGCAACGGATGAGACAAAATCAAAGTTTGGCTGTGGATGCTGTCTCTGACAGATCTTGGCCAAAAGGGAAAGATTGTAAACTAAAATAAAATTTTAAGGCTTGCCCCCCACCAGCTGACTAAATGGACCCCCTCGTGGCCAAAGGAATATCCTAAAACTAAATTGCCTGCCAGGAGGAAGGTCAGACATGCCTTATCATGCCCCCCTCCCTTCTTGGGGACATCCTTTATAACCCATTAACAGGCCTAAAGGTATTGAGGACTAAACTCTGATCTTTTTCTTTTGCTCAAAATTCCTTCCTAAGGAGCCCAGATAAGTCCTGCCTACAAATGATAAAATCTCAGTAAACAGGTTTTTCATGACGTTGTTTACTTCTCGAACTGATTCTGGTATAACATCATGTGATAGATAAAAGACCCTCAAACATTCCTTTCAGCTGATTCCTGGTCTTTTGGACAAAACCTAACTCTTTCAGCCAATGGTCAGCTAATGAATCCCTAAATCCACCTATGATTTGTAAGCCCCCCGCTTTGAGATGTCCTGCCTTTTTGGGCCAAACCAATGTATGCCTCCCACGTATTGATTTATGACTTTACCTGTAACCCCTATCTCTCTGAAATGTGTAAAACCAAACTGTAACCCAGCCACACTGAGTCCACTGCTCAAGACCCCTTGGGCATGGCTCCGGGTCATGGTCCTCAAATTTGGCTCAGAGTAAATCTCTTTAAAATTATTTTACAGAGTTTGGTCTTTTTTCCGTTAACAAGATTGGCGCCCAGACGTGGGGCTCAGAGAAGACTCGGGACCGCCAAAGGAGCAGCCCGAACTCGGTGCCAGATACCGGCATGGCCCATTTGGGCCCTCTGACTCCGAGCTTCTCCTTGGGCGGAACTGGTAAGTACGCCTGAGCTCCGGACCTCCCATTTCTGGTTGATGGTCTTGGTTTGCTCTGAGCTGGTTCTTTTCCTAGGAATTGTTGTTCGGGATCCTAACTTAGATTTGGAGGTGCATTCTAAAGGGTCTTCTCCATTGTCTTTTTATCCTAAAATTAATCTCAATTGACTTTTCTGTGCATTTTTGAAAGAGAAAACTAAACTGTCTTGTTTGTAAATAAATGAGAGACTGAGTTCCTCAGCTCCGAAGAGAAGGGGCATCTTACTCCACCCAGCCTCGGCAGCCCTGGGTGACTGGGGACCTGAGTGGGAGTTGCCTGGGGCGATTCCCCGAGGCGCGAGTGGCCCCATAGGAAACCCCCCAACAAATTACTTAAAAGAAGGCTCGTCCAGGAATCGTATATAAGAGCTGATCACTCGGCGTTTTGAGCCCTCTTGGAGGTACTAGACCCCCAAGAGAGAAACTGAGGTATGTAAGAGGGTGGGGCCGACTCCGTGGCGAAACACTGAGGAGCCCCACCCACAATCAGCACACTCTGATCCACGACACCAAACCCTGTATTATAGTTCGGTTGCTTCTTTTAAAGAAAAATGGGAAATCCTTTAAAAATGAGGAAAAACAAGGAGAATGAGCCCCGCTGGGCACCCCAGTTGGTTTATGGTACCTCTACTTGCAAGTATTTGTGTAAATGAAGACGTTCAAAGGCATCCCAGGTTTTTTCTAGGGCTCCAGCTGGTCATAGCTAATTCTTGTGCACAGGTTTTTACAAAAGGGCAAATTACATCAAGGAAAATTCGGAGCTCAAATGGTCGACCTACCACTATAGAGTTAAAATGTCTCAAGCTATTTCTCTTCTTTTCTGGCTACTCTAAAACCCCCTAACTTTTTCTATTGATAACTCATTGTTTATGGTGTTTATAATTGAAAAGGTACCTGGAGATCCTGCAGCCAGTTCTAGCTAAAATGCAAACATTGAAAACTCTTTTTAAACTAAAGGGAAAGAAAAGGGTAAAGGTTTTTAAAAAAAAAAAAAAAAAATCAAACTGCCATGGAAACTGCTTTACCCAAAACTTTGATCCACAGGCCTAATTAGGTTACCTGTCAGGGCAACCAAAGTTTGCCATGTCAGCAAGTTCCAGTTTCCTCAAAAAAAATTTGGACCCAGCTGTCTTTTACAGACTGGTAAGTTTGTGTTACCATCTCATGGCTACAGTTCTAGGATAAAATCTATTAGAATTTCATGTGCGTGTATGTGTGTGAGAGTGTATATGTTTAGATATGTTTTGTGTCTGTCCACGTATTACACGTTTGAGCTTACATGGTTCCAGACTGTCTTAAAAATAAGGGAGCGCTCATAAATTAAACCCAAATGGTTCACGTGAATTTAGTAATCTTTAGTAAATAAGCTGGGTTA
>NW_012148642.1:2524160-2525377 GCF_000956105.1 Propithecus coquereli | reverse complement strand
ACTATCATCTAATGTTAACAGTACTGTCAGGGATTCAAAGTTGTCCTAGAAGTTGTAGTTAAAACTTAAATTAAAGCTTTAGTTTTCCCTTGTTCTTGTCCATTTTTGTCCGGCTCTTTACAAGCTAGCCGGTTATGTGTACATTATGTTGCTGTAACAAAGTTTTTGCCTAAGAAAAATTTCTCAATTACTAATTTTTGTGTAGTAATTTATTTTAAGATAAAAAGTGAATGATGGTTAAAATCCAAGAAAATCTCAAAACAGTCTTACTCTTTAAATATTGCATATACTCAAGTTTACACTCCCCCCAAAAAAAATTGTTTTGAGACTATTGAGGTTGTTTTTTAAAACAGCTTAACCTCGATCCTCATGTAAAAAGCATGTTACCACTGTGTATCATTGTTTGAGGTGCTAAGGATTGGTGAAGTTTTTTTTCCTCTCGGTCTATAGTCAGGTGACCTTATGTTGATGGGATTCAGAGAACTAACTGAAAATAAAGGCTTCAGAAGCAAAAATTTTCTGACCTTGCCTTGTCTGCCTGCCTCTTGTACCAATTCTTCCCTGAAGCTAGCCATAAAAACCAGAATCCCTCTACCCAAGGCAGGTTGTCAAGGCCAGAACCCCTTTTTTCTGAAAGCTAGCCATAAAATCTAAAATTATTCTATGTAAAATGGCCATAAAGTAATTATCTGACCTACTTTGTTTTTTACTTCGTTTTACTGTAAAACCTCATACCAGAAAGGGCCTTGCCCTGCACCCAGAAAAAAGGAATGCTCACTCAGACCAAAAATATCTAAATATAACAGCCATGTTGGATTCTACCACTCAGCCTGTTAAAATTAACTTACACCCCTTTTGTCCAGTCATATTTCTACACGGCTGTCCATACTTTAAACATGGAAAAAAAATGGACAATTTCCCCTCCATCTTTGAGTGTTCATTCTGGAGGTGTCCATATATAAGTTTTCATTCTTTCTCCTATTAATCCTATTAATCTTCATGTCAGTAAATTTTCATCAAGTCTTTATAAAAACCGTGGCCTTTACTCCCAAACTTTAGGGGCCAGGGACACTTTGATCCCCATGATGTCAATAGATTTTGTTTTGGAATGTGATGTTTTGGAAGGATCTAATTAATAAATACCTTTAAACAAGATATTCTAAAATGTCTACTATGTTTATAAAATTTAAAAGTGATGTTATAATTGTTTAAAATAA
>NW_012148642.1:2503329-2515610 GCF_000956105.1 Propithecus coquereli | reverse complement strand
TTAAAGAAATAGAGGACCTAGAATTTTGTAAACATATATGCTATGGACCGAACTGTGTCCCCCCAAAATCCATATGCTGAAGCCCTAACACCCAATGTGATGGTATTTGGATGTGGGGCTCTTGGGAGGTAATTAGGTTTAGATGAGGTCATGAGGATGGAGCCCTCATGATGGGATTAGTGCCCTTATGAGTAGAGACAAGAAAGAGCTTGCTCTGTTTCTGTGCCATGTGAGGGCAGTAAGAAGGTAGCCCTCACCAGAGCCCAACATGCTGGCACCCTGATCTCTTCCAGCCTCCAGAACTGTGAGGTAATACATTTCTGTGATTTAAGTTTTCCTTGCACCCAGTCCAGGGTATTTTGTCATGGCACCCTAAGCAGCCTAATGTGACATAAAAGCAATCACTAGTACAAAGACACAAAACCTCCAAACTATAAGATATTTACCCTACAAAGCAAACACAGACCAAACAGTGAAATATTTTGAACATAAATATGCAGAGCTAAACCCAAACATATTTTCTCTTATACAGAAATACAAGTGGACTAAGCTCCCCTATTATAGTCAGTCTTAGATTGAATAACAAAGCAAAGCCAGTGTAAACTGTATGCAAGAGATCGACCGAACACAAAGGGATTCAGGAAGGTTCCTCCCTCCCACCTTCCTTCCACTAATGGGAATTAAACACTTGCTATGGGTCAGCACTATTCTAAGCACTAAGAATGGATTCACGCATAGACAAATCCTATTCTCATGGAGTTTACACATACACAAGCATACATATATGGGTTTTGGGGTTTTTTTGTGAGACAGGGTCTCACTATGTTGCCTCGTGGGAGTGCAGTGGCCACTCGCAGGTGTGATCATGGCGCACTACAGCCTCGAACTCCTGGACTCAAGCCACCTTCCGCCTCAGCCTTCCCTATAGCTGGGACTGCAGGCAGAGGCCCCACAACGGGCTTCACGTGTGGCTTCCCAGCAGGTGACCCCAGCCTGGAAGGGGAATGAAGCAGGGACGGAGGAGGCAATGAGGGGCTTGGGAAGCAGCTGGAGAGGAGCGAGCCCAGGGAAGAGGGGACAGGAGGCCTGGCAGGGACCAGACCTGGCGTTCAGAAGAGAGGCCCAGCCTGAAGGTACACATCTCTGGAGTCACTGGCTTGTAGGTGGTATTTAAAGCCACGACACCAGATGAAATTGCAAGGCAGCAAACGGAGGTCAAGAATCCTTAACGCTCTTTGGATCCGCGCACTCCTCGGGCAGCCTGCTGAAGCCTATAGATTCCTTCTTAAAACAATGTTTTCAAATGCATACAATACACAGGATTACAAAGGAAATCAGTTATACTCATATACAGTTATAAAAGATATTTTTTAAGCTGTGATATAGTTGATTAGTGTCCTGTGGTTGCTGTGACCAATTGCTACAAATGCCGTGGCTTAAAACACGAATTTGTAACTTACCGTTGGGCGGTCAGAAGTGTGGCTGTTTCCTCCCGGGGGCTCTGGGCACAACCTGCTCTCTGCCTTCTCCGGCTTCTAGAAGACACTTGCATTCTTCAGCTCAGGGCCCTTCTTCCACCTTCCAACCTCCCTCCTCCCCGAGCCCCCGGCGTCCGGCGTCAAACTGCCCCCGCCCCGTGGCTTTAAGGACGCCGGTGATCACATTGGGCCCACCTGGACACCCGCGCTCCTCTCCCACCTGAAGATCCTCGACATAATCCCAATAATCCTAGGAAAGGAGAAGGCAGGAACTTTTTAAAAGCAAAAATTAATTAACTTAAAAAGAAAACAGTCTTTGGACAAAGAAGTAGACCCCAGTAGACGCTGAGCACGACCCTGCTTTCCCTGCCAAGCACACGGGTGGAGTTTACGCTACTCCAGAGATTAGACAACAAAAAGCCCGTGATTCTTTTAATGACGTGAGCATGTCATTAATATTAAAACCCAATAACAGCATTCAAAGGAGAAAACTTCAGAACAAATACATTTTAAATACAGTCGTGTCACTTAACAACGGGGATAAGTCCTGAGAAATGCATCCCTTAGGCGATTGTGTGGTTGTGTGAACGCCGTGTGCTTCCGCAACCCTCGATGGGACAGCCCGCTGCAGGCCTAGGCTGTGTGCTACGGCCTGCTGCTCCTGGGCTACACGCCTGGACGCATGTGACCGTGCTGAATTCTGTAGGCGACTGGAACACAATGGGGAGGTGTGTATTGAAACATTGCAAATGCACAGTAAAAACACAGTATAAAAGATTAAAAAAAAAAAAAAGGAACATCTGTACAGGGTACCTAACAGGCATGGAGCTTGCAGGACTGGAAGTCACTCTGGGTGACTCAGTGGGTGGCAAGTGACCAGGAAGGCCAGGACATTACTGGCACTACTGCAGACTCTATAAGCATTGTACACTTAGGCCACACCAAATTTATTAAAAACTTTCTTCAGTAATAAATTAACCTTCGCTTACGATAACATGTTATAAATTTTTTTTTAACTTTTTGACTTATTTGTAATAATACTTAAAACGCAGACACATTTACAACTGAACAAAAAAATTTTCTTTCTCTACAATCTTATTCCATAAGCTTTTTAAACTTTTTTGTTAGAAACTAAGACACAAACGCACAAATTAGCCTAGGCCTACACAGGGTCAGGAACAGCAATACGGCTGTCTTCTGGCTCCACATCTTGTCCCACTGGGAGGTTTTCAAGATGAGTAACACGCACGGAGCTGTCATCGCCTATGATAGCAATGCCTTCGTCTGGAATACTTCCTGGAGGACCTGTCTGTGGCTGTTTTAGAGTTAACTGTTTTTTATATGTGTATAAATAGGACTATACTCTAAAATAATGATAAAAAGTATAGCATAGTCTATACATAAACCAGTAATAGTTATCAAGTATTATGTACTGTACATAACTGTTCGTGCTATACTTTTGTTTTTGAGACAAAGTCTTGGTCTGTCATCAAGGCTGGGTGACAGTGACACCATCATAGCTCACTGTAGCCTCAAACTCCTGGGCTCTAGTGAAGTGATCCTCCTATATGTGTTATACTTTCATACGACTAGCAGCGCAGGTTGGTTTACACCAGTATCACCACACACACGTGAGTAATGCACTAGGGGATAGAAATTTTTTAGCTCCTTCGTAATCTTATGGGACCACTGTCATACGTGCCGTCCATCACTGATTGAAACGTGGTTGTGCAGTAGTCCCAGCTACTTGGGAGGCTGAGGTGGGAGGATCGCTTGAGCCAAGGAATTAGAGGCTGCAGTGAGCTCTGATCATGCCACTGCATTCCAGCCTGGGTGACAGAGCGAGACCCTGTCTCTGAAAAAAAAGGAAATGTTGTTATGTCATTATGCAGCACATGGCTGTATGCTATAAAACTTTGACATGAAATTTTGGCAAATAGATTCCAGCAACATATTTGAAGAATTAAACACCATAACTGAGGGAGTAAATTTCCAAAATGCATTCAATTTTAGGAAAACTTTTAATTCACTGTTAAAAAGATCAAAAAAGAAAAATTACATGATCACTTCCAGAGATGCTGAAAAGATATTTCATAAAACTGATCTTAACATGATAGGAATAGATGTACACACACGCACACCCCTCAACCCCAAAGTGAACTTCATGCTTTATGGGAAAACAGAATTATTCCCATTAAAGTCAGGAAACCTAAGGACATGGACTGTGATCACTATCACTTAATGTTGTCCTAAGGATACTAGCCAATGCAGTTAGAAAATAGGAAGAGCTGGGCACAGTGGCTCACACCTGTAATCCCAGAACTTTGGGAGGCCAAGGTGGGAGGATCTCTTGAGGCCAGGAGTTCAAGATCAGCCTGGTCAACATAGCGAGATCCCATCTCTACAAAAAATAAAAAAATTAGCTAGGCATGGTGGCGCATGCCTATAGTCCCAGCTACTTGGGAGGCTGAGGTGGGAGGATCACTTGAGCCCAGGAATTTGAGGCTGCAGTGAACTATGATCACACCACTGCACTCCAGCCTGGGTGACAGAGCATAACCCTGTCTCAAACAAAAAGAAAAGAGGAAAGAAAAAAAATAGGAAGACATTTGTACACCACTTGGAAAGCAAGAAGTAAAATTACCCTTATTTGCAGATGAAATGACTATCTGGAAAATCAAGACTACCAGAAAATGAATACAAACAATAAGGGAATTCAGTCAGCCAGTTAGGTCCAAAATTTATATACAGAAATTATGGTATTTTATTTTAGCTGCTGTGTGGCATCTTATTAGATGAAAAGTGCATGAATATATCCCTAATATATTGTGACAAAGCAAATCAGTTTCCTGGGCAGGGGTAGGGACTGGGGAATTAACAGGAACCTTCATTAGTGTGGTGGCAGGGGCAGTGCAGTTATCAAAATTCATTAAACTGCATCCTTAAAATGCATGCATTTCGTTGCATGTAATGTGTACTTCAACTGGGCTGACTTCAAAGCATATTGGTAATGGTATTTCAACATAATTGGATTTTTTCCATAATTTTCTGTTTATTTCATACCTTTAAATACATGATTCTGAAAAGGGATCTATGGCACAAAAAAAGGTTAAAAATCTCCGTTATGGATGTTATGTTGGATCTTTTGCATGTGTTCTATTGTCTATGTCTCCTACCTTCCCATTTTTTTCTTCTGTCTCTTCATCTCTCTGTAATGCATTCTGGGTACTTTCCTTGGATTTATCTTCTGGTTCACTTAATTCTCAAGTGTTTATCTTCTATTTAACTTGTCCTCTCAGCTTTTAATACCAACAGTTGCATTTTTCATTTCTAGAAATTCTACTTGGTTCTTTTAAAACTCTGTCTAGTCTTTTTTCATAGTGTTGTTTTCTTGTTTCAAAGCTTTTCTGTGTCTTTAATTGTATAGTCAGTGCATCTTTAGAATGTTCCCTCCACTTCATAATCCATTAGGATTTCTAACAGTGGGTTATGGGGACACCCCTCCAGAGCAATTTTGCCTTGGTTTCTGCTAAAGAGTCCATGTGTGTCACCAAGCCTAGAGCAATACTTACTGATGGCAATTTCTCAGGTTAGAAGCTTCTGGGCCATGCAGATAGTCTAAATTCAAATCCTATGCTAATGGAGACCCAGCCTTAGGGTTTCACATTATTAGTGGAAACTCTTCATCCAGGGAGAGACAGATGTGCTTCCTTGACATCCCACTGTTATTCTATTCCAGCCTTCCACTGAGGGCAAACCCTGCAACTCCTGGATTTAAATAGATCAACCTCCCCACTTTGTGTTGGTCTAAGGCCACAGCTCTTGTTCCACGTAAGCTCGAAAATAGCCCATAATTCACAAGACTAACACTTCACCTCATGGGTGAGTCAGAAAACCAACTCATGCCCTACCTGGTCTGGCTCTCAACTCTCTTCTTTTTTTCAGGGATTTCTCTTTTCTTTGAGCACAGCTGTACATTAACAATTACCTTGCTGAATTCAAAGCCCCACAAGGTTTAAAAAATGACTTTTATTGCAAAACATTTCAGACATAATTAGTCAGTTTAAAAGTTAACAACTGTGTTGGATGTTGTTTTTAGCTCATGAGATATTTCAGCCAGTGCTGCCTTGAGCCTGGTCAACATAGTGGGACCCCATCTCTACAAAAACTATAAAAAAAAATTGGCCAGACGTGGTGACACTTGCCTGTAGTCCCAGCTACTTGGGAGGCTGAGACAGGAGGATCGCTTGAGCCCAGGAGTTTGAGGATGCAGGGAGCTATGATCATGCCACTGCACTCCAGCCTGAGAGGACAAGTAGTAAGAGCTAGAGCCGGATACAGCACAGTGATGTATTTCTCTTCCCCTTGAAACTGGCTGGCCCCATAACCTGTTGTAGAGCAATGAAATGTGGCGTATGTGACACTGGGTGACTTCTGAGGCTAGCCCTTAAGAGATCCAGCATCTGCTGTCCCCTCTTTGGGAATGCTCCTTCCTGGAGCCCAGCTGCCATGCTATGAGGAAGCCCAAGCAGCCACGAGGAGCGGTGCATGTGTGGGAACCAAAGCCCCAGCTGGGAGTCAGCCCCTCCTTGCTGGCCAAGCAAGTGAGGCCATTTTGGACCTTCCAGCCATCCCAGGGCTCCAGCCAATACCACCTAAGGCAAAAGAACTGCCTGGCCAATCCACAGAGTCATGAGGGGAAAAAATAGTTCTTTTCGGAGAAGTAGTTGTTGCTAAGTCTGGAACAATTTGATATAGTGCAATAGATAATTGAAGCAGTGATCGAAGTACATGTAAAATAACTTGGTACCTCCTTTCCCCCTCACTCCACCTGACGGCTTCCCACTCAGCAGCCACCGACATCCTTCTCCAAGGGGGGAGAACCTGCAGCCTCAAGGCCACATGTGGCCCTCCAAGTCCCCAAGTGTGGCCCCTCGGCTGAATCCAAACTTCACAGAACAAATCCCTTTATTAAAAGGATTTGTTTTGTAAAATTTGGATTCGGTCAGAAGGCCACACGTGTGAGACAGAACTGGCTTTCATTCTAGACCTCCCCCTTCTAGCTGGGTGACTTGGAGCAAACCACTTTCCTTCTCTGGATGGTACTAAGGCGGCTAAATAACTTAATATACTTCTGTAAACTCATTACCTACACACACATGTCATCTTTCTAGGCACAGACACTAGGAACACATGCAGGGGGTGGGGTGGTAACAGGCGCGGCTTCCTGCCCGCGCACAAAGTATTGTGACTGGCACCCGCCCTACCTCCGCCACCCATTCGCATCTGGCCAGGAAATGTCCTTCTCTTTTTTGTTGTTACATCCCAGGAGTGTGGGAAACTTCTCTCACCTAGGACCGTCCATCCCTTTCTCCCAGATGAGCTCTGGGTTCAAATGCACCAACAAAGGTTTCTCCACTGCAGAGGGATTTGGAATGTGAGGTCTGGCTTTGAAGCCCTCCCGCTGCCCTCTTGCCCGAAGGCTTTCACTGAGCCCCGGCACAGAGACGTCTCCAGGCCGCTCATCCCCGCAGCTGAGTGAAGAGCTGACTCGAGCCTGCCCACGTCTCTCCCATCGCCTTCCTCCCGCGGGCCCCACGCTTGGCAGCAACTTCCACCTGCCAAGCTGGGCCACTTGGCTTCTCCCCACCGGGCGGGCCTGTCCTCTCTCTCGTCCGGGATCGGCTTGCCAGGGCCCCGCCAGCCCCACATACTGGATCTGTGCCCCGAACCTCGGTGTCTGCCGACCCTCTGCCGACTCTCAGGGCAGGGAAGGAAACCTCCTGCTTCCCCGTCGGGGGCCGACGGCGTCTTTTGCTTGCTGCTCTCCGCAGCCTATTGGAAGCTGTGCCAGCTGTGCGCACAGCTGCCGCAAATGGAACTTACAGCGGCGATGTCATCCCTGCCAGACCCCACTGCCGCCAGCGGCGAGGACTAGTTTCGGGGAGCGGCGGATGGTCAGCCCGGCCCTTCCCTGCGGGAGTGGAAGGGTGGGGGTGAGATGGGGTGTGGAAGGGGGAGGGTGGGAAATGGCCATTTTAATGAGGGAGAAATCAAGCCTCAGAAAAGCTGAAAAACATCCCAAAGCCACCGAACCGATCAGCCTCAGAAGCTGGAGACTAAAGCTGGTGCTCAGACCCGAGGCCACAGAAAACCTCCTTCCCCTCAGATGCGATCTTCCTGTGTTGGGGGCCAGCTTCCTGGGGTTGCTCAGGCGGGCACCCCTTGAGCAGAGCAGGGGACCTGGAAGCTGGGTCCAGAAGGAGGCAGCCCAGCTCTAATCTGCTTGTGCTGGGGGGGTTGCTGCATGCTCCCCAACAGGCCTAGGATGGGCGGAGCCCAAGTCACTTGGTCCCCTTGGCACAGACCCAGGGTCTCAGAGAGCTGCAGTCCATGGCCACGAGCTTGCCTTCCTCCAGGCCTGCACAGCTGAGATCCGGGTTGTCCTCATCATCCTCTGGGAGTCTGGGAAGGGGGAGAGATGGGAGATCAGGGTGCCGGGGCCTCCTTCCCCGCGCAGGCCCTTGCAGCCTGTGTGCCTGTTCCCCTATTGGCCTGGGCACCGTGGGAGTCTCTGCCCGGAGGCAGGGGACTGTCTGGAAAGAGCCTCAAGCAGAAGCCATAAGACATCCATGAGGATGGCCCCTGGCTGATCAGCCATGTGGCACTGGGTGACCACCCTGCCCTGAGCTGCTGACCCTGCATCTGTAACACTAGGGTGACAGTCCTGCTCGGATGAATGCACCAGAAACCCAGACACGGGACGGAATAACGGGGACTGAACTAATGCCAGCCCCCAAGCTCGGGTGTGGAGTTGGTTTCCCGAGTGGCCCCCTAGGCTGGGGGTGGAGCAAGGAGGCTGAATCTGGGGACAAACGGAGGATCCAGAAGAGCAGATGGAGATGGGGCATTGGCAGAGGAGGAGAAAGCCCATGGTCACTCACAGCTGCGGCGGCAGGGGGGACCCGTCGATCCAGTGCCAGCCCTGGGGGCCTCGCTGGGCCCCTACCCAGCAGTACTTGGTGACCGGGTATCTGCTCAGGAAGTCCTGGGGAGAAAAGCAGGCTGGTCACTCTTCTCTGGACACCAGCGCGGCCCACTTGGGGCGTCCATTTCCCCTGAGGTTTCTGCAGGGTCCCAGCGGCCCACCCAGAGGAGAGGATCAGCTCAACCCAACGCTCACAGGACATCAGGTACTGGGTGCTTGCTGGTTGCCAGGCGCTGTGCTCAGGACTGGGGACCAGGAATAAGGGCGACCTCCTCTCAGCCAAGGGGATGTGAACACCAGTCCCCACTGAGAGACGCACGATGCACAATGAGTGAGCAGAGAGACAAGGAAGGGGGCGTGAGGGGAGTGGGGACAAACACACCCAGGTGACAGCAGATGGCCCAACTGGGCGAGGCTCATGCTGGGCGTTGATTAAGCCGCAGAGGCGCCTGGGTGCAGGCTGACAATAGCGTTGCCAACAAGAGCATAATGACCTGGCCTCGGTTCAGTGCAATAGTATCAAGGCCTTTAACAAAAGGCGAGTGCGGAGCCCACGGAGTAACGTGGGGAAAGAGTTACAGTTCGTTACGTGAAAAGCTGAATCAAAACCGTGGCGTGACCGTAATAACAAACGTATTCACATTGAAGGGGTCACACAAGGAGCAGCAAAGACCAAAGCAAGATTGTTAGTGAGCTGTCAGAGATGACTTTTTCTTTTAAGTATTTGTCCTCAATGTCACATTATTTTTAACGACAAAAGCAAAAACGACTTGATGTTTTTAAAAATGCATTAAAGATTTTTTAAGTTGGAAAAACATGTTTAAAAATTATAAGTCCCAGTGTGGGGACTTGGAGCTGGGGCAGCTCGGTCTTTCTGGAGCACAATTGGTGCTACGTACGAAACAAGCGCAGCAACTCCATTCCTACTGCGCGCGGGTGGCTTCACTCTGGGGAATAGATCCAAGAACATAAAGGGGAGAAAATGAACTTATCCCAAGATAACACAGTGCTATTTATAAAGAAAAAATTGAAACTACCCAAATGCTCAGTAATCAAGAAATAACGAGGCAAATTACAGGATGTCAACATGATGGAAAATTACAGTGCTATTAAAGATGACAAGTACATAGAAAATGCAGTTATGTGGAAAAATGTAAATATAAAATCATGCCAAATTAAAAAAAAAAAAAAGCAGGCCGCGCCAGCGAGTACACATTGCTCACGGCGTCAAGCAGCGCATATTCGCACCCATTCGGATGAGATGAGCGGTGTCGAATTTAGCACATGCTGTTCTTCTTCCCTGTAAACTGCGTGAATTAACAAAGGTAAACCTCTGTAAATAAACCCTGGGAATTAGAAAGCAAGCACTGGAGTGCTGGTTGTCCCTTGGATGCCACTTTACCCCATCCTTCAGGTCTCAGCTTAAGGGTCATTTGCTGTAGGGATGCCAGGCTGACCCACTCCAGGGTGAGCTGGGGGCGCCTCCCTGCCCTGGGCTCCCTTAACCTGCACAGAACCCAGCTGCTGTGCCGCCTTTTAATGGCCTGTCGGGCTCCTGCGGTAGACAGTGACCTTGGTGCGGGCCGGGAGCTTGTGTCGCTCACTGCGGCTCACTGTGGCACCGTGAGCACCTAGCACCCAGCGCAGGGAACCACCTCCCTCCTTCCCCTCTGGGCCTCTCCGTGCAGGAGTTGAAAGCCTGTCCCTGCCGCCCCACCCCTACATTTGTTCCCTTCTCCTCCTAGCAGTCAGTCTCCAGTTCTCATTGTGAGCAAGAGTTACGGTGTGGGACAGGCATAGCCTAGAGTTATAAATAAGTTCCAGGAACTTCTGGGTAATATGTGGCTTAGAGGCCCGTTCTCTCATGGTGGCACAAGAGATCCTAGGGCTTCCACCGCCTTAAACTGTGGCTCCTCCCAAGTGGTGCCAGAACGTGATCCTGAGCAGAATGAACTGGAACTTTACATCTTAGAATGAAGGAAAATTATTTTTTATGCCTTCACATGTTTCTTTTCTTTTTTTTAAATTGTGGTAAAAATTTGTAGCATAAAATTGACCCTTTTAATCATTATACATGTACAGTTTGAGGGCATTCAGTATGTCTTTGTTGTTGCGAAACCATCGCCACCATCCGTTTCCAGAACTTTCTCATCTTTCCAAACGGAAACTGTCCCATGAAACAGCTTCCCATCCCCCAGCAGCCACCATTCTTTCTGTCTTCATACATTTCTGTTTTAACACTAAAATGTTTCAAATTAATTAATTTTTTAAATCTTAGGATGTGTATTTAGTCCTGTTTTAATCTGTTGTTAATCAGGATGTGGCCACGTTCAACATGCACTGCAATGGGCTCCTTCCCTCCTCTACCCCGCAGAGCACAGTTGCTATTAGACCAATGGTGAGCACCTAGACTTTCTCTTTTTTCCTAATCCTGAGAAAAATGGGCTCTTGGGGAAGATGAGCCGTGTTCGTCCTGCAGCTGCGGGTACCTCGGCCCCTGGCGTATCCCTGGGCCTGTGTGTGTCCTCGGCCATCCCTCCCCATCCTGCCCTTGTCCTGAACTCGGGAGGGCTCCAGAGTTCCACACCCACCGCATTGCAGATTTTAGCTGCCTGGATCTCGAATCTTAGCTTCGGTCTTTTTACAGGGAAGGGGCTTACCCAGACTGCGATATGTTTTCTGCAAGTTTACTTAAGCTGCAAATGATTGATCTTGTATGCACTTTGTTTTAAAAAATTCTTTATCTCAGGCTGTTTGCAATTTGGGTAGTTAAACCCATCTGTCCCCTTGAGAACTGACCAGCAATAGGGAGGTGATTTGTTCAGCAAGTCCAGAGTCATTCTGGGCTGAAACCAGCATGGGAGGCTGGAGGGCCGGGGACTCTGTTTCACTGGCTTCCTGGTGGCACTTGCTGCGCTCAATTGGTCTCTCTCGGGAGATGGAAAATTATGCTGGGCTGCAAAATCCCTGCCCAGCTCGGCCCTGACCCAACTCCAGGCACTTTCTAAGGATCCACCTTTGGACCCACCTACATTCCCACTGGCCTTCATGTTGCAGCTGCAACCGGGCCAGGTCACTCTGTGTAGGAGCCCACGACACTTTCTCTGCATAGCCCATTCTCACCTCAATTATAACAACTCAGGGCCTGGCCCAGACTGTGGGCAGAACTCGATCTATACGGAATGCCTCTTGCCCTCATGGGCTACCATTCCCCTGCAATCACAGCACGTTACTTGTAGGACATTTAGAAAATAAATGCTATTCCTAGTTATGAAATAATCCATGTTTGCTGTAAAACATTGCTGCCAGCAGATTTTTACATGGGAAAAATGGGAAGATGCTAGAGACCCTTTACTGAGTCTGCCACGGGAGTAGGGAGAGGACATGGCCCCGATGCTGGTTGTGGCCTGAAAGTCGTTGTCTTAGTCCGTTTTCTGTTGTTAGAGCAGAATACCACAGGCTGAGTAATTTATAAAGAAAAGAAATTTCTTTCTTACAGTTCTGGAGGCTGGGAAGTTCAAGGTCAGGGGCTACATCAGGTGAAGGCCTTCTTACTGCGTCATGACATGGCAGAGGGCATCACATGGCGGGAGCACAAGAGCATATGTCAGCTCAGGTCTCTCTTTCTCTTCTGATAAAGCCACCGGCCCCATCACGGGGCCCCACCCTGATGACCTCATCTAATCCTAATTACCTCCCAAAGGCCCCACCTCCAAATGCCATCATCATATGAATTTGGGGATTAAGTTTCCAACACATGGGCCGGGCAAGGTGGCTCACGCCTGTAATCCTAGCTCTCTGGGAGGCCGAGGCGG
>NW_012148642.1:2496497-2502233 GCF_000956105.1 Propithecus coquereli | reverse complement strand
CCCGGCCTGTCTGCAGTGTTTTGCAGTGGCAGCCTTAGTTGTCCAATTAATTTCTTTCTATTTTTAGTAGAGACGGGGTCTTGCTCTTGCTCAGGCTGGTTTCGAACTTCTGAGCTCGAACAATGCACCCGCCTCGGCCTCCCAGAGTGCTAGGATTACAGGCGTGAGCCACCGCGCCCGGCCTGTCTGCAGTGTTTTGCAGTGGCAGCCCTAGTAAACCAATGCAATAGGTTTGGAAAAAAGGTTTCATTGCTGTAATAATTGGAAGGTTGATGGACGAGGAGGAAGATCAGAGGCCTCCCACCGGACTGTGCCCTGGCCATGCCTCACTCTGCACGCCTGGTCCCCAGCACCAGGGCCGGGACGATGCAGGGCTCATGAAGTGGAGATTCCTTACAGCACAGCTGTGCCTAAGGGTGTACGTCCCTATGTACTAGCCTGACAGCCAAAGGAGCTCCTATAAATTAACAAGAAAAAGACTGAGCAATCCCGAAAGAGATGGATGAGGCATGGAGAAGCGATTCAAAGAATACGTCCGGATAGCCAAACGAGTATGAGACATGCTCTAGGCTTATTTAGAAATAAAAGAAATGCACAAGAGTCATCTCTATTACCTATCAAATTAAGAAAGATTTAAAAAATATCAGAAAAACGAGAAGACCTGACCACCCAGTAATAATGAAAGTGTAGGAGAAATGAGCGATCTTACACAGTGCCGGTGGGAAGGTGGAAGGTCTTTCAGGAGAGCAGTTTTGCAATAAGTGTCAATGACTCATGATGTCTACCCTACCAGAATATAAGCACCCCAAGAGCAAGGGCCATGCTTAGTTTTTTTTTAAATTTATTTTAATTAATTTATTTTCATCTTTTTAAAGACAGGGTCTCACTCTGTCACCCAGGCTAGAGTACAGAGGCATGATCATAGGCTCACTGCAGCCTTCAACTCCTGGGCTCAATCGATCCTCCTGCTTTAGCATCTCAAATTGCTAGAACTACAAGTGCGCCACCGTGCCCAGCTAATTTTTAAAAGTTTTCTGTTGAGGTGGGGTCTTGCTTTGTGCCCAGGCTTGTCTCAAACTCCTGGCCTCAAGCGAACCTCCTGCCTCGGCCTCCCAAAGTACTGGGAGCCACCACACCTGGCCCCATATCTGTTTTTATTTACCACTGTATTCTAAGATCTAGCAACATGGCTTTTCACATAATAGGTCCTCAAAAATTGTAACTTAAAAGATTACAAATGTACATACACTTTGATCTACAGTTTCTACTTTGAAGTATTTATCCCAAGGAAACAGTGAAAAAAACGTGCACAAAAATGTTAAGTATCAATGGTTTAACACAGTGCTATTTAAGGTGGCAAAAGAAAAGTAGAAACAAACTAAATACAGTATCTAGTAATAGTATTACTGCTAGTAACAACATCAGCAATAGCGATAGCTGTTATTGTTACTCTTTGTCAACATGCTGAGTCCATGTGCATTATTTATTTTATTTAATCCTCAGAACCATCCTGTGAAGTGAGTTTTGTTACCCCCATTTTACAGATGAGGAAACAGTTAATTAGAGAAATAAATACAATAACCACACCACTTGCTGAGTGCTTACTACAGGCTGCCAGGAGCAGAGCAGCAGAGCGGAGACTCAAAAGCCGTGGTCTGATGGCCCCACCCAGCACAAGGCCAGAAAAGCCAAGTTTAAGTGGGCTACTTAAGGAGCTAGGGAAAAGCTCATCACACTGTTAGGTGAAAAAACAGATTACAAAGTGGCATATCCCACTTAAAAAAAAAAAGTTAAATATGTATCCTACGAAAAAGTCCAAAAGCAAATATTCCAAAATTTTGTTAGTGCTTACTTTCTAATTGTTTGTTTTCCAAACTATTACTATTAGGTAATGAACATATCACTCAATGAGGAAAAATACAGCAATAATAAATACTGGGCCGGGTGCAGTGGCTCACGCCTGTAATCCCAGCATTTTGGGAGGCCGAGGTGGGAGGATAACTTGAGCCCAGGAGCTCTAGACCAGCCTGGGCAGCATAGAGAGACTCCATCTCTACAAAAAATAGAAAAATTAGCCAGGCGTGATCGTGTGGACCTGTAGTCCCAGCCACTCAGGAGGCTGAGGCAGGAGGATCGCTTGAGTCCAGGGGTTTGAGGTTGCAGTGAGCTGTGATGATATCACTGCATTCTACCTGGGGTGACAAGGTGAGACCATGTCTCAAGAATAAAGAAAAAGAAAAAAGAAAAGAAATACTGGTGTGTGTTCTGAAGAATTTACTTTCTTCTCTGTCTCTTCCAAGGGTTCTCAAGAGTTCTCAGGAGGGCTCCTCTCAGCTCCTCCAGGACAGGAGATGCCGGGCACTGCAGGCAGCTGGCAGGGATGGGCCCAGTGGCTAGTTCTTCAGGGCTCTGTTTCTCTACTCCCACTCTCCGTTTGTCCCCAGGTGAGGCGGCATGAACAGAGGTGACCAGGATTCGTAGAGAGGCAAGAGGGGGTGGGATACGGGGCTGGTAAGGTGAATCCAGCGGGTTGGGCTACCAGGCCAAGATGGTTTTGTACCTGTCACCTCAGATGTGGCAGCTCCTGACCCCTGACCCCAGGGCAGAGCCTGGATCCCTAATCCTTCCATGATGCAGGCAGGCACTTCCAGAGAACTCTACTAGAGAAGAGAAAAAGATAGACAGTGCCCTACTTATTGTGTGGAGCAGGTCAACTCTGATTCAGGACTCAGCAGGAACAGTCCAAGAAAACAAAACTTCGTGCGTGCAAAAATCTTAAGTGAAATATTAACAAGTCAAATCCAGAAATATTTTGAAAAGAAAAAAATCATGACTAAGTGAAGTTTATCACAAGAAGCCAAGAATAATAATAATAAAAACCACCACCACAAAGAGAGATTAAAGGGGGAAACAAAAAAGATTCTGTCATCCCACTAGATGCAAAAAAGCATTCAATGAAATTAAGCTCATTCATGTTTTAAAGTCATACAAAATATTAATAAGAATAGACGGGAACTTAAATGATAAAACTACAAGGAAAAGACAGACAAAAAGAACGGAGGAGACAACAGCAGATGAGAAATGTCAACATGGTTTTGGAAGGTGCACAATTGGAATGCTTCACAGACCCAGGAAAGCGTGGTGCTTTCAAGGAGAGGGCAGCAGGGGAGAAGGCCAAGAAACACTAGCTTACTACTCAGCAAACACTCACCCCTCATCCCCTCTCCCCTGGGCATGGCACATACTACACTGACACTCTGATGTTGGTCTAGGCCATGCCATTGCTTTGGCCACTGGAATGTTAGCTGATACGACACAAGCGGCAGCCTTGAATGATGCTTGCGCGGTTTGGCTGGCTTCTTGCCTTTCTGCCATGTTTCTGATGGAGACCCACTCAGGCAGAAGGCCGAGAGACTCGTGGCAGACACAAACCCAACCTGCAGCCTCGAGCCAGGCCTGGCCGGGCTGCATCCTGAAGCTATCCAGTCAAACCCTGCCAAGACCAGACTATCAACAGTCGACCCACGGCCCGACTATCAAGAAATAAATGCTTATTGTCGTAAATCATGGAGGAGTTTTGGGACGATTTGTTATGCAACATTATTACAGCAATAGCTGACCGGTATACCCACCCAATGTGCTTTATTTTCCATGTGACCTCCCAGAGAGGACACATGTGTCTCCCCCAGCAGGCCTGGGCCAGCACGCACTGGCTCCTGAGCTCACTGCTAACTGTGCAAGCGCCAGGCTGAATGGGAGCATCCCAGCTCCGTCTCTACCTCTTAGAATGAAGAGCAAATTGAAGACCTTGGAGATGTGACATCTGGTCCCCTGCATGTCACTTTATTCCTCTGGGTCTGGTGACTTCTATGATGAAGAATTGGACTAGATCTTTGGGATTCCTTCCAGTGCTAGGGTTCTGAGATCCGGAATGACATGTACCCCCGCCAACCCTCCACTGACTGGCCACCCCCTTCTCACCTGGGTGTGGCTGAGCAGGGGGAGGGTCGCACTGTGGGCTGAGCAGAAAGCCCGGCTGGCCTCCCAGGCCTGTGCTTCTGCAGAGAGGTAGTAACAGTGCTCCTCGGACCACATCCAGCCCTGGGGGCATGGCTGGCACCTGACGCCTGCAAGCACAGAGTAAGGGTGAACAGTGCGCACGTTAACAAATGAACCTGGCTGCCACCTTGGCTGACGGGGCAAATCTGGAGGCACGGATCCTCCCAGGCAGGTTGTACAGTCTGTGCGGTGCACAAAGTCCCCCTGAATGACAGCTGGCACCCAACTACCTGTCAGGGTGCAAGCTTGCTCAACAAGCACCATGTCCTTAGGTTGCACCTCCCAGTGGGGATGCCACTTTCTAATCCTCGAAGTGGAACAAGAGCTGGACACAGCCCTGGTGGAGCAGCAGGAAGAGGGGATGGTGGTGGGGAGTGGGGGCGAACCCTACCTGCTCTAGAGGCCAGGGCCACAATGGCGACCGCAGAGACTGCCAGGAGCACAGCCATGACCGCCAGGGCCCAGCGCAGGGACTTCAGGTATGTGGGCAGCCCTGGGGGGAGGGTGGCAAACAGGAGAGGCAGGTTAGAGGAGACCACCCCAACCAACCCAACTCAGAACCAGCTCATCTCACCAGCACGGCACCCACCCCACCGCAGCACCCGCCCCCTTGGCCTGAGACGCTGGCATAAACCACTCGATTTAGGTTCCAACTTTATATTTGAGGGAAAGAGGATAAAAGATGTTCTCAATCTTAAATAATTAGAAGACATAACATTCTATTCCAGAAAGAGAATAATTGGCCAAAACATGACTTACTGAGCACTCAATGCACATTAGACACAGGGTACAAAGACCACAGAGATAGGAGAGACCCCTGCACTCAAGAAGCAAAGGCACCAGGAGAAACTACCACATGAGGAGGATTCAGGGCCGTGTTGTAGCTTGACAGGCCTGGGTCCAAGCCCTGACTCCATGAGCCACTCCCGTGTTCCTGATGTTTTTCCATTTTAACATCAGAATCATGCCTGCCTCTTCGATCTCCCCGGGTCTTGGAGGCCACACGTACAGCATCATGAAAACGTGCCCTGCAGACTCAGAGCGGGACACAGCTGTGAGTGCCAGCAGTGGAGGTCCTGCCACTCGGCACCACGTGGACCAGATGCCGGGGCTGCGGGGGGGAAGTGAGCGCGGAGGAGGCAGGAGGCAGGAGGCAGGAGGGCGTTGCAGGTGGGAGCGGCGGGCAGGCGAAGACTGGGAGACCAGCACACTTAAATGCCACATTTAACCCTGCCCTGGTAACAGGGAAGCCAGAGGGGGAAACTTAGAGAACAAAAGAGGGCAGGAATGACCTCATATGATTAATCACAGCCATAGACAGTTGTAAATAGCGTTCAACCTAGAAATTCACACTCACTGAAGTAAATGAGCATTCCTGAATTTGAACACAGAAGCATGAAATCAGCTACAAGAAGAAGAGAATTCTCCTCTCCCAGAAACCCTGCAGCAAGAGGCCCTGGGGGCGCTCGGCAATGACCACATAATCGGTGTGAGGGTTGTAAGAATGCAATCATTGTACTGGCCAAAGCCTGAAAAAAAAGCACAGGTAATTCTGCAGCAATATTTTCTCTTTTGAAAAGACTAACTGCATTTTTTTTTTTTTTTTTTGAGACAGAGTCTCACTATGTTGCCCTGGCTAGAGTGCAGGGACTGGGCTTGGTTGGGGGGTAGGGATGG
>NW_012148642.1:2493175-2493446 GCF_000956105.1 Propithecus coquereli | reverse complement strand
ACAAAGCAGTGACATTCCCAATCCTCTCCACAGGACTTATTCCCTCTCAAGTTCAGGAGGGAAGCAAGAAACAGCTGGATTACAGCATTATTACACGGGCTTGGGCACATCATGGAGCCTTTGCCTTAGTTTGCTCCTCTTGTTGAGATACCACCTTGATCGCCCAGGCAGAAGCCACTTGGCAGACCTCCTCATCCAAGCAGCATCCCTCAGACCAAGCCTTGCCCCCTGAGCTGGGAAATCCAAGGTTTTTTTTTTTTTTTTTTTTTTT
>NW_012148642.1:2484399-2486549 GCF_000956105.1 Propithecus coquereli | reverse complement strand
AACTGCATTTTTTAAAAAAACACACGCATATTAGTATATTATGTACCCATATATAAATACACTATACATAGGGTATAGGGTATACGCAAAGAAAGGCAGACACATTTCCAAGGTTTTTAATAAAGCATATTTTCAATCATTAATTCAACTTTTAAAGCATAGACACTTTTGAAATCCCAAATTTTTTCATTTGCATAGGAGGAAACACCTGCTTCAAAAATCAGAAAGGGATGCATGTTACACTGATGTATGGAAAGCAACATTCCATCTGTGACCCTTCCGAAGTGTATTTTTTTTTAAAAAAAAAAATACATAATCTGCTTCTTAAAGGGATTTGACCAAAATTTCCATCACCTGATGAATGGAGAAACAAAACGTGGTATATCCTCGTGTGGGAATATTACTTAGTCATAAAAAAGAATGAAGTACTGGTACATGCTACAACATGGATACTTTCACTTATGCTAAGTGAGAGGAGCCAGACACAAAAGGACACATATTATATGAGTCCTTTGATATGAAATGTCCGGAACAGGCAAATGTCCAGAGACAAAAATTAGATTAGTGGTTGCCTTGGGCTGGGGGCGGGTGTTGGGGGTTGCTAAAGGGTTCTAGTTTCTTTTTGGGGTGATGAAAATAATCTAAAATTGATTGTGGTGACGGTTGCACAACTTTGTGAATGCACAAAAAACCACTGAATTGTACACTTTAAATGGGTGAATTTATAGTATAGGAATTATATCTCAATAAATCTGTCACCCAAAAAGGAGGGGTTTGAAAATGCTTGGAATAAAAGATACATATAAATTGAAAGTCTTAAAATGATAAACTAAAAAGCATAGAGAAGAAATGTAAAATAAATCTACCAATCAACTAAGGAAATATAATTGTGGTTGCTGAACATTAAATTGAGTTCTGACCTTTTACTTTTTTTATTTTTTGAGTTCCCTGAAAAGCCACACCTCTCTAGCTCCGACCTTTTAGGAGGCAAAGCAGTCAAGAAATGCAATCCTGTTACAAACTTCTCCCACATCATTTAGGAGGACCCACCTAATTCCAAGGGGCTGAGTTTGGGAGTGGCCCCCTGCAGACCTGTTCTCCCAAACTACCAGCCAAAGGGAGGTCCCCGCCCCGCCTCCCTTTAAAAAGCAATTCTCAATCACCCAAGTAACACAAATACACGTTTACTGTAAAAATCCGAAAACACAGATGAAGCTGAAGTCCCCTTGGCCTTGTCTTCTCCCTTCCCTCAGTCCGGGATCTTCTCTCGGAATCTAACTCCCTCTGAATCTAACTCTCTCCGTGCCTTCCCACCCACCCCTTTCCAGTTCCTAGGGAACACCCCAGCCAGGAGAGCAGACACTAATACGGCCGTGGGAACATAGTCCTTTCCCCCCCAGCATCCTCCCTCGTGCCCTCTTCTCTGGCTTCCACCAATTTCCTTTTCAATTCATGGATGGACATCTCTGAAGTCACACTCTCCACTTACTTTCTCACTGCTCGTCCCATCTTAATTTTCTACATTTGACTACTTTTCCTATCCTGCAAGTGAAACACCATCTGTTTCCTCCTAGTCAAATACAATGGCCCAGGGTGGATCCAGGTTTTGTGGGACTTAAAGTTTGTCCAATTGGGGGCCCATCTTTAAAAAATTATGCAAACTTCCAAATACAAAGGGGTTCGCAGGGGCTCCTGGTAGTGAGAGGCCTGCTGCTGTGTCATCAACTTCAGGTAAATCCACTCTTGCTCACGGCCTCTGCTGTTCCCTGCTGGGCCTGACTACGCTGGACACGCATCTCTCCCGTCCCTGTTTCTTCCAGGCACTAAACGCTGAGAACATTCTTCCTTTGCTTTATGAATGTTTTCCCCATCTGGAGGACTCCTGGGGGCAGGGGGCAGGTTGGACACTTCTTCACACCCCCCTCCACACCTGGTGTACCGCACACAGTTGGTGCTAACAGGCACCCTTTCCTCTTTCCGGAAATACAAATTTCTGACATGTACTTATACTCTGAGAAGACACTGATGTGCCAGGTGTCAGAGATTCGGCTACAGTCTGTGCTGTCACCTTCCATGCCCCCAAGGGGATTCTTACAAGGAGGCAACTATAACACGTGTAGAGGATGCCGCTCATGGGAAGCACAGGGCCA
>NW_012148642.1:2474075-2482994 GCF_000956105.1 Propithecus coquereli | reverse complement strand
GCAGGCGTCATCCCCCTCTTCTGTCAGCTTACCTTCGTCTGTCAGCGGGCCGGCCGAGCATCCTCCCCCTTGAACCTCCCGCCTCTGCCATAGATCAAGCCCTCGGCTTCCCCTGATGAACTACTGCTATCACCTCCTCGCTGGTATCCTCTCCTTCAGTCTCCTGCCTGCCCTGGCCTTCCTCCACAGTGCTGTCAGAGCTCTCTTTCTAGACTAAAAATCCAACCAGGGCATCAGCCCACCCTTGTTAGTCACAGTGTCTTTTAAGATAGAAGGCTACAGACTCACTGTAATGGATAGAATAACGTCTCCCCAAAGCTGTCAATGTGCTAATCCCTGGAGCCTGTGAATATGTTAGGCCATACAGCAAAGTGGAATTAAGGTTGCTAATCGGCTGACCTAGAGATGGGGTGATGATTCTAGATTACCTGGGCGGGGCCAGTGTAGCCACAGGGGTCCTTATAAAGGGAAGGAGGAAGCAGAACATGAGGGGCAGAGAAGCGGTGGTGGGAGGAGGATTCAGCCCAACATTGCTGGGTTTGAACACACAGTGGCCCCAAGAAGCTGGCAAAGGCAAGGAAAGGGAATTTCCCCTAGACACCCCCCAGAAAGGAAAGCAGCCCTGCTGACCACTCGACTTTAGATCAGTGAGCTGGTGTCAGACTTCTGACCTACAGAACCGTGAGATAATAAATTTGTATCATTTAAAGCCAGTAAATTTGTGGTAATTTGAAATAGAAAATATTCCATCATGCAGAAAATGTGCTCACACCAAGCTCTGCAAAAGTTCCTGAGTGATCCAGGCCCCTGAACCCTACCCATGTCTAAGAACCCCTGTGTAGAGGCCCTTGGGTTTGGTGCCTGTCAAGCTGGCTTGTCTTACGTGTCAATCAGCCAAGCCTCTACCAGCTTGCCTGCTGGGCAGGGCTCCAGCCATCCTGGCCTCTGCTCCTGCGGGTCTCCCTACCTGGGAGCCTCTACCACTCCCAACTCCTACTCACCTTTCAAGATGCAGCTCCGGCAAGCTTTCTCATGCCCCAAGTTCACCAGCCACACCCTCCAGGTTCCTTGACCAGGATTGTTCACGTCTTTCTCAGGCTCTTTCTTCTGTGCCAAGCTCTGTGCCGCCCCCACCCCCCCAACCCAAACACACACACACAGGCAAACACACGAGCTAGCCAGTCTGGCCTGTGGTCTCACTCAGTATTTGCTGAGTGAGTGAGTGGGGCCAAATGCTCCTCAATATGGTGGAGAGAAAGAACCAGCCTGGACCTTGGAGAAGTCGACCCATGGGAGGGCAGCCGGTCTGGGTCAACCTGGAACCTATGCTCTTGCCCGGGCTGCAGTGACCGCCACCTGATCCTGATTATGCCTCATCTGGACTTCCTTCTACCTATGCGTCTCAGAGGTGCTTTGTACACTAAGAAGGATAGTCGTTTTATTCTTTTACCTAATTTGAACCACAATTACATAGACCAGATGTTACAGACTGTAAGCTTGCTAGGCCAGGTGGGGTCGGGGCGTCGGGATGGTCGTCTGGGTCCCCTAGCCCCTCCACTGCCCAGTGGCCTGGTGCTGGGCGGGCATGGGAGTGGATGTGTGTTCCGGTCGCGTTGATCCCTACCTGGCAGCGCGGGCTGCCCGCACCGGTGAGCACTCACCTATGAGTCCTACAGCCCGGGGCAGTTTCTTGTCGCCTGGGTGCAGCAGCACTGCGTCCTCCTTCTCCAACCCCAGCTCCTTGCAGCGGCAGCGACACGTAGGGGAGCCCGCGCTTCCCTCGGCGGGGCTGGCCCGGCCCTCGGCATCGCGGCCGCTGTCTGTCCCGGCTGCGGCCAGCTGCGAGCTGCGGCCCCATGTGCCGCCCAGAGACGGTGTCCGCTGCAGGAGAGGGTGCGCCGGGGAGGCGTGGCGGGAGAAGGCGGGGGACTCGGGCACCGGCACGGTGAGAAAGCGCGTGGAGGGCGCGGGCGAGGGTGCGCGGCTGCCGCCGGCCGCGCCCACAGGCTTCACGCGCACGTCCACCTGCAGTTCCATGGGCGCCCAGGCGCCGGGCGCCGGCTCGCCGGGAGCGGCCCAGGGCAGCAGCTCGGCCCCGGGCGCCTCGCCTTCCCGGAGCTGCTCGGCCGAGGCGGGGCCCGGCGATGGCGGCTCCGGGCCGGCGGACCCCAGGCGGCGGAAGGCGCCGTAGCCCAGGCTGAGAGGCGGCACCCGCAGGAGCCCAGGGCGAGGCGGGGACGGCTTCTTCTCCCCCGGGAGGTCCGGGCCCGCGCCCGCCGCATCCCTCGCGGTCCGGGCCAGACTTGGGCTGCTGTCGGGACTCTCGGGCTGTTGCGCCTCCGCGGGGACCTGCGGTTGCTCCAGTTCCGGGACCCGACTTTCCGTGGGCTCCGTTGGGAACTCGGCCCCAGCGAGGCCTCCCGCCGGTGCCTCCCCGGCCAGCTCCATCCCGCGCGCGGAGCACCTGAGACTCGCAGAACGGAGCGCACCTGGGACCAGGTAGCGCTCAGCACAGCTCTCCTGGGTCCTGATTGGTCCAGGGCGTCGCTGAAGCGTCAAGCCACGCCCCCAGACCACGCTGTGATTCGCTGTGAAAGGCTTTTGGACACGCCCCTTCTGGCACTAGCCCCGCCCACACAAACAGGGAACCGGGTGAGGCCGCGAGTTCCGCTGCGGGGTCACAGGGTGGGCGGGAGCTCCCGGGAGAAACGCGAACTGGGAGCCGAGGTGTGTGCGAGGGAACCGGAGCCCGGCCTGACCCCCTCCCTGGTCCCACCATGTCCCCCTCCAGCTCTCTGTCACTGCGTTGGTTTTGAGAGTTACAGTTTGGGCAGGGAGTGCTTGGCCAAGCTTGTCTGGATCAGAAAAATCAGTGGGTCCAAAGGAAATGGGGACGGCCTCTGTAGAAGTAGCGCCGCCGGTTGTCCCGGCCATGTGGTGGGGGAAAAGACGCCACGCCTAGGAGGACTCCCCCACGTCAGAAGTCCCAGGGACAGCAGCTAGGGAGGCCTGACTCCTACTTGCCTAACTCATTGAAGATTGAGGAACGAATACGTAAGAAAATGTGTATTTTCACAGGGAGGAGAGCCTTGCCCCCCACCAGCGTGGTGTGGTAGAGTACAGGGTTCCCAGCCGGGCCAGTGACCTGAATACCATTTTAAAACTACACATTCCTGGCTAGGTTCCGTCCAGACCTACTGACTCACATAGGGGCATAAGGCCTCTGGTATTTTTAAGTGTCCCGGGGTAGGGTTGGCACGTGAAATACAGGCCATTCGGTTCAATTTGAATTTCAGATAAACAAGGGTTAGTTTTTTAGTACAGTAGTCCTTGCTTATCTACAGGTGATAACGTTCCAAGACCCCCCGTGAATGCCTGAAACTGCAGATAGCACCCAACTCTCTACATATTGTTTTTTCCTATATGAGGGGTCTTCAAAAAGTTCATGGAAAATGCGTATTATGAAAAAACTATGCATGGATTTCAAAAACTTTTTTTGCACCAAAATTAACTCCTACTAATTTGTTATAACATGTCTGAACAGGATCTAGTAGTTTGAGGCACTAAGAAGGCTAGATATTAGTTTTAAAAGAGTCCCTATCAGAACAACGTGAATTCTACTAAAATTGAAGCAAGAACAAACATTAAATTTATGGTGAAGTTTGGGTGGAAGAATGGTGAAATCATTGATGCTTTATGAAAAGTTTATGGGGATAATGCCCCAAAGAAGTCAGCAGTTTACAAATGGGTAACTCATTTTAAGAAGGAACGGAACAATGTTGAAGATGAAGCCAGCAGTGGCAGACCATCCCCATCAATTCGCAAGGACAAAGTTAATCTTGTTCCTGCCCTAATTGAAGAGGACTGACAATTAACAGCACAAACAATAGCCAATACCGTAGACATCTCAATTGGTTTGACTTACACAATTCCTTTTATTTTTTTGTTTTTTGGTGAAACAGGGTCTTGCTCCCTGTCCCTCAGGCTGGAATGCAGTGGCGTGATCACAGCTTACTGCAATCTCCAACTCCCAGGCTCAAGTGATCCTTTTGCCTCAGTCTCCCAAGTAGCTGGGACTACAGGTGCATGCCAGCATGCCTGGCTAGTTTTTATTTTTTTTGTAGAGAAGGAGTCTTACTGTGATGCCCAGGCTGGTCTCAAACTCCTGGTTTCAAGTGGTCCTCCTGCCTCAGCCTCCCAAAGTTCTGGGATTACAGGTGTGAGCCACCATGCCCAGCCAGTTTACACAATTCTGACTGAAAAATTAAAGTTGAGCAAACTTTCCACTTGATGGGTGCCAAAACCATTTCACCCAGATCAGCTGCAGACAACAGCAGAGCTTTCAATGGAAATTTTAAACAAGCAGAATTGAGATCCTGAAGCTTTTCTTTAAAAAGTTGTAACAGGGCCAGGCGCGGTGGCTCACGCCTGTAATCCTAGCACTCTGGGAGGCCAAGGCGGGCGGATTGTTTGAGCTCAGGAGTTCGAAACCAGCCTTATCAAGAGCGAGACCCCGGCTCTACTAAAAATAGAAAGAAATTAATCGGACAACTAAAAATATATAGAAAAAATTAGCCAGGCATGGTGGCACATGCCTGTAGTCCCAGCTACTCGGGAGGCTGAGGCAGAAGGATCGCCTGAGCCCAGGAGTGTGAGGTTGCTGTGAGCTAGGCTGATGCCACGGCACTCACTCTAGCCTGGGCAAAAGAGTGACACTCTGTCTCAAAAAAAAAAAAAAAAAAAAAGTTGTAACAGGAGATGGACATGGCTTTACCAGTACGATCCTGAACACAAAACACAATCAAAGCAGTGGCTACCAAGAGGTGGGAGTGGTCCATTCAAAGCAAAAACAAACTGATCAAAAGTAAAGATCATGACGACAATTTTGGGGGTTGCTCAAGGCATTTTGCTTGTTGACTTTCTGGAGGGTGAAAGAACAAGAACATCTGCTTATTATGAGAGTGCTTTGAGGAAGTTAGCCAAAGTGTTAGCAAAAAAATGCCTGGGGAAGCTTCACCAGAGAGTCCTTCTGCACCGTGACAATGATCCTGCTCATTCCTCTCATCAAACAGGGGCGATTTTGTGAGTTTCTACAGGCAATAGTTAGGCATCCACCTTATAGTCCTGATTTGGCTTCTTCTGACTTCTTTTTGTTTCCTAATCTTAAAAAAATCTTTAAAGGGCACCCATTTTTCTTCAATTAATGTAAAAAAAGAAACAGCATTGACATGGTAAATTCCCAGGCCCCTCAGTTCTTCTGGGATGGACTAAATGGCTGGTACCATTGTTTACAAAAGTGTCTTGAACTTGACGGAGATTATGTTGAGAAATAAAGTTTATATTTTTTATTTTTATCTTTTAACAACATTTTTCCATGAACTTTTTGAAGTCTCCTTGAATATACATAGCCATGATAAAGTTTGAGTTATAAATTAGGCACAGTAAGAAATTAATAGGAATAACTAATAATAAAATAGGACAACTATAACAATATACCATAATAATAATTATGTGAATGTGGCCTCTCTCTCCAAATATCTTACTGTACTGTATTTACCTGGTTTTGGATCTCAGATAACTGAAACCTGTAAAAGGGGAAAGTGCAGATGAGGGGGGACTACCGCATAAGCACGTGCCAAGTGTTGTGTCCCTACCCCAGCAACTCGTGCTGGAGTGGTTTCAGACGCAGCGTTTGCAAAGACCATGAACTTGTTACCTCTGGGGAAGGGGAAGGAACTTAAGAAGGGTTACATTACCAGAAGGGACGCCCCTTGAAGACAAGTAACTGAGATAAAATATCCAGCAGGAAGACAGTGCTATATAAAAACATTTTACGTTTAATCCCTTCAAAATCACAGACAATATATTTATGTGGGGACATATATATGCATAAAAATGCATTATAAAAGGTGTAGAATGAGTCATTCCAAACTGATAACAGTGGATTCTGCTGTAGATTATATAGGCAGGGGGATGGTCTGGGAGACTTTGTCTTTCTCTGTAATGTGTCCATTTTTTGTTTGTTTGTTTGTTTGTTTTGAGACAGGGTCTCGCTAAGTTGCCCCGGCTGGAGTACAGTGGCATGAGACCTGGGCTCAAGGGATCCTCCCGCCTCAGCCTCCCAAGTAGCTGGGATTACAGGCCACCATGCCCAACTAATTTTTAAATTTTTTGTAGAGACGGTGTCTGGCTATTTTATCCAGGCTGGGCTTGAACTCCTGGCTTCAAGCCATCCTCCTGCCTCGGCCTCCCAAAGTGCTGGAATTACAGGCATGAGCTACCATGCCTGGTATATTTCCATTTTCTACAAAGAGAGTGTATTTATGGATATTCTTGTTAAAATTCAAGTTTTAAAAAGATGGCCCAAGTTATTTTTAGGGCTAATCAAGTTTATTGTAGAAATTAAAATAATTAAAAATATTTAACATATATAAAATATAAAAGAAAAGTCTCTACCCTCTGTCCTCTACCTCACCTCCCAGAGGCAGCCACCGTCCCTGCTGAGACTTGGTTGCCTGTCCATGTTTGGTGTGATCCGGAGCTGGGAGAGGACATCCTGACGGTGCTTTCTCACTTGCAGTAAATACCTTCTCCCGGGAAAATGATTATCAACTAGCACATAAAATCGAGGACCTCTTACCTTCACGGTGTTTAGGGTCAAAGAGTGTGAAAAACAGAATGTGTGTCACTCCCAGGCACACTCCCTCAACCCCATGGGAGATACCCCAAGGCCTGGCTCCCCTGGCCAGGTGCCCAGGGGCAGCCTAAATCCTGTCTTGAATTTGAGCTGTGGGACACAGTGCCTGCGGGGAGTCAGTGATGGGCACTGGCGATGAGAGGTCAGGAGGTAGTGGTAATGCTGGCCGCCACATTGGGCCACGTGCAAGAACAGTGGGCAGCAGAAGTTAGAGTGGACTCAAAATGTAAGCCTGGCCTGGGCACGGTGGCTCATTCCTATAATCCTAGCACTCTAGGAGGCCTGAGGTGGGAGGGTCGCTTGAGGCCAAGAGTTTGAGACCAGTCTGACCAACATAGCAAGACCCCGTCTCTACGAAATATATAAAAATATAAAAAATTAGCCAGGCATGGTGGCATGTGCCTGTAGTCCCAGCTACTCAGGAGGCTGAGGCAGGAGGATTGCTTGATCATAGCTGCAGTGAGCTATGATCACACCACTGCACTCTAGCCTGGACAACAGAGTGAGACCCTGTCTCAAAACAAAAAAAAAAAGTGGGCCTGGCCAATCCCTCTACCTATTTTCAGAATTCCATGCCCTCTTGCCTACAGTCATACATTTGTTTCACAAATATTTACTGAGCACCTATTATGTGCCTTGCATATAGATATACAGCTGCCCACCCTCTTGGGAGCTTGCACCACAATGATCTCTTCTCCCCTCGTACATCTTTAATCTCTTCCTTTCTACTGGTTCTTTCTTATCACCATTAAACATGCCTGAGTTTTTTATCTATTTATTTTTTTAGAGACAGGGTCTTGCCCTGTCACCCAGGTTGGAGGGCAGGTTGGACTGCAATCTTGGACTCCTGGGCTCAAGGCATCCTTAGCCTCACTGATTTTTTTCTAACTTTTTTTTTTTTGGTAGAGATGGGGTCTTGCTATGTTGCCCAGGCTAGTCTTGAACTCTTGGCCTCAAGCAACGCTCCTGCCTCAGCCTCCCAAAGTGCTGGGATTACAGGTATGAGCCACCGCTCAGCTCATGCTCGAATTTTAAATGCCTCCCTGGGCCTGATCTCCTCCTCTAGCGAACAGCCGATCTGTTTCTTCCTTGTCACAAACAACCTACTTTAACAAGAGAATCGTCCCCATGCGTATCTCCATTTCATCACACCCAAGCATGCCTAAACCACTAAGGTCAGTTCCTGCCAAAATTTTCCTTGCCAAGGGCACCACATTCACCAAATCCAGCAGCTGCTGCTCACTGCTTGCTTTACCTGTCAGAAGCTTTTGGCATTGTTGATCCTTTCCTCGTCCTCGGAACCCATCTGTGGCTTGGTCCTTCCTGACACCACGCTCTCCTGTCTTTCCTTCTACCTCCCTGGCTTCCTTGGAAAGTCTGCTGCCGGCGCTTCTAACTCACCACATGCCAGTGACTCCGAGCCCAGATCTCCTGAGCTCGCCTCTGACAGTTACGGGGTGCGTTTGAGGGTGCCACCCGCTCTACCCAACAAATTCATATGTTGGAGACCTCACCCCCAGGACCTTGGAATGCGACCTTATTTGGAAATAGGGTCATTGCAGATGTAATTAGTTAAGATGAGGTCACACTGGAGTAGGTGGGCCCCTAATACGATATGACTGGTGTCCTTATAAAAAGGGAACATTTGGACACAGAGATATGCACGCGGTGAGAACACCAGGTGAACACGAGGCAGAGATCAGGATGATGCTTATACAAGCCAAGGGACCCCAAAGATTGCCAGCAAGCCATCTGAAGCCAGGGGAGAGGCATGGAACAGGTTCTCCCTCACAGCCTCAGAAGGACCCATCCTGCTGACACCTTGACCTCACACTCGCAGCCTTGGGAACCGTGAGACAATAGACGACCGCTGTGTAAACCGCTCAGGCTGCAGTGCTTGGCTACTGGCAGTGGGGCAAACTAGGGCTCTATGGACGTGGGTGGTCTCCATAGCACCCTCTGCACCCCGCCCTTCACCGTGGCTGACTCAGCTGGGCCAATCGAATTGGCCTGTGCAGGAATTCAGCACTGAGAGACCCAGAGATGAGAGTTGTCAGATCTCCCAGGGGGGCTGCTCTCTAGAGAGAAGGTCCACAGACTCCTGCTGGGGTCCCCAGAGTCTGTCTGGTTTCAGCCTTTCCTAAGGCTTGTTTGTTCAATTCTGGGGGTTTCATGAGACCCTGAGTATCCTTCTTTTTTTTTTTTTTTTTTTTTTTTTTTTA
>NW_012148642.1:2469563-2473819 GCF_000956105.1 Propithecus coquereli | reverse complement strand
TGAGCCACCGCACCCGGCCTGAGTATCCCTCTTTATGTTAGTGATCATTTAAGACTCTGATTGCAAGTGGCAGAACACCCAAGTCCCATCATGAGCTCCTTGGCTCCCTCGGGCTAACAGCCAAGCTTTGGCACAGTCCCCCGTGCCTTCCATGGCACAGCCACAGAAGCCTGGTGTCAGAAGGCTGTTTACAATGTCTGTGGTGGGCACCCTGAGATAGGAGAATGACCCAAATGTTCCAAGGGGTTCAGACACTGGCTGACCACAAAGGACAAATATCCACTAGGGTTCTTTATTCCATCGTCTCTCACTTTCCCTCACTTTAAAATCTTTTCTTTTCTGCTTGCATCAGCAATACATGCTGACACAAGATGTAAACATTACGGAAATACATACTGTAGAAAATGAAAGCCCCAGCATTTCATACCCAAGAAATCTCTGGGGTTTTTTCTCTTTGTTTTTCTTTTTTCTTTTTTTAGAAACAGGATCTTGCTATGTTGCCCAGGCTGGTCCCAAACTCCTGGACTCAGGTGATTCTACTGTCTTGACCTCCTGAGTAGCTGGGACTATATGTGTGAGCCACCACACCCAGCTAGATCGCTGTTATTAACATTTTGGTATGCAGTATTCTGAATTTTTTTAAATGCATACACTAACCTATACTGTTTTTATGTATCTTTTTGAATTTTTATTTTTAAATATTTACTTATTTTTTGAGACAGGGTCTTGCTCTGTTACCTGGGATAGAGTGCAGTGGCGTCCTCATAGCTCACTGCAACCTCAAACTCCTAGGCTCAAGTGATCCTCCTGCCTCAGCCTCCCAAGTAGCCAGGACTAGAGGTGAATGCCACCACACCCAGCTAATTTTTCTATTTTTTGTAGAGACTGGGTCTTGCTATGTTGCTCAGGCTGGTCTTGAACTTCTGGGCTCAAGCAATCCTCCCCACCTCAGCCTCCCAAAGTGCTGGGATTACAGGTGTGAGCCACTATGCACAGCCTATTTTTAATTTTTGTAGAGACACAGTTTTACTCTGTTGCTCAGACTGGAGTACAGTGGTGCAATCATAGCTGACTGTAATATCAAACTCCAGGGCTCAAGCAATCCTTCTGCCTCAGCCTCCTGAGTAGCTAGGACCACAGGCATACACCACTGCCACCAGCTAACTTTAAAAAAATTTTTTGTAGAGACAGGGATCTCGCTATGTTGCCCAGGCTGGTCTAGAACTCCTGGCCTCAGGCAATCCTCCTGCCTTGGCCTCCCAGAGTGCTGGGATTACAGGCATGAGCCACCATGCCCAGCCTATATATAATATAACTTTATTTCCAAAACTTCACTCATATTAAATGTATTCCCATACATAATTTATTTAGGCAGTTCTGGTGGACATTTGAGTTATTTCCATTTTGGTGACACAATTACTGCAATGCTGCAAATTCTATAGATTTAATTCAGTGACCATCCTTGTACATTGTTTTAAAAAAAATCGCATCTCTGATGGTATCTTTAGAATAGAGTCAAATAAATGAAATCGCTGATCCAAAAGGTGGTCACATTTTCAAATTTGATGGGTATTGCCAAATTACCCAAATTTTCTGCAGGAGACTAAACAAGCAGCGGATGAGAGGGCTGCCCCACGGCCTCACCAGCACTCCCTGTTATCAGTCTTCTTAGTCTTTACCAATCTGATGGGTGAAAATATTGAACTTCAACTTGCATTTCTTTATTATGAATGAAGTTGAACATCTTTTCATTGGTTAATTGTGTTCCCGAGAAGTGCCTTGGCCAATGTCAGGGCCTGGGTAAAGGACCTCTGAGATTGCCTCTAATGTCAGTTCCAGATCACCAGCTGGTTCCAGGAAGTGGCCCAGCGGGAACCCTGGTCACCCCCTCCTGCCCCTACACCATGGAGTTCGCTGGTCGGGGAGGCTGATGGTATCTGGCCTGTCTGGACGGACTGAAGAGTTGTAAGAGCATAAATTAGGCTGCAGCTTCATCTCCCAGAGAGGAAGCTAACACTCCCTCCCCTGGTTCTAGGCTGATGTCACCCCGTTTGGCATCCTGGGCCCTTCTAGGGCCCCTGGACACACGGATGGGGGGTTTCTGCACGGCCAGCTCCCTGGCACGGCCCATCCTCAGCTCACATTCCACCTGCTCAGAGGCTTAGAGGACACCCAAGCCAGTGTGACACGCCCCTTCTCAGACTCCCACCTGTGGACCATCTTCACAGCACTCAGCGGTATCTACGGTCAACACATGCACTTTTTTTTGGTCCCTTAATGCTTGTCCCTGGGCCTCTCGAAACCCTCGCTGTATCCCCGGGTCAGTATCCGGCGAGCTCATCTTCCTTCTTGGCTGATGTCTTAGCGAATACTTGTCAAATAAATAATGCCAACCAGGGCATCGTGGGGAGTGCCTGACACACCTTGCTCACTTATTCTTTTCCTCCCCAAATTTTTAGCTGACGCATTTTAAACATTAAGAAAAATGGTAAGAATAAGCAGTGAGCATGTGAATACCCACCACCTCGATTCAGCAGCTAGCATTTCACAGCCCAGCTTTGTCTCCCTCACCTCCGCGCAAATGCGCTTTCTGCCGTGGCACCATCTGCACGTGAGCTGTAGACCCACGGCTCCTCACCTTCAATATTTCAGCGTGCATCTGCTAAGAACTGCGAGTTCTTCGTAAGGACAGTGCCATCCTCGCACCAAGGAAATGAACAACAATGCTGCACTAGATGACATTCTAGAGACCATATTTAAATTTCCCTGATTTTTTTCTAACCAGCTTCCCACCGAGGCTCACACATCACATTCACCCGTTAGGCCCATTGACTCTTGGCGATAACTCCGTGAGGAAGGCCCTGCAGTCCCTGCTTTACAGGCGAGGAAACGGAGATTCAGAGGGGTCGAGGAATTTGCCCAGGATCACACGACCCCTGAGTGAGAAAGCCAACACGCCATCAGACATCTCTGGCTCCCAAACACACCTTTTCTCCCCTTGTGCTGTTTTATGCCTCCAGCCTGCTGGGTTCCCTGGGCGTTTCATGCCCAGTCTCTGGCTCAAGGGGTCCATGCAGTTCAAGGGCTGGGGTGTCAACCCGGCCACGCAGCAGACCAGGCCTCGATTTCACATTCCTCCAGCCCGCCCGTTTCCTCCCACCATCTCTTGTAACTCTAAGACATTAGCCATCCGCTGGGAGTGACAAGGCAGTACTGTTTCTACCTCATTTAGGGGAAGATCCACTTGCAGCCAGGCTGGGCAGAGGAGAGACAAAGGTGCCTCCAGTGGAGGAACAAAGGTGGCTTTTGGTCAGGCGTGTAGGGAAGGCAGCAACAGGGACTGAGAAAACATTCTACCTGGGTGCACGCGAGCTCACGCGAGGAGACTTGCAGGACAGCTGTGACGCAGCGGGAAAGTATCTGCCTGAGTCATCTGCGTGTTGCAACATAGACCCTCCGTTGTTGGGAGCCCCACCCCGAGAATCCTTTCCTATAAAGTGCAGCCCTTGTGTGAATGTAACTGTGTCAATAGACAGCCGCAGACCTAGCCTGCTTCTGCATTAGTGTCCCCCACCTTGGCTGACCTGCCGGTTCTGAGGCGCGACACCTGGAAAGACCTGGATGGGGCAGGAGGAAGGACCACGGGAGCAAGGCAGTGGGCTGGGCGGGGGGACACGAGATCAGGAGTGGCACCCACCTCCTCACACTGCAGGTCTGTAGGAGACTTTTCCCAGCAGGCTGGGGAGGACCCCCATGCCAAAGTCTGAGGGCAGCAAAGGGAGAAGACACAAGTGCCCAGGAACACCTCAGTGAGGAGGCCTCTAAATTTGGGGATACAGTTATCCTCTTCCCTCCGAGCTAAATTAGCCTGTTATGAATGAGATTTGCTAGCCCGGGAGTCTTTAGGCACAGGGTATCTACCACATCCAATCAGGCCTTGCAAAAATCTAACTAAAGGGCCTCGAATACATCACCAGGAAGTCGTGACTAAATGTAGAAAACTGCAGTCTAATCAAATAATTAACAGCTGGAGAACATGTGTTTCAAGACAAAGGTGCTAACTATTTATAAAATTAGCAAAGAAAGCCATGAAGCAATCATTTTGGGGCAGGGACGGGTATGGAGAAAAGAGTAGAATATAAGAAAAGGTCTTCCAAATACAAGAATTTGGCAAGTTTCTCCAGCACTGCCCAAGACAGAGAGAGACACCACATGTTCCAGTTCCCCGAGATGTGGGGACCCTGTCTGTCCCATGC
>NW_012148642.1:2455324-2468933 GCF_000956105.1 Propithecus coquereli | reverse complement strand
GTCTCATGGACCGGGACAGCTGAGTCCTTTAGTCTGTGGTGACAACCATCCACTCCACCTTGCCCCTCAGGGCAGCTCCGGAGTTCACTTTTCGCCTGTGGTCTTGCGCTAGGGCCTCAGCACCAGGGCCCCTCATCTCTCTTGAGAGCTCCAGGTCCTGATCTACCTAATCTTGGCTCCTTTGTCCCTTCGAGAAGCTTCCTGCAGGTTTGGGTGGGGGTGGGGAGGCCATGCTGACAGTGCCGCCCCCACATATATGAGCGGTCTTGTATTCTGGTATACTAGTGACTTGGTGACCATCTGCTTAGTTTTTTAAGCAAGAGGGTTTTTCCCTCTTTGTTTTTAGAGACAGGGTTTCACTCTGTCACCCAGGCTGGAGTGCAGTGGTGCGATCATAGATCATGGCAAGCTGGAATTCCCAGGCTCAGGCGATCCTCCTGCCTCAGCCTGCTGAGTAGCTAGGACTATAGGCACGTGCCGCCATGCCTGGCTAATTTTTTTATTTTTATTTTTTGTAGAGACAGGGGTCTTGATATGTTGCCCAGGCTGGTCGTGAATTCCTGGCCTTAAGTGATCCTTCCACCTCAGTCTCCCAAAGTGCTGAGGCCACCGCACCTGGCCAGCAAGAATTTTGTAAGGGAGAGTTTTCACAGGGAGATCTCCAAGCTCAGCCACTGTGTCTGGGGAATGCCACCCCTGGCCTCCCTCTCACTTTCTTTAAAAGTCAACCCTGCACCTTAGGGAATAGCTGCGGAGATGAACTATTTGTGCGTTTAATCCTATCAACTTCCTTTTGTATTTCTGCACTGTGGCTGTGTCCTGTGGATGGACAGGACCCCTGAAGGTTGGTGATGGGTAGTGACGTGCTTCTCAACATTCAGGTGCGAGAATGTCACCTTTATCTCCCTAAGTCGTATTATGTCCAACTCAAGCTCTCATTCAGGAAGGTATATGAAAACTTCACTGTGAGTCCGTTTCTGAGGCTCCCTCTTTCCAGAAGATTAAACAAATGCCCCAGGGCTCATCGATGTCCTGAAAGAGGATGCTCACCCCTGGGCCTGGGTCGCCGTTTTGCTGCTGCTTCTGCCTAATGCAGATGCAGCCTCCGGGCTCTGGTCTTTCTCTCTTTAGTGCTCAGACCCCTGGCCCTTCACGTGTGGGTGCAGACTGTCCCCCGACCTGCCCTTTCCAAGCCACCCCCCAGAGGCAGCCTCCACACATATCCACACGTCCCCTCCCCCCCAGCCTGGGGGTCTGCCACTTCCCTGGCCCCCATGGGAACACCTGTCCCCACCCAGTCTCCTCCATCCATGGACTATTCTTGGGACGCAATCCATGGGGTTTTTTTCTATTCCAAACCCCCTGAATTATTACTATTTTACGAGTCTAGGCTTTTAAGAACAAAACACTCAACTTTCCCCTGGGGCAAGGCACACTTCCATTTTCAGGACAAAAAGTCCAACTGCCTTCTTAAGAGGAGGAAGCAGAAAATATCTCTCTTTTTGGGTAGTGAGTCAATAGGAAAGTAAGATGGCTAATTTTGAATCAGACTGTTTCTACCCGTCAGCTGGGTGTCAGGAGCAGGGACACTCAAGTCCAGGAGGCCATTCCATCAGAGGCGAGGGGCGCGGCACCCTTGGGGCCAAGCAGCCCACAGCCTGCTCTGAAGCGCAGCCCTGGTGGAGAACCCCCATCCCAGAACCTGTGCTCGAGCCCCCTGCATGACCAGACTACGGAGGCAGATGTGGGGGTGTCCTCGCAAGACCCGACTACCTGCTCTAGGCCTGATGTGCAGAGCTCAGTGCGGACGAAAAGACGGCGTTAATTTCAAACTCGCCAGATTATGGTTCTACCTGGGTCTAAAAGATTGGTCCCCTCACCTGCCTCAGCTGTTCTCTCAGCCCTCCGCCCTCCTCAGGACAGGTGGGGCCCCATCCTGGGACCTGTCTCAGATGTTGGAAGGACCCTAAATGCTCAGGGACTTGTTAAAGGAAGGAGGGGCCTTATGTGACCACTGTGACCCTCCAGGGACACCCCTTCCCCACCAAGGGAGCCACCCTGCAATCCAGGGATTGTCCACATCCTGTTCCCAAATCCTGGCCACTCCTCCCTGCCGGCCCCATGCAGCACACATCACAGCCAGAGCCTCCCTCGGGCCTTAGTCCAAACCAGTGTCCCTTTTCTCCAGGGGCTCGGAAGCACACCCCGCCTCTTACCCACACGTCCAGCCCTGCACGGCCCAAACGACCCGAGACTGGCAATGGCAGGGAGAACCACAGCCAGGACTCGTGTCCTGTGGACACTTTGTGTCAACCTCTCCCATACCTATCGGGATCACCCTCAAGGGTGCAAACCAAGTTTGGCTCAGAAAGAGCCTGAAATTCTCTCCTCTCCTGAGAATGGGAACGTTGAGGACAGAGCTTCCTCAGCCCAGGTTAGTAACACCGGTAATGACCATGGCCTTTAAGGGAGATTGGGAGCACACGACAATATGACACATGGACACTAACACCTGTGCATGAGGCTGGGCTCGGGAGGGGGCCTTCATGACAGCACCGCTCTGGGTGTGTTAGACCCACGCTTTTCAAACAGCCGGGGTATCTGGGCAGACACTGCGCAGTCCTGCATGGTGATGAGTGTCACAGGACTGCCAGCCGGTCCAACTCAGGCAGCCGGAGGGCTGGAGAGAGATGGTCACAGCCCACAGCGAGGGGGCTTTAGGGGGCCCTCCAGAGGTCCTCCCTAGCACACACATATACATTTCAGTTTTAGGGGGCCACAGATTGCCTGTAGCCCACCCATGAGCAGCAGTATAAGGACTCCTGGTTACGGGCTGAAGCTCTACCCAGATGGCTTATTGAGTCCACTGCATTTTTGCCAGTGACGCGTGCACAGGCCATTGGAGGTCTGTTTTCCACCTGTCTCATCAGAGCCCCAAACTGAGATTATGGGTGACTTTTATCTGCGACCAGACTTAAATACCACGACTCAGACAGCATGAGAGCCAGTCTGGCCACAGCGCTCAAGAATTAAACGCTGTGATATTCAGCAAGAACTTTGACCTTTCTGCAAGCAAGAATACATCAACTAAAAGAGGCCTTTAAGCTATTGTTAATTTTAAGGAGATCTTTGCAATGATGGTTGAGAAAACCTCTTTCAAAAGCCGAAGGGGCAACCTCAGCAGGGCTGTGACGGCCCCTTCACACTGACCCGTCTGCCCTGCCGACTACATGCCTGAGTTTCTCTGGCCTCTAAGACCTCCTTCCCCTTCATGGTCTGGGGACACATCAGTAAGAGACCATTTGGCTGTTTGTCTGTCTTAGAGATTTTATTGGTTACCTGCAGTTCAGACGCGATCTCCATCCAAACTTGATGCAGAAGGAAAAGTTTTCTTGTGGGTGCCATAAGCCGAACTTCCGTTCTCTCCAACATTCCTCTTCTCTGGTCACCAGGGCAATGGGTAGACCATGAGGATTTCAGTGCAGTCTTGTCTGGGGAAATCTTACTTTTAACCCCTCCCCCCTAATTCATATGTTGCAGTCCTAACCCTCAGCACCTCAGAATGTGACCTTATCTGGACACAGTGTTGCAGATGTAACTACATAAGGTGAGGTCGTTTGGGTGGGCCCTAATCCAATATGACTTCGTCCTTATAAAAAAAGGAAACTGGACACAGACGTGCACACGGGGCGAATGCAATGTGAAGATGAAGACAGAGATCCCAGTGATGCTTCTACAAGCCGAGGAACACCACAGATTGCCCGCAAATGGCCAGAAGCTGGTGGCGAGGCAGGGAACAGCGTCTCCCGCACAGCCCCCAGAGGGAACCAACCCTGCCGACGCTTCGATCTCGGACTTCCAGCCTCCAGAACTGTGAGACAACACATTTCTGTTGTTGAAGGCACTCAGTTTGTGGTACTTGTCCACGCAGCCCTAGGAAATGAGCACCCTTACCCAGTCCTTTGCAGGCCACGAGGAAGCACATCCCTGTCCCATTTCACACACCAAAATGTGCTAAACTATCCAGGTTTTACAGACCAGATGGAGAAGCCATAACCCCACCTCTGCCCCCGCCTTAATCTTTGTCCACCGGGACTGTCATGCCCTTCCAGGCTCGAAGTACATTTGAGTATCTGAGGTATTCCGGGAACGAGGGAAACGAGGGCGGGCTGTCCGCAGCCTGGCTGAGGAATGAGGCCGCACACAGCAGAAGGGTGGCAAATACACATCTTCTGCCCTTATAGACTTTTCTGACCTTATAGCCAACAGCAGGCTTCTCCAGGAGTATTGACCCTGCCCAGCAGCGCCCCCTGATGGAGATCACGAGCCCTGGAAAATGTTTGCCCTCGGGCTAGTCCACTGAGCACCTGACAGGAATTTCTCCTGTGGGAGGACAGGGGCCAGTTGGGGCCCACAGAGGCCGAAGAGTCCGTGGCTAAGGCTCCATTAAAGAGCGTTTTCTCGGAGGAGCGCCCCCTAAGTCCCCAAGGGCTGCAGATGGCCCTATCTGTGCCTTTGTGAAAGTGAAGAAAAGGGAGTCCTTGTGGGCAGGCACAGCCTGGCGGGGCTCCCGGCCCTGCTCAGGGAGAGCAGGTGAGATGCAAAAGTGCACCTCTTCCTCCTGGCAGACATAGTCCCGTGCCAGGGGTCACAGCTTCGACGTCAGATAAGGGCTGAATTCCAGATCCCAAGGACCGCCCAGATGCTTTTGTGCAGTGTGCAACTTGCACAAACATACGTGGCAGCTCTGATTGCTCCTTCTGTCCTGAGTGCATCTGCTTCTGTTAATGCACTTATCTCACGTGGGTGGGGAATTTGTCCTCTTGCCCAGGAATGTTAGCTAAGGCCCAAAGCTGTGGATAATGCTACGTACCCCACATTCTAAGTCTGAGGAACCCCAGCAGTCAGGCTAGGCATCTCTTCAGGGCTACTCTCTCCCACCCCCAGTGGGAGGAAAGGGGGTCATCTGCCTGCGGGAGTGTAGTGTGTGTGCACAGAGGCTGTTCCCTCAAGGGGGGAGGGTGCTTTCCCTCCGTGAAACAAAGCTGGGGGCTGCAAGGAAATCCCTAGTTGAGATTAGGAGGTATCTGGAGAAAAGGAGACTGGAGTCTGGTCCCCTGCCTGAATGCTTGCTGAGCGTAGAACACACTGGCTCCTTAGGTCTGGGTCTGGAGCAGGTGGGTGTGGTGAGGGCCAGGTGGCTCTGAGGAGGCAGTTCCAGGGACAGAGGAGTTCTGCTCTCCCCTGTTCCCTGGACCCGGAGGTGCCCTCAGGGAGGCCCGGGGCAGGCCATCTGTTCTGGGCTTTTCATCCACTGGTGGAGCCCCCTCTGACACCTTTGTCTACCTGAACACATGTCCCACCTCCCAACAAATAATGGGGTCTCCTAGGTCAGTGCTACTACCAGACAGGTCTCCGCCGAGCCTGCGGCGCTGGGGCACCGTCAACGCGGGGCTGTTCTCCAGAGTTTGGGCCAGGCCGTCCTACCTCTGCGGTGCTGGCCCCAGCCCGGGTGCTGCCCAGGAGCGAAGGGCCACCAATCGTGCTCCCCGGGTGCACTCCCCAGCGTGGAGCTTTCCCCCACAAACCAGAAGGTTCCAACACTGCCGCGCTGGACGCCTTCGCGTGAGAAGCTAGTAGTACGTCCTTGCTGTCACTGGAGGGCGACCGCGTGTAACGGGAAGGCAAAGCGCTGCCAGCAGCCGTCCGCCGCCGGGCTTCGCGAGGCGGAATGGGGACGGAGGCGTGGCTCCTACGGGCCACCCCACCCGACCCCCCGCCCTCCCCGAGCGCTGTCCACCCGGGCAGGGGACCCGCGAGCCCGCGCCAGCTCCTCGGGGCTCCCGGAGCCGCGCGCAGACGGGCAGTGGCACTTCGCCACGGCGGTGGGAACCCGTTTTTGACCTGAAAGCCTGTTTTTAGATGAAACGGTCTCTGAGGGCGAGGACCTGAGCCCCGAGAGAGGGGCGAGGACACGCGCGGGCGAGTGCGCCCGGGAGCTCAGGGCCACGGCCGAGGGCGCGCAGGCGCCGGGGCAGCGCGCGAGCCGAGGGCAGAACGGTTTCCTCGGAAAACCAGAGCGGTTCCGTGTGGTCACAGCTGGTACAGCTGGATAACAATTAAAATGACACAGGAACAACAGTAGCCGCGCTGCACGTGTCTGGGAGCTCGACGAGGGTTCCCTCTGGCCTGCGCACGTGCCGGGCACCGGCTCCCTAGCGCCTGCCCGGGACTCCAGAGGGCGTCGCTGTCACCTGTGGGTTAATAAACAGGGAAGAAGGAAGGACGGGACGGCGCTTCAGGAAAGCTTCAACCCGTTGTTCCCAGAGCCAAACCAAGGGACATAAAGATTTGAAGGCTGTGTCCAGTCCCAAACATCCACAGTGCGGAAGCCGAGGAACCCTGAGATGCGGGAATGTTGCCCACGTCTCCTAATGCTTTATTTCTTACCTCATGGCCGTTTTTCCAACAACTGTGCCGGTTCCTCTCGCCTCGGGGCAGAGCTGGGGTTTCAGGAACGCGGGGACAGCAGCGACAGCGCAGGGGGCTGCGGCGCAGGCCGGCCAGGCCCTGGTGCCAGCTCCCTGCGCGCTCTGACCCGCCCCGGCGTGCCAGGGGCCTTGGTCACTCACAGAGCCGGGCCGCTGAGACTCACCCAGAGGCTTGCTGTGTCGTACTCTGTCAACACTGGTCAAGAAGAGGTTTAGACAGCAGGAGTTGCCGGGCGAGTTGAAGAGTAAGGGAGAAATTGGCCCCAGCTCGTTGTCTAAGCAGGCAGAGGCCAGCCCGGGGCCTGCGAGCACAGGCGCTGGCACCTAACGCCGCTCGAGGGCGCTGTTCTGGCTTCGGAGCAGCACCTGGTAGCGCGGGGCTGCTCCCTCAGCTCGGCAGTGCGCATGCTCGTGTGCCATCCCCCGGTGTGTCCAGTTCACGACTGATACTGGTGCTGCCACCAGAACTCTTCACTAGTTACTATCGGAGGGATCAGGGGGACGCTGAGCCGGGGACCCCACTCTGCAGAGTTCTGTCCTAATGAGAAAACTGATTCCAGCACTGCCGAGCTGGCCAGCCAACAGCAAAAAGCGTACCCTTGGGCACACTTAGCAGTTCAGCATGTATAATTAATCGCGTGTATTATTTTATGCCCCTCTGGCCTGCAGAATGTTCTCTCACGCGGCCTTCTTCACCTCAAAATCAACTTTTACTATGTCAGAGAACTTCTGACCCAGTCATGCCACTTCTAGAAATTTCTTCCACAGAAACACTTCCACAAGGACACAAAAGAAGTGTAGGTGCTAGGATCTTCATTGCAGCATTGTTTGTACGAGTAGAAAATTAGAAAGAATTTAGACATCCCTTAGTAGGAGAATAATGAAATAGTAATAGTGGTGGTACCTCCATACTATGGAATTCCATGGAAGGAATGTGATAGAGTTATATGAAGTGATGCAAGAAGCAAACTGCAGAATGTAATTAAGTCATCTCACTTTGGTAAAAAAAAGTTCATAAGTATTTATTTTACATATATTTAAAAAGTGCTTAGGAGCACAAATAGTATACAAAATTCTAAAGAAAAATTATTTTAAAATTATATGTTTACATGAAAACAGCCTATGTATTAGTTTTATATTAATAATGAGAAAATCTGTGATTGTTTCTGTTGTTTTAGAAAAAAGAAATCAGATTTGGTTTTTTCCCTTAGCTGGTGTGAGTTGAGTTTTGTGTTACTTGCGGGTCCTGTTACCCTCCAGGGAGAGGGCTAATGCATGAGGCAGTGGCTTCTGGCAGGATTCTTCCCGAAGGCATCATTCTCATCCAGAAGTCAATCTTTTGGCCAGCGCCAGCTTTTCTGGACTGCAGATTTTGGTTTCATCAGGAAATGCTGAGCATATGCCGCTCTCATTTGCAGAGCTGGTCCATAGGGCAGCTCCTTTTGTGATAAGCGAGGCCTGGGGTCTCTCAGTCGGGAGCTTCTAAAGAGAAAGAGAGCCCCCTGGGAGATTTGTTCATCCCTCTCTATTCCCAGTACCCGGCAGGCAGAGTGCCTCGAGTGTTGATGCTTAATAATTGTTGAATGAATTTGTGGAAGCGAGCAGAAATACTTCAACCATGTCAGCTTAATGTTCATGTATTTTGGGAAAATAAGTTGTCTGTGAAAATGGCTCACAGTTCCTGGTTGATGAGTCCAGGGTTGTCTCCTGGGCTCCCCATTTTATAAAATGGTACACAGGTGGCCCTGCCACTGAGCAGCACATTATGACGTCTGAACACAGGAGCAGACGCTGTCCCAGGACCCAGAAACAAAAGCGAAGTGTTGCTCTGACATGTCTTAGTGATTTGCAGAATGCTTCTGCCCCGTGACAGCTACACATAAACATTAATCACCTGTGTAAATAACAGTAATTGGCGTTAGTGACCAAAACAGAATTAAGCACTTCTGGGGCAGCTTTGGGGCCAGGGTACTGAGGAGGGGCCTAAGTGGGTTTGGAGCCCAAATCCAGGCCTCTCCAGAGGCTAGCTCTCTCTATATTTCTGAAAAAGAAGAAAAGTCCCCAGCCTTGAGCTCTCACAGCTCAGCCGCACCCCCGTTTTCTGGCTAATAGTCTCCCCAGCCTCCGCCCTGACCAAAGAAATGTGCTGGCTCGCCCCGAAACTCAGTTCACAGATTCCACTCTTCCCTGTTCTCTGTGAGGTAAAAATGCTAATACAGATATTCAGAATGGAACTTGACAGTGGGGCCTGGTTAGTTTACGTCTAATGAAGAGCAAAGCCAAATGTGCAGTGACATGGCGCTTGTCTTGATGATGGAGCTGGGGAGTCTGGTTTGGGTCGCACGGGCAGCCCCTCCTTCCCCACCCTGCGCTCTCAGTCGCGTGTGCCGATGAGCTCCTCTTCCGCCTGGGCTTTCTGTTGCTCACCTTGGAAAGAGCCTTGATATAGAAAGGGTCATAAGGAATGGGGGATGGGGAGTCATCCTGGAGTACAGAATTGGCTGAGACCCTTTTATTCGTGGCTAGCAGGTTGGCCATGCTTGTTATGCAGTCATGAAGCAACTAACTAAATTGTTGCCACTCAAGCTATGTGTCTACCAACGCTGGAGAATTAGAGGGCTTAAGAGAGAAAGTTGATGAGCTCTTCTTGCCACTTTCGGTTACGATCCCATGTGAAAGAAGTAGACCATGGGGAAATTCTGACATGTGCTACGATGTGGTTGAACCTTGAGGACACTATCCTGAGTGAAATCAGCCAGTCACAAAGACAAGTACTGTATGATCCCACTTCTGTGCGGTCCCTAGGGTAGTCAAATTCACAGAGACAGACAGTAGAAAGATGGTTGTCAGGGGGCTGGGGAGGGGGAATGGGGAGTTGGTTAATGGGGACAGAGTTTCAGTTCTGCGAGAGGAGAAGTGTTCAGGAGATGGATGGTGGTGATGCTTGCATAGCAGTGTCAATGTCCTGAATGCCACTACCCTGGACACTTAAAAATGGTTAAGATGTAAATTTTATGTTATGTGTGTTGTAGTGCAATTTACAAAAAACACACACAGAAGGAAGAAAATATGGCTTTGTTAAGAAAGGTCCTTTCTGCCTGTGGCCTGCCATCAATACGCTGAGAGTCAGCCCTGGCACGTTGGAAAAGCAGAGTTATCTGCAGCTGAAGCTACTGGCAGGATGGGATCCCTTAGGGTTAATCGGAACACTGAGGCCTGTTCCAAGAGACAGACAATTTGAGGACAGATCCTAGAATCGAAGATTGCCCCTTGGCCAGATCTCTGGCTTTGTTACTGCTCCGTGGCATTAACTGGAAGCAAAAGGGCAGGATGCCCCTGAGATCCTAAGGGGCCTGAGCCGTCAGAGAAGCTGGCATCTGGCTCCCACAGGCTGAGCTTTGCTAACCCCACGGGTGATCTCCAGGCCCTGCCACACCAACAAGGAGTAGGCTGTGTGCCTGGCCTTGGGTGCAGACAAGACTCGCCCCTTCCCCATCCTCGGGAGGTCTTTCCTCACTCTCACACCCTTTAACGCCTATGGCCTCTCTCCCTTCCCTAGAACACCTTTGGGGCAACTGAGGGAAACCTTTGACTACACGGGATTACCTGCTGTTTGGAATCCTCTCGATGTGCACAAACGCAGGAACTCATAGCCCAGGCTTATTTCCTGGGCCACCATGTCATTGGCAACACTTCCCACAATTGGCTCTGGGATCTGAAAATCTCTTGGCCCAAGCCTCTTGACCGCCCGGCTGTCTCTGCTTGGAGCGATCCGTTGGGGTGTGCTACTTGGGGCCGAACATACAGGCTGCTCGTCAGGGCTGGGCGGAGCATGGACAGGCTTTTGAGTCATCACCTGGCCTGGGAGGAGAGCAATAGGAACGAGCTGAGGAAGAATCACACCACAGGGGACCTGTGACAAAGAACGAGACGGAGGTGTGGTCCTTACCTGCTGGGGAGACGCGTTCCAGCAAGAAGAGCCACGGTCCAGAGGGAAACAGAGATACGCTGTACAGAGGCGAGGCCCTGCCCGTGGAGAGGCGACTCTTCCCTAGAAGGCTGCACCCCTACTCTATAAAACCACAGTGTCTGCCTGAACCCAAAGAAGGAGGACCTTGAAGACCCTATGGCTCCAAGCACGCTAGTAGGTCATACGGTGATACTCGCATGGACTTGGCGATGAGAACTTGATTTTTTAAAAAATGTATTGCAAATTCACACATTATAATTATACATATTTATGGGATACAAAGTGATGTTTAAATGATTAAATCACACTTATTAACATATCCATCACCTTAAATACTTATTTTTTGTGGTGAGAACATTTGAGATACCTAATATGGTACATTATTATTAACTATAGTTACCATGCTGTGCAATAGAGCTCAATAAACTTATTTCTCCTGAAGGAAACTTTGTTCCCTTTGACCAACAACTCTCTCTTTTCCCCACCCACCTCATGGATTTGATTGTTAACAGCCAAGAGTAGACTCTGTGAAGGAGGATGTCCCAAAATATAACCATGCCATAAAACATCTTCTACCACCAGTACTCAGTGTTTCTTATTCTTGTCACGGTTTGACAAATTTTTTCACTTTATTAAGGTATGGACATTACAGGGAATTACTTATTTATGTTTATTACTAGAATTGATCTGTTCCTAGCTCTTCTGCTAAGAGCTAAGACCTCCCTGGCGTTCCACAGCAGCGTGAAGACAAGGGCAGTCTGGTTGCAGATCTTAGAGGATTTCACTGACTTCTGACACAGGCCAGGATTGGGGGGAAAGGCTGTGACTTTTCCAGCCCAGTCAACCCTACCCCTAACACTAACCCTAACATTAGAGACCTCTGAACGGGGCTGCTTCCTCAAGAGATGCTCCTGATAATGGACACCAAGGGTCACTGTCTTAGTTCGAGTTCCCCTGGAAGCAGATCCGGACACAAGGATTTTAGTGCAGGTAATTTATTTGGAAAGTGACGCCAGGAAGCATCAGAAGGGGAGCAGGAAAGCCAACGAGGGCGTGTGGGGACTCCGGGAGGCCTAGTTCCTACCTCTGAAAAGGTGCTGAAGCACGCTAACTGTTGGAACGCTCCTCTGGCCAGCGCCACCGCCAGCGCGCTGCTGTCACACCTTTGTTATTCTTTTTTATCTCAACTACTTACTGCAGGAGCCTCCTTGCTGATCTCCCTGCTCCCAAACTGCTTTGCGTCTAGCACCAAAATCGCTTTTCCTGAAGCATGTTGTGGTCGTGATCTTTCCCTGCTCACATATCTCTGATGCGTCCTTGTGCCTATGTGATGAAGTCTGAAGCTTTGGGCCTGGTGTTCCAATGAGGCACTGGCCTAGGAACAGGGGAGACAGCAGTGCCTGTCCCGTGCAGCTGGTCAACAGCTCAGGGATCACGCAATGACAGTAGGGTGTGGTAAGTGCTGTGGCAAGAGAGGTGGAGAGTGTTCTGAGAGCCCAGAGGAGAGGTGCCATGGTCCTGGGTCACAGAGGCTTAGGAGACAGAGACTTCTGGTCATGCACGTAATCCATTCTCCCCTTTTTCCTAGTAGAACTTCTGCATTATCAGGAGTGGCAATGGCTGCAGCTAAATACCAGCACACTCCTCAGACTTTCTTACAGATAGAAGCAGCCCATGGGAGGTAAGTGCAAATCATTGGGGCTTCCAGAAAAGCTCCTTAAGGGAGTCTTACTCAATAAGAGGGCTGCTCTTTCCCCCTTGGTCCTTCCTAACTTCTGCAGCCTGGTTTGCAGGTGTGATGGCTGGAACTACAGTGGCTACGTTGTGACTATGAGGGAATCTTGAAGGTGGATGCTACATACTAAGGATGGTGAGCAGAAAGTGTTGGTGTCCTCGATGACCTTGGAGCTCTCAATGCAGTCCTGGATTGATCACCTTCAGACTTCTTTTGTGTAAAAAAATGTAAACTTCTTAGTTTAAGCCACTCTTATTAGGGTTCTGTTATAGTCTCATCTGAATAAATGCAGCATCCCAGAGTATGTGTGATCTGAAGCATTAGCAGAAATTAGATAGGCAAACTAAGATGCAAGGGGGCTCCAGGGAGGGGTTAGAAGGACCAAGGAGGAAGTGTGTTCCAGGCAGAGGGGAGAGAATGTTCAAAGGCTTGGAGGAAAGGGACAAAATAGTTGGGTGTGTCTGGGCTAGCAGAGAAGGGGCGGAAGGAGAGGAAGAAGAACTTAGACGGTGAGGGACCTTGCAGCCTTGTGAAAAGTTGGTCTTAGCCCACAGGTAAAGGGAGCACTGAAACATGGGGAGGGTGCACTTTAGGAAGATGTGGCCAGTGCGGAGAGGGAGAGGCTGGATCGGAGGTTGCAAGAGTGGAGGCTGGGAGACCCCTCAGGAGGCAGCCGCCGTGCGCACACGGAGCTGGGATTGGATTGTACTTCGCCGGTGGCTGGAGGGATGGAGCGTAACGGGCAGACTAAGATTTTATATGGGAGACTTCATAAAAGTCGGTGTCAATGGGATTTGGAGGGAGAGAGCAGGTGGAGTGAGGATGGGGAAGTGTAAACTGAGACAGGAGTCAGGTGGGACGAGAGGGGGAGGAAAAGAGGTTCCGGGCTGGAGGTGTGCAGCCTGGGGTGCGTCCGCTGAGGCAGAGCAGAGGCCAGTGCCGGCCACGGAGGGGGCCCTGGCCTGGGAGTCAGACAGACACCCACTAACCGCACACCTGCAGGACGCTGCCTCCAGCCAGGTCCTTGACCTCTTTGATTCCAATTCCCAGCCTAAACTGGGGATGTTGTCAGCCAGTGCGTGTGAGAGCCCCGACACTTAGTAGATGCTCAATAAATGCTAATTGCACTTGCAACGTGGCTCCACTTGTTCCCTCAGACTGTGCTCTCTGTGCTCACAGCCAACGTTTCTCTCATTCGCCAAGGGTCTGGGGGCCAAGGCACAGCCCCACCCCTCTGCTCTGGCTCCAGGCAGCCCAGAGGAAGGCCGCTCCTCTTCTTTTAGACTCATGGCATCGTCCCTGTAAACTTGATTCCGTCTTAGATGAGCAGCAGGAGGCTGGGGAGGTGGAGCTGCGTTAGAAGCAGATCCGCTGGCTCCAAGACTGCGCTCCTGGCTCTACAGCATCCGCCTC
>NW_012148642.1:2441663-2454838 GCF_000956105.1 Propithecus coquereli | reverse complement strand
TGCTGCGGCGATCCGGGTCGGGCTACGAGGGCAGCACCAGCTGGAAGGCGGCCTTGGAGGGTAAGCGCGGAGCGGCCACCTCCCCTGGCCCGGGACCCCTGCCCAGCCCGTCACGGGGCGGGACCGGTGCGGTCGGAGTCACCTTGGCGGCTCTCCCGGAGGAGGGAGGAGCGCAGGCTGCGACCCGGAGCATTTGCTCATCTTGGGGCAGTCAGATACATTTCGTGGTGCTGGGGGAGGCAACAGGGACCCCCTCTACTCACGACCTTGACCCTACCTCTGCTGCCAGCTGGCTCTTTGACCTTGGGAGCAAGCCTCACACTCCGAGCCTTAGTTTCCCCAGCGTGAAGGGGTCAGTTACTGCCGGGAACTGTTGAGAGGGGCACGTTGAGAGAGTGGCCTGAATCTGTGGCCGTGAAAATGCTCTGAGCAAATCACAAAGGCTGTAGACCCCAGAGATAGTGCCAGCCCCTGCTGGGGGCACTCAGGGGGTGGCTGTTGGTGGTGTGAGGCCGTGTGGGGAGGGCCTGGCGGGGAGGGGTGGAGAGTCCCTGAGGGCCTCTTCCTTGCAAGGTCATGGGGCCACCTACCCCCTCCAGTCAGACTGGCTCCGGGAGTGACCCCTGGCTGGCCATGGGGACAGTAACCAAAGCGGAAAGTCCATTGCAAGTTCATGAGTTCTTTTAGGAAACTCCTGTTAGCTGCAGCTGGCGGTGTGCTGTGTGGGAGACGCTGGAATTGGCAAGAGAGTGGCTGCTTCTCAGGCTGCTCCTGTCACCCTGAGTCCGGGGACCAAAGAGTACCTGGACAGCATTAACTGGGGAAGCCCGGAGCCTGGATGACCCATCTTTAGGGAGAGGGTGTCAGAAAAGGTGGGCTTCCTGGAGTAGGCGACCTCTTAGGGAATGTGGAGTGGAGACAGAAGGGTGCATCAGGCCCAGGGAGCAACGTGTTCAGGCCAGGTGGCTGGAGCTAGCCTGTCCCTTGTGGGGAACTGAACACCAGAGTAGTGGGATGGGGCAAGTGAGGAAAGATGAGGCTGGAGGACCCAGACCGGGAAGGGACACCTGGGCCTTGCCAAGGAGTTGGGACTTTTTTCTGAAGGAGCTGCTGAGGGGTTGAGACAGGGGGTTTGTCCTTGGACTGGTGGTGGCGCAGAAGGGTGGGATGGAGGCTGGAGGTCAGTGAGGAGGGTGGGGCAGTGGTCTGGGAGAGCCATAACCGGCACCTGCGCCAAGGCAGGCTGAGGAGGGAGGGGGGACAGTAATGTCAGTGTTTGGCCCAAAGGCAGTGGGCGGGGCTTATGGACTGCCGGAGTTCCTGCCAGGGACCTCCCTGTGCTGGTCCCTTGAGGGTCTCCTGGGTGTTCCGTGGGTGCCCTGTCTCCTGTTAGAAGAAGGGAGCTCGTGGACCAAGTCTGGTCCTCTGCAGGTTGCGGCCACGTCAGCCCAGTGGCTTTTGCACTGGTCTCCCACAGTCATTCATTCTGTCTATAACCTCCAGGCACAGTTCTAGGCCCTGGGCACATCCCTGTCTCGCAGAGATCCCAGGACAGGCCGAGACAGTGTGGTGAGGTGCAAAGAACACGGTGTCTGGAAACTGGAGTCAGAGCCTTCACTGCTGCGGGCTGGCAGGTTTTTGGACTCGTCCGAGCACTAGTTTCCTTATCTGCTAGGTCAGGTGGTGATTTCTACCTCTCAGGGCTACACAGACGGAGGCCCTGGAGTATGGGCTGTATGTGCGGTGACTCGTCTTCCCAGCCCCTGCACAGAGCATCCTGCAGACCCGATGGGGGGCCCAGGCCCAACTGAAATCCTTTGACTGCTGGTCTGCCTACCTTGGGTCCACTTCCCACTCCCAGCGGGAGTCCGAGGAATGAAACACCATCAACGGGACGAGGATCTGCCAGTTTTGGGGACCCAAAGGCTTTGCAGCTCCTGCTTAGCCAAGCACCTGCCTGAAGAGAAACGGGAGACTTCTCGGCTTGACGGGGCGGAGCACCCCGAGGGGCTCTTCTCCTTCAACACCAAGCGCCCAGCGTTCGCCAGGCACCCGCTCTGGGCCACACCCGGTGCTGGCGGCTTTCACAGCTGTTCTCTCACTCCGTCCTCACCTCTCCCCTTGCAGGGCCTTGGTGGATGTTTATCTGTTTTATAGATGGGGGAACAGAGACTGAGAGTCCAAGTTGTCTTGCCCAAAGACCTGCTTGGTTGCTGACACGTGAAACCCCCCCCGAAGGGCGTGCCACAGGGCCTAGGACGTGGAAGCACTTGCCCTTCCCTGAGGGGCCAAGGACACCAGGCGTGGCGAGGCTAGCAGGGGACCATCGAAGCCCATGCGCACGTTCTCCTCCTCTGCTCCTCAGACAACCCTGCCACCTCCAGGCTCGACGTCTTTTCCCTCCTCACGGGTTAAGTGAGTCAGACAGCTTCTTAAATCAGAATGCTGGGATTAGAGCCCAGGTCTTTAAGACTTTCACAGATGAATAATTAGCTTTATAAATAGAAAGCCAAACAGAAGTTCCTCTGATCAAGTCTTCTCTCCCCGTGGATATGAACCTTTCCTTCCAGCCCCAGCCCAGGGTGACAGGCTGGAAAAGGTGACCCAGGACTCCAGTCTGGGTTCTGGAAACACTGGAGGAGATTCGAGATGGGGATGTTTCTGGCGCTGGGGATGGCAGGGGGCAGAGTGGCCCGGGGTAAGGGAGAGGGGATGGCCTGATGATCCTGCAAGCCTGAGGCTATAGATTTTTTAGTGCTCACCGATTCTGAATTTTTAATGTTGAAAGTTTCTTGGTTAGGCACAAACCCACAACTTCCTGATCAAAACCACACACATGCATTTAGAAAAGCCTCTTAAAAATTCTAAAATTACCAAACTCCACATTTTATAATTTTTGATAGTCAAGATTATGCTCAGCAGGCTGCGCTACTGATGACGTGGAGACATCAGCCATGGGCCTTTTTTGGGATGTGAGTGTGAGGATGATGGGAGATTTGTCTGGGCTTAGAATCAGATTTTTTCAGTTCCTTCTAATATTAGGCTAAATCACACACATTTAGAAAACTAAATAACCTGCAGGCTGGCACGGTGGCTCACGCCTGTAATCCCAGCACTTGCGGAGGCCGAGGCAGGAGGATCACTTAAGGCCAGGAGTTTGAGACCGAACTGAGCAACATAGTAAGACCCCTGTCTCTACCAGAAAACCCAAAAAAACCCAAAAAACTGCACCCTTGAACTCCATATTAATATGAGCCATAGCATAGCAGGGGTGATTACTGAGTTAGATAGTTATTAGAAGTTGAATTGTATCCCCACCAAAGGAGACATGTGGAAGTCCTAACCCCAGTACCTCCACGTAGTGTGACCTTACATGGAGATATAGTCATGGCAGATGTAATTAGTTGAGATGAGGTCGGACTGCAGTAGGCTGGGCCCTAATCCAACATGCACTGGTGTCCTCATGGTCACATGAAGGCAGAAACGCACAGGAGGACGCCATGTGACGATGAGGGCAGAGACTGGAGTGACGCAGCTGCAAGCCAAGGACCGCTAAGGACTGCAGCAAAGCACCAGAGGCTAGGAGGAGGCCAGGTAGGAGTCCCTACGGATTTCAGAGGGGGTGTGGCCCTGCCGCCCCTTGATTTTAGACTTCTAGCCTCCAGAACTATGAGAGAATAAATTTTTGTTGTTTAAGCCACCCCATTTGTCGTACTTTGCTAGGCAGCCCTAGGGGACGGATACGATGTTGTTTTGGATTGTGCGGCCCCGCAGCCATCCTCTGAGAGGGCAGACAGTGAACGACGAGTGGGGACTCCCTAGCATGTTCTTTGTCCACAGTGCGGCGTCCAGAGAAATTATTCCCACCACAGCATGAAGAGGCACGTTAACTCTGGTAATGTTGGAGATACATGTGCAGATTCCCCTTTCCCACGTGGGCTTTTCTACAAACTTAGTTTATTTGTTTATCACCCAGGCTGGAGTGCAGTGGCTCCATCATAGCTCCCTGCATCCTCAAACTCCTGGGCTCAAGCGATCCTCCTGTCTCAGCCTCCTAAGTAGCTGGGACTATAGACATGTGCCACCATGCCCAGCTAATTTTTTAAAAAGAATTTTTGTAGAGACAGGGTCTTGCTATGTTGCCCAGGCTGGTCTGGAACTCCTGGCCTCAAGTGATCCTCTTGCCTTGGCCTCTCAAAGTGCCGGGATTACAGGTGTTAGCCACTGTGCCCAGCTTAAACTCAGTTTAATTTAAGGCTGACCAAGGATGTTGTCATTCAGTGTAACTGAATTTCCCTCATATTTTTTGAGTCCCAGTGAGTGCTCTCTAACCTGCAAGGCAATGACTGAGCCCTGTTTTAGAGCACCCAAAGGTGAGTAAAGCACAGTCCTTACCCCACAGGAGCCCAGGGCTGCTAGTTATGATGACAACAGTGCTACACAAAATCACTTCTAGTTAAATAGGCTCACCAGGCCAGGTGCTGTTCTAAGCATTATATGTTGAATTCCCATAAAGCTCTAAGAGGCAGATACTACCATGACCTCGTTTTAAAGATGAGAAAAATGAAGCTAAGTAATTTTACAATAGAGGCTAAGTAATTTTACCATCTGTAAACATCTAGAAAGTGGCAGAGCTGGAGTTGGAACCAGGTGAAGTGGTTTTGGATGCCATGTCCTTAGCTTCCGTGCAGAAGGGGTTGCAGTAGCAGTGCTAGAGAAGAGGACTGCAGGCACGTGAAGAAGAGAGAAGAAGGACACATGCCTGCGCTTGCCACAGGTGGCCATCACACAGCTCTAAGGGACTCAGCCTATAGCGAAGCTGCCACCAAGGATGGCAAAGGAAACAGAGAGAGAGCCCAGTCCTCCAGAGCAGGCTGGAGCCTCTGCTCTTACCATGTCTGAAGCCACTCACCTGGGACTCCTGGTCACCTGCCAGCAGAGACCTTGCTCATAGGAAAGACTCCGAATGTTTGTTGGACCTGCAGTGACATCATGACGACAGGCTAAATGCTTCCCTTCAGAGGCCCACTAATACAAAAGGCCATCAGGACAACAAGAACAGGAAAGAAGACACAGCAACAAAATTTGGAGCTAGGGAGCAAATGGATGAGTAGTAACTCACTTCACCCCAGAAAAGGAAGTTCAGAAAGCAGAAGAGCCACCCGAGTCCCATGGGAGGACCCCCCAAGGCTCAGGGGTTGGTGGCAGTGGGTGAAGATAGGGCTGAGAAGAGGAGGACAGGCTGAAGGTTTCTTTAAGGAGTATTTAGATCCCCAGTCTTTGTACCCTCTCCCCGGCCCTGGCAGGAAACTCGAGGTGAAATCTCTCAAGAGAGGGCCTCTAGACACCACCACAGGGATAGCAAGCAATTAAGTCAACATCGGCACATTAAATGCTGAGGACAGCCTCCAAGCCCCTTCCCCCAGTGGGCTGTGTACCCTCCAGGAGAGAAGATAGAAGAGCCTTCTGCTGGGACTCTGGTCCACCCAAGAGGAAAAGTCTAAGGAGATTAACATTCAGAGACCCTCAAAGACCAGTCCAGCCAGATCTCTCTACCGTGTCCCCAGCAGTTAATAAGCCCCACCCGTGGACTCAGAGGCTCCGACGAACTCTTTAGTCCCCCTGCCTTAATCACGAACAGATAGCCAAGGATCTCCAGACATCTGAGGAAAGTCTCCAACATGGAAGTTAGAGACCAGAACAAACGAACAGGGAAAAAGCAACTTGGAACAAATAGAGACTACACAAGGAGGAATAGACTTTCTGCCCACCTCTTTACCCACCTCCCCCCAAAACTGTCAAAATATTGTCAGAGAGAAGAGATGAGAGAAAATATTGCATCATTAAAACAGGAATAGGATGTTTTAAGAGGGGGTATTCATGGAACAGCAGCAACAAAAACAAAAAACCTTGGAAATTAAAACTATAATCACAGAAATAAAAAACTCAGTAGGAGGGTAGGAAGATTAGGAAGGTAAAGTTGAGAAAATCTTCCAGGAAATAGAGCAAAAAGGCAAAGAAATAGTGAGTAAGAAGGGAAAAAAAGGATGAGAAATTTGGAGGACCAATCCAAGAGATCTGACATCCAGAAATAAAGCAGAAAACAGAGGAGAGGAAATCATCAATGATATAATGAAAGAAAATTTCCTGGAACTGAAAGACAGGACTTTCCAGATGGAAAGGGCCCACTGATTGCCTAGTACAGTAGATGAAAACAGACTCAACCAAGGCATGGCAGGCCTGGTGAAACCTTAGAACATTGTGTGATAGAGAAAAGATCCTAAAAGCTTCTAGAAAAAAAAAATTGAGCAATTGAAATTCAAAGGATCATGGGTGAGAATGGATCTAGACTTTTCAAAAGCAACACTAGATCTAGAAGATAATTAAGTAGTACTTTTGAAACTCTGAAGGAGAATTACTTCCAAGCTATATTACTTAGGCCTCTGCGTTCACAAGTCCAGGGGCACCATTCACCATGGAGCACAATGAGAGATGTTGCTCCTTGGACCAGTTCCGTGTACTGGTTCTGCCATACCCTTTCTCAGACAGCCACTGGATGATGTGTCCACCAAGATGAGGGGGTAAACCAAGAAAGAAGAAGACATGGGGGAGAAGGAATAGAAGAGCCGACATAGGAGAGAGGCAGAGAAACCCTCAGGCTGCTGGTACAGGTAGGGCAGCTGGGCTTAGAAGGCAACAAATCAGATTGCAGCAGGTCAGAAGGTTCCATAACACTTCTTTGAGAAGGTTGTCATGGACTGAATGTTTGTTTCCTCCCAAAATTCGTATGTTGAATTCCCAACCCTTAATGTGATGGTATTGAGGAGGTGGGGCTTTGGGAAGTAATTGGGTTTAGATGAGGTCATGAGGGTGGAGCCCCCATGATGGGATTAGTGCCCTTCTAAGAAAAGAGACACCAGAACTTCCTCTCTCCACTCTGTGAGGACACAATGAGAAGGCAGCCAGGAAGGAGGCCTCACCAGAACCAACCATGCTGGCACCCTGATCTCGGACTTCCAGCCTCCAGAACTGTGAGAAATGAATGTCTGTTGTTTAAGCTCCCTGGTCAATGAGATTTGTTATAGCAGCCCGAGGTGACTGAGACAAAGGTGAGACAGAATTTCTGATTAGTCTCATCATCTAAGAGGAGTTTTGGGGTGAAATAATGATAAGGACACAGAAGACTAAGAAAAGTAAAAAGAAGAGCATGATTAACTAACAGGAAACAACAAGTTCTGTTGAAATGAATAGATCATAACACATTGCATGGCTTTGCTGGGAACACCATTTACCTTGTCCTAAGAAGATAATACCAGATTATCAACCTAACGCTAAACTATGGTGTTGAGAAGGCGGGGGGTAAGTGGTCAGGGTAGGATGGTAATGCAGAGAGAATGAAGTCTCCACCATTATAGTGGGAAGTCAATAAAGTCTATCTAAAATGGAAAAGTCTAGAACTATTGACATACACCTGACATTTGAGATTTGGAGGTACTACTGCAAGAGTCAGCTAGAACAGTTGAAAGTGGTTGGCCCTGGGGAAGGGGCAATGTCATTATTTTTAATGAAGCCTTTTAGAAATTCTTGATTCTTTAAATTTGTGTTTTTCAGACTGTCCTTGATGAAGGGAACGGGTTTCTTTTCCAAATCCTTTGTAAAATGCAATGCTAATGAATAACTAGAAACACAAGCACACACTTGGATGTCAGAGTAGTGCTGAATTGCTACAGTTCTTCCTCTCCATTTTGGTGCTCACACAGTGACGGGATGAGTGACAACTGACAGGCCAGCACTGGGCAGTACTCTGTTCATCTATGTCTATACATGACTGATTTTTTTAAAAAAACAAAGATAAACAGGGATGCACGACAAAGTAACTATACTTAACCGTACACTTAATGGTTAAGATGGTAAAAAAAATAAAAAAATTTTAAAGGGGGTTCACTCATACTAGGATGGCTATAATCAAAAAATATAATTACTATGGCACCAGTTCTTGAAAAAAATGCAAAACAACAAGTGCTGGTGAGGATGTGGAGAAATTCGAACCCTCGTCCATTGCTGGTGGGAATGTAAAGTGGTGCAGCTGCCGTGGAAAACAGTTTGGTGGTTCCTCAGAAAGTTAAACAGAACTACCATATGATCTAGCAACTCCACTCCTAGGCCATCTGCCCGACAGAATTGAAAGCAGGGACTCAAGCTGGTATTTGTACACAAATTCACAATAGCCAAAAGGTGGAAAGAACCCCAGTGTCTACCAACAGAGGAGTGGATAGACGGAATGTGGTTAAATCCATACAATGGAATATTATTCAGCCTTAAAAAGGAATGAAGTTCTGATACATGGGGCAACACGGATGAACCCTGAAAACATGCTAAGTGAAAGAAACCAGGCACAAAGGACAAATACTGCACGACGTTCCTAGAATCATCAGATTCATAGAGATAAAAAGTAGAAGGGTGGGTGCCAGGGGCTGGGGGAAAGGGAATGGGGTGCTGTTGTTTAGTGGGTACAGAGCTTCTGTTTGGGATGATGGAAAAGTTTTGCAAACAGACAGTGAGGATGGCCACTCAACACTGTGAATGTACCTTAATGCCACTAATAGTTCACTTAAAAATGGTCAAGACAGCAAATTTTATGTTATATATATTTTTTAAAAAAATCTTAAAAATACCCTATGCCTAAAGTCTGAAAGGATTCTTTCATTAAATACAAAATGCAAATGCTAAGTGATAACAAAAAACATAAATAAATGAAAATAAAAAGGGAGAACCAGAGGATCAGGAAGAGGATGGATGGTGTAGAGGTGGGTGGATATCAAGAGGTATAGGTGGAGGAGGAGAACTTTGGGAGCAAACACCCAGGGGCAGGGCTGCAAGGGCTGGATGAACAGGTTATTTCAAGGAGTCTCACTGGCTGAAACCTGGGACCATCTAGCAAAGCAGTAGGAGATTCAAGGTGGACAGCTCTGCCTGTCACAGGAGAAGTTTGGGGGCAACGGGGAGCTCTGGGGGAGAGTTTTAAGTGGGGGAGTCACAGCATCAGGGCTGTGCTCTAGAGCAGCAGTTCTCAAACTCCAGCGGGCCTCAGAGTCACCTGGAGGGCTTGTTAAAACTCACCTTGCTGGGCTTCGCCCCCCAAGTTTCTCACTCGTGGGGCTGTGGGCTGGCGGTGGGGCGGCAATTGAACCCCTCTCTCTTCTCCTCAGACACCACCACGCGTCTCCTGCTGGGCGCCATCGCGGTCCTTCTGTTCGCCATCCTGGTGGTGATGAGCATCTTGGGTGAGCCTGCGTGCCGGGGCATTCATGCAATTCCCTGTGTACACCCTTTGTCGAAGCACCTCTGATTAGGCAAAGAAAGGTTCCAGACTGTCCAGGCTTTTGTGGGGGACAAAGTCAGTAGAAAAAAATATAGTGTTGGCTGTGGATGGGATTGTAGCCTAAAATAATATATTCACACCTGGGAGACGCCTGAGAAACGGAAAGGGTCAAACAAATAAAAACGTTGAAAACTGCCACTAAGGACATGGCTGTATGAGCAGGGAATGTGGCTACTTTTAAGGGATTCGAGTCAAAGTATGTGGTGGGTCCTGAAGGGTTTGCAAAGTGATTTCAGTGCCTCTGTCCTTAATCTTTGAGGAGTACCGTAAGACCAGAGGTGGATTTCTCAACATGCGGGAAAAAGCCCACCAACAACACTGATTCCTACCAAATCCTTCCCTGTAGGGCTTGTATGACGAGCAGGAGGCCTGTGTTTAGAAATGGGTATGGCAACCACCGGGGCCAGCTTGGGTTCCCCTGGAATAATCACTACAAATTAAATCAGTTTCCTTTTACCCTTTTGCTAGGTTCGAAGGCCAGGGCAATGTGTAGACATAGCATATGTCTACAATAAAGCACAACAGAGTTTCTTAAAATGAGATCCTTGTGGAGAAGCAGTTGAAATGGTCAGTATTCCCAAGCCCACTGGTATCTCACTGAATAGATGTGCCCAGGAAGTGTCGATTAATTAACTGGTGTCCACATGGCTGTAGACCCCTAGGGGCTTGGGTACCATAGGCCTGTTCTTGGTTCTGTCGTGGTCTACATTTTAATCAATCACTTGTATGAAAACAAACAAAAAATATACTTATGGAATTTGCAGCTGATACAATCCAAATACTCAATTCCATATGACAGATGGGAAAAAAATCAAGATTAAAGTTTATTTTTAAAAAACTCAAATGATGAGCAAAGTGAATGAGATAAATGTGGAGGAAATAAATATAAGAGTCTATATTTGGATTTTTTTTTTTTTTGAGACAGAATCTCACTGTGTTTCTCGGGCTAGAGTGCTGTGGCATCAGCCTAGCTCACAGCAACCTCAAACTCCTGGGCTCAAGCAATCCTTCTGCCTCAGCCTCCCGAGTAGCTGGGACTACAGGCATGCACCACCATGCCTGGCTAATTTTTTCTATATATTTTTAGTTGTCAGATTAATTTCTTTCTATTTTTAGTAGAGACGGGGTCTAGCTCTTGCTCAGGCTGGTCTCGAACTCCTGAGCTCAAACAATCCGCCCGCCTTGGCCTCCCGCAGTGCTAGAATTACAGGCGTGAGCCACTGCACCCGGCCTATATTTGGATTTTAAAAGAGATTTTCACATGTTCTGGACACTGGGGAGACCTGGCTTGGAAAGAGATCATATGAAAACAATCTAAGACTGTGGCTTAATTCCTTTTGGCAAGGAGGCCCTTTGAGACTCTGATGGAAGCTCTGGGCTTCCTTCCCAGAAAAGTGCACGTATGCTCACACGCATGGAGTCAGTGCATTAAAGCAGCCTGCAGACTGGAGAGCCCATGACACCTGGAAGACAGCATTGTGGTCACTCTTGCTGCTGGTAGAGCCACATCTGATGTGTCCCAGTCTATCCTGGTGGCAGTGTTTCAGTGGCAGTATGGGGACACTGCAGTGAGCAGGCCCTGCTAGGAATCATGAAAAGATGGCAGGGGAGGCTGGTGTCCTTCAAGTAGGACGTAGAAGACAGAATGAGTTTGCTCTGGGTCACTCCAGAAGGCAGATCCTACATCAGTAGGTCTAGCTCACAAGAGGGCAGGTTGAGACTAAATATTAATATTTAAAAAGAACTTTCCAGCAGTTCAGCAGTGGAAAGGCAGCCTTGTTAGCTAACAAGGCGTAGTTAATGAGAGCAGGCAGTCCTTCCTGAAAGTGGCTCCCTCCCTGGCTGGAGAGAAAGGATACGTGGCTTCCAGCTCCCTTCCCAGTCTGAGTTTCCGGGGTCCCAAGCCTTGGGAGTTCAGAGACAGAGGAGGTCCTAACCCAGGGGCTGACCTGCTGTCACTCGCGCTCGTGGGGAGGTGCCTACCAGCTTTCCCTTCCTCATTTGTTTAGTCGCCAACCCTTTACTCCAGGCGCTGTGAGAGGTGCTTACCTGTGAGAAGGGCACCGAAGTCGAGGAAGCAGAGTGGGAATCTGGGGGACAGGGTGGTGGCCGGGCGCGATGGCATACGCAGAGCCTGTCTTTCCTCCCTGCAGCTTCCAAGGGCTGTATCAAGTGCGAAGCGCCCTGCCCGGAGGACTGGCTGCTCTATGGAAGGAAGTGCTACTTCTTTTCTGAGGAACCGAGAGACTGGAACACGGGCAGGCAGTACTGTCACACCCACGAGGCCGCGCTGGCAGTGATCCAGAGCCAGAAGGAGCTGGTGAGTGTGCTGAGGTGCAGGCCTCAGCGCCTCCAACTCTAAGGGGACAGCCACACCCTACGGACGCGGGGGCCCCTGTGACATGTCCCCAGAGCCATCCAGCTGCCGCACAGCCATGGGGTGTGCAGGTGGACCCCACAGGCTCTGAGCAGGTCACTGTGTGGCTCTAGTTTCCACTTCTATTGTCAAGGACACTTCCTTCAATCCAAGGCTGTTGGCTGTGCTAAACTCAGTATTGTAAAGTGTAAGAATTACAAACGCACTGCGAAATGTAAAAATACATTGTCATTTCCCACTGATCCAAATCAGGGCATGATCTCTTGTTTAACACCCCAAACAGTTTTATCAATGGAAATGTGTTAAGAAACACAACTAATGAGCCTGTTGGCCATTTTGGATTTTGAGGTCAACAGTGGTGTGGCAATCCAAAATAGCAGATAATCTAAAAATTACTTCTGTTTGTCTTTGATACACAGTACGATATCCCCCTTCTGCAGAGATCCCACAAGTATGCAGGTAGAAGGACAACCAACCTGAGTGCTGAGATTTGTCCCAGATAATCCATCCAGTGGGCAATCCCCAAGCTTCCTGCAAATCAGGAATGCCGGCCTGCTGGGCCGCTGCGCTGGGAGGACAGCCCTGGGCAGCCTTCCGGGCCCGGTGGGCATGCACACAGAACCAGGCGCCCTTGCAGGCTGCTGGAGCCAACTGCTGCAAGGTCAGGGAGCAGCTCCCAGCCAAGCTCAGGCCGTGCGACTTCAGGGGGTTCTGTAACCTCAGGTCTCACTTCTGGGATGCAGTGAGATACCACTCATTTTCCTAGTTTCTGTACGTCCTGAGAGCCAGGATCTTGCAAGTGGAGGTTTGTCTTGGGATATGAGAGCAGTCAGGAGACCGCATCTGACCTTGAAGTTTCCCTCTTTCCTCCGTGCAGGAATTCATGTTCAAGTTCACGCGGAGGGAGCCCTGGATTGGACTACGCAGAGTCGGGGACGAATTCCACTGGGTCAATGGGGACCCGTTTGACCCGGACACGTGAGCTGAGACTTCATCTTCTGGCCGCCAAGCTTAGACTGGGGAGAGCCTAAGCCCCTCTCCCCGGGCACAGGAGAGAGAAACGCTTGGCTTTGTGCTCCCTAGCGATGCTAGTCTCTGGGTCCAGCGTGTGCCAGAGACCCAGTCCTGAAGATGGCTGTACTTCTCTCTCGCCCATAGAAGTCCAGCCTGGCTTGGTGGCTCTGCTCCGTGCAGCTATCAGAGCTTCGTGGTGGGGAGCCCGGGCTCTTTCTGCGTGTCACGCCCCCTCCCGGCAGCAGGGCTCATGCACGCGAGGGCGTCCCTGGATGGGACGCCCCTATTGGCCAGAACTTAGTCACGTGACCAGACCTGGGTGGGGGATGGGAGATGGCTTCTGTTCTGGGCAGACACGTGCCACCTAAGTATTGTCACTATGGAAGAAAGGGGCTCTGAATA
>NW_012148642.1:2412452-2440358 GCF_000956105.1 Propithecus coquereli | reverse complement strand
GCCTGGGCAGCACAGCTGTAGTCATATGATGCTGGGGTGATCCAGTCCCCCCGGCCCCCACCTGTGAGGGTGGTTTGATTCAGCATCTCTCCCGAGCTCCTGCTGTGCACTAGACTGCGGCATGCAGGGCGCTCAGGAGCTGGCCACCTGGGGGATGGTGGGGGCACGGACACAGGCCCTGAGAGGCCGTGGCAGCGGTGCGTGCAGTGCAGGCAGGGTGGGCAGAGGGTGGTCCTGACCTGGGTGTCTCGGAGCCTGGGATGTGGGAGCCGACCCCGGAAGAATGTGGAAGCAGGATGGGCATGTGCAGGAAATGTCTGTGGGTGTCCCCAGGGTGCACAGAGTAGAGAGACAATGGATGCCCAGCTAGAAAGGTCTGTCGGGGTGGAATGTCCTGGAAGGTAGCTCCAGTGGCAAAGCAAGGGAGGGGCAGGCTACAGAGCTGCCTCGCCACCTAGTGAAGGGCTCAGTGTCCCACGTCCTGAGTGCCTGGCCTCTTCTCTTCTGGCCACAGGTTCACCATCTCAGGCCTCGGGGAGTGTGTCTTCGTGGAGCCCACCAGGCTGGTGTCGACGGAGTGTCTCATGACCCGGCCCTGGGTGTGCAGCAAGATGGCCTACACGTGAGGTGGGTCGGGCCACAGGCGGCACCTCCTCCCAGGCCCGAGGGAGGTGTCTGCTCTGAGACCTGCCTCCGGCGGGAGTCGCCTGCCCTCTCCAAGGCGACGCAGTGGTGGGGTGGCCTCCACCCTGGGCCCCTTCCCCAGGCCCTGGAGCACTGAGTCCTTGGCTCCTGGTCTCCTCTGTCCCCAGGCAGGTCCTGTGGCCCATATGCTAAGTAGTGTAGGCATCTGTCCCCCCAAACACACACGCACATCACACGCTCATGCACACGCACGTGTACGCACACGCACAGTCCCCTCTCAAGTTCAGAGTCCACCCTGAGCCACTCACAAGTGCTTCCTCACTGCAGCCCTGGTGCTTTGGGGGACTGGGGGACTGCCACAGGAGGTATTCCTGTTGGCACAGCAGCCCCGCCTTCCAGAGGTTGCTCTCCTGGTTGCCGGGGCAGGTGGCAGGGACGGCTTCCCCCTCGCCTGGGCCGGGCCAGTCCAGGGCCCCGCGGGTCCCCTGCATCCACCCTCTGTGCCCTGCCCGGGGTTCTCAGGCAGGGCGCCTGCTGTGTCCGTGGTGCTGTTGTACTGGTCACTGATGGAATAAAGAGATGGCTGGCATCCAGAGAAGTCTGCTGCCGTTTGTTCCAGGGTCACAGCTCGGAGGAGGGACAGGGAGGGGCCGCCTCAGAGACGGACTTGTTCCAGTGCTGCAGATGTTGGCGTGTAGGAACAGAGTAAAAAAAAAACACACCTTACGGCCTCAGGGCATTCTTTAATGTTGCCATCAGACGAGGCTTGTGAAGTGAAGTGGTTTCCCAGATTTTACAGTGACAAATGACAGAGCCTGGATTTGAACCCAAATATGGCTGACTCCCAAGCTATACTATCTATATTGCCCCCTCTCTTCATGCCTCACTGGCCTGAGATAACTTGAAACCTGTGACAGTCTCTTCCCACTCAGCGGGGCTTCCTCCAAGCACCCACTTTTTCCTTTCGGTCTGGCGTTTTATCTGTCAACACTTTAAAGGCAGCCCCAGTTCATGAGACTGGTCTGCCACGGATAAAGATTCTGAGAGGACCACTGCAATAAAACTTAGGAAGATGCTGAAACAGAACACAAAAAGACATAAAAGTGGATGTCAAGTGTTTCTTTACCAGGGTACCTGCAATCTAGCATTGCTTTAGAAGGGGCATCAAATGCAAAGTATCCTTGTAGAAGAAACTATGTATCTTCTATAGATCACTACGTGCAAGACAAGCATTTGAAGAATGGAACTGGAGAGTCTCACAGTCCTGGAGGAATGTCCAGCTCCCGGCTCTGTTTTCTCCTCACAGAGTGAGGATTAGGGCTGTTGCTGAACAGTGGATTGTTTTCATCCTCAAGGAGTGTGAGAGAGCGTGTGGGTAGCCATGGAGGAAATACAGTTCCCAAAAGGAAGTCCGAGTGGTCCGAGTTGGATGTAAAATGTGCGAGGTGGGTGGGGGAAAGCACCCAAGGCCCCACCTTTAAAGCCAAGTGCTGGCAAAAGAGAGGGACCGGATGTGCAAGGTAAAGATCGTGAGGATGCCCACGCCTATGGGTGTGACATTTACACTCTGCCCTTCACGTATGCTCTGTTTTTATGCTTATTCAGTATTTGCTTAAACTTAGCTATTCTAGCAAAGGGTTAGAAAACACACATAAGCCAGACTCTCAGGAAAAAACCTCGCACTGTTTGGAACAGGCGGGGGCGTGGCCTCCTCACCCAGCAACATGCACTAAAGACCGGGGAGCTTTGTGATGCAGGAGCATCTCCCCCTAAAGGCAAGCCTGACAGTGACCACCACGAGCTGAGTGAGAGTGCCACTTAATCGTTTCGTGGTCTTCCTCTCGGGCCTTCCTTGGCTCCGCTGGGAAGGAGGCATATGAGTCTGGAATTTCGCGTCCTACTCATCACAGTCAAGGGGACAACTGGCCATTTTCCTAGCCAGGATTGACTGTGCTTGAGGGGAACACTGACGGCAGTGAGTCTGTCTTTTCGCTTTAGACGTGAGCACCTTTCCGGGCATGCTGGCTCCTTGCGCACAACTGCACCGCAGTCCCCTTTGTCACGCTCGCTTCCCACTGCACGTAGGGTCTGCTTCCCTTCCCAGCTCCACGCAGTGTGATCCCTGGCAGGGCACTTCTAATAAAAACGTAAAATAAAATGGATGATGGAAGAGTCCTGAAATTCTGTCAAAATCTTCTGCATGGATTTTTATGTAATTTGAACTTTGGCTGGGTTGAATTTAATCCAAGTTCAAGTCCTGGCTACGTTTAGGGTTTTGCTGGTATTCTGTGTGGACTTCTGGCAGACTCTGAACTTGGAGAGTAGTAGGGTGGGCTGGTGGGGAATGAGGGTGGGCTGAGTCGTTTGTTCATTTGTCCAAATAGTTACTGGCCACCCATTCTGTACCTGGCATTGTAACAGATGCCCTGGAAACAGAAATGAAAGATAAATCCTTACCTGCAAGAATTTTAGGGTTTTGTGGAGAAGGAAAATAAGGAAAGAGATGTTGACAGTATGACCTAATGACTAGAGCCACCTCCTCAGTCAGGGGTGTTGGGACAAGCTTCCCGAAGAGATGACTCCGGCTGGTTCTTGAAGGCATTTAGGAGGCAAGTGTGAAGGAACAAAAGAGGGAGGGGACACTGGAGGGGAGCTCTGGGGGGAGAGGAAAGAGGTGTGGGGCAGACCACTGCGGGGTTTGGGGTGGGTGGGGCCGGGGCATCTCTGCCTTGCAGCCTGGCTCTCTGGTTGCTCTGTGGGGCCGGGGCCTGGGGGGAGTGGGGCTCCCGGCAGCCACGGGAGGCCTAGCTGAGGCTGGAGTCTTCGGGTCGCAGGGCTCGTGGTCGCTGCCTAGCCCTGGGAGCAGAGAAGGTGGAGGAACTCAAGCCACAGCAAGTGGGCAAGACGCAGAGAGCTGAGGATGTGGGGAAGAGGGGTGACAGGAAGGCCGGGGCATCTGGGCCAGCGGGGAGGGTACAAATTGGAGGCACAGGAAATCGAGGACTCAGTGCCTGGAGGAACCCAGGCCTGAGAACGCTGGAAATGGAAGCAGGAGGGGGCTGCCAGGCAGGGAAACCAGACCCCTGTGCGTTGCTGGTGGCAATGTGACAAGGTGCACCTGCCACGGAGAACAGTATTTCGGGTCTTCAGAGAGTCAGTCACAATGATGAAATTAAGAAGGAAATGAAAAAATTTCTTGAAACCAATGAAAATGGAAACATAACATACCAAAATCTACGGGATACAGTAAAAATATAGTTGAAAATAATGAAGAAAATGTCAATACAAAAAAACCAGAGGATAAAGAGAAATTGGCCTGGGAGTTCAAGACACAGTGTTTTCAACAGGGCTTTGTGTGGGCGAGCGGCGATTTGGAGAAGACAGAGCTGGGTTTGCCGTCAGACTGACCCGGTGTTTAGCAGATAATAAATGTTAAAATAACTTTTAAAAAAGTTAACCATAGAATTGCCATACGATCCAGCAATTCCCCCTCTGGGTATATACCCCAAAGAACTGAAAGCAGGGATTTGAACACATACTTGCACACCAATGCTCATGGCAACATTGTTCACAATAGCTCAGGGGTGGAAGCCACCCAAACGTCCACCAACAGGTGAGTGGACAAGCAAAAGGTGGCACATACATCACCAAATGTTATTCAGCCGTAAAAAGGGATGAAATTCTGATATAACATGAATGAACCTAAAAACATTATGCTAAGTGAAATGAGCCAGACACAAAAGGACAAATAGATAATCCTACTTACATGAAATACATAGAGTAGGCAAATTCATAGACACAGAACGCAGAAGGGCGGGTGCCAGGGGATGGGGGGAGGAAGAAATGGGGAGCTGCTGTTTAATGGGTTCAGAACTTCTGTTTGGGATAATGAAAGAGTTCTGGAAATGGATAGTGGTGATGGTTGTACAGCAACGTGAATGCAATTAATGCCCCTGATTGTACACTTAAAAATGGTTACAATGGTAATTTTATGTTACATGTATTTTACCATAATTTAAGAAAAAAAAAGTGTCGGAAAGCTGGGAAGCCCGGGTCCAGGGGGATGTGTAGTTTCTTAGGCTTCCGGAGGTGGAGCAGCTGCGAGGGTAGGGCCCTAAGGGGCTGTGGCGCCATCAGCTCAGGTGGGGAAGAACAAGGGCCCTGGTGATGGACCCAGGAGTGAAGAGGCTGCCGGACACCAGTGTGTCTGGTGAGAGGGCAGGGCCTGGGTGCACAGGAAGGCCACACCCCATGCCCAGATCCAGGAGGAATGGCGGGAAGCTCCTAGGAGAGCAGGTGACAGCCAAGCCTTAGGCCTCAGGGATGGCGTTTGGGAGCAGATGGGGTTGGAATGGCTTAGAGGAGGCGGTGGGGAGCCCAGAGGCTGCACAGGAACTGATGGTAAAACGATCTCAAGGCCCTCCCTCTATAAGCCCCGCACAGTCATCCCTGCAAATCTTCAACGCGGTGGTGGGTTCCGAACATTTTCAGAGGCATTAAATAATTTCTGAAGGGCTAAATCACTTTGGAAATATGTTACCTGCAACGATAACCTCTTTAGTGTTATAACCGGTCTGGTTCTAGGATGAATAAGTGCGCCAGGCGGGGTGTACAGTGATTCCAAACAGTTTAATGTAATTCCAAGACAAAGTGTGATTACATTTCTACACATATACAATATGCATATGTGAGTTTACAAATTTTAATTAATAAGTCGTTTCACCTCAGAGACCGAAAAAATGATCAAAAAGAAACTGTGAGTAACAAGCTATAACATAGTTCACCACAATGGGACCCCCTTTCTCACCCTACAGTTAGTAATATTACAATTAAAATAACTATATTCTTCTATAATTTTTTTCTGTTAAAATCATCTCATAAATTTACAATGCTATTATTAGTTTCCAAGACTAATATAAATTCACTCCATTTTTCTACAACGAAAATGATTAATTTAGAAGCACACGACGTCATGATGAAAAACACAAGCATTTTAGTAGCAAGGACTTGATCAGTTAAGAATTAGTTTTCTTGTAAAACATTCTAAAGCCAAGTAAAATATCCATTCTTATAACATACCTATAATATGAGACTAAGGAATAGGTTACATATAGGTCTACAACACGTTGGTTTGTCTTTAAAAAAAAGTAGACATTTATAAATAAAAAAGAAAAGAGGGACAATTCACATAGGAAAAAGAGGTACACGAGAAAATACTGTTGCACGCAATAATTTCCACACAGATTAACATGGATTAACACTTTTTATTACAGAAACCGTACAGTGAAGGAACACAACAGACCAGGGCTACCATAGGGTTGTTCGGATTGAGCTGAGATGACCTGGTAGAGAAAGATCTAGGCAAGATGACCCTGGGGAGGGAGCCACGTTCCTTGAACTGGCGCTGAGTGTGGCCAGGTCTCTTCTTCCCTGTGCTCATCGTGGGGAGTGAGTCCTTCTATCCAGAGTGTCCTGAATCCGTGGGCAGTTGAAAGGTAAACATTTCTACAGATCCGTTCTCTTTCCATCCTAATGGATACCATTTTTGGAAACGTGATAGAATCTCAGAGGCTGCAGCTCAATACATGTGGTCAAAGCAAAATGGGATGGAAAATTCCAGTCCTTCTGATTGGTCGCCCCCCTCACCCACCTATGCCCTTGACGCTGGGACCTAGGGAGCGCAATGTGGCGCCCTGAGGGCCCAGCTGGCTCGGCTGCGGTGAGGTGGATGACGCGGCCCCTGCTCGTCTGACACACGATGCTGACTCCAACCTCAAAAGAGCTCCTCTTCCTCCTCCTCCATAAAGCTATACTTCTCCTATCAGAAATTTGGTTTGATATATATACACAAACATATATATCAACATCTATATCTATACAGTGATTCTACTAAACTAGAAATTCTGCTGCCCCAAAGTACGACTTTTTTTTTTTTATCTACTTCATTTGGTTAAAAAAATGCACACAGAGAGGATGAAGAGATGCTTTGGGGGCCAGAGATGATTGTGCCCTGGAAAGTCCACAGAGGAAAGGTTTAAATGAGCAGTAACCCAGACGTGGGGAGAGTGACAGGGTGGTTTAGATAGCCCCAACAGGAGTATCTGCTTTGGGGGCAGGGGCGGGGCTGCTTATATTCTGTTCAGAAGTCACAGAAAGCTACCAAGGGTGGGCACAGTCAAGTCACGTTCCACTTCCCAAGTTCTTCCTTCTAACCTGAGCCAAACCATTTAGACAACAGCGACCGCTCCGCTGCCCCTTCAACCCAGCAGGCCACCGTCTGGCAGGGAGGCAAGGCCACCGCTCTCGAGGCTAAGTGGGCCCGGCCCTCCTTGCTGGTTCTTGAGCTTCCTGGGAGTCCTGGGTGCCTGGGATAGAGCTGTGGCGACAGCAGGGCAGAGGCAGAGGGGGCCACGGGGACAGTGACCTAACACAGGGAAGGGGGCGGCGCCAGGAGAGAACTGTTTGGAGATTGGTTGAAGGGAAACTGGCGAGAGCAAAGGCAGAGCCTTTTTTCAGATATAATACACTTAACTTTCCAAATAAAACAAAAAAGGCAATTTCTATACTTCTAGTTTTAAAAAATATGGGTAAGCCCCAAAGACAGTGACACACGATTCATTTGGTTAGTTCATGTGAAGGAAAAAAAACTACAGACAGGAGACTGGGAGTATGATGGTGGGGTGAGATGAAAAATACTTCACAATAACATCTGTAACAAAAAGCTGTCTAAGAACACACCGTCAGTGCAGTTCCCAGGGCAGAAGCAAATGTGTTATTATTGTTATTTAAAAGCTCCCTGGTCCCAGGTGTTTTGCGGTTTGCTAGAGGAATGCCCTTTAGGTCACAGCAGGTCCTCTGCAGTTTGGTTGTGGCACAAGGAAAAACAAAAAATGAATCAAAACTCTTAGGGAAACTGGCATCTCCCAAGGCTGTTCCTTTGTGATGGGGGCCCATTCCCGCCTCTGAGGCATCTCTCTTGTCACTGCAAACCTGATGGCTGCTCAGAGCCGGTCTCCGGGGACCCTGCTGAGCTGCCCTCGGTTTCCCCGCCCCTTCCGCTCAGCGGCAGGTACAACGTACAACCTCTGAAAGGAAGCTAAGGTCCCCTTCCCGCTGAGCTGGGCTTCGATTCTAAGTTTGACGATGACTAAAAAGTAAACACAGCCTTTTACAATGATTTTGTTTTAAAGGAGAAAATGAATAAGTGACAGTAGATATACGAAAAACCCAGCTAATGACCGTGGACATTAGGGTGTGTGGTCGTCCCCTGCAAAACACTGATGGAAATATTGCCAGGGGCCAAACTGTACCTTTGTGGCCACCTGAGTCCCAGTGTTTTCTACTGTATGGTGACTGGAGGTCAGTGGATCTATTAATAAGTTAAATATTCAAATCAAATCAGTTCTCGCTGCCTCTTCCAAGATGTCAAAGAGAAGGCCTTGAAGACGAGTGTCGGTACGACACGGTATTAGAGCTTCACGTCTGGCCCAGGCTCTGGGCTCACCCCTTCCCACTCAACCTGGACTTCCTTTCACATTCTCTTGAGTTCGCATGGACACCAACAACATGGAGGGAGACGCGCGTGTTGGGCTGCAGAACGGTCTGGGAAGAACACACCTGCCTTGGGGAGACGCGGCCTCCAACTACAGAGGCAATCGCTGGGGTTTGAAGATGTCAGTTATAAACAGAAATTTTCTTTAAAAAGTACCAGTTTAAATGTAAACTATAAAACACTTGAACTATAAAACGTAGCCAGAAATATGCTTAAGCATCCACAGTCAATTATTTAGTTTACTCATTTAAAATGTGACTCTCTTGATATCTTAGAAGGCTAACAGCATTTTACAGTAGCTAGAGACATATATACTTAACATGTTCATTTGAACATCACATTTGAGTACAACACACAAATAATAATCTCTTCCTTGGTTCAATTTTTGTTGTAAAGATTAACTATTTTCAGAGTTCACTTAAGCAACAACGACCAGGGTGTGCATTAATCATTATTTTCAGCCCACAGAGAATTCATAGTCTTTAAATCCCAAGACCAAGCTGGCTACATGATTTCAAAAAAGGCTAAAACCAGGATGAATGCCCACATTTGAGGTAATTATTGCCATTAGGTCACAGTTTGTGTAAGATAATGTATCTAAAACCTTCTAAAAAAATCTTTAGGTGTTCTGCCAGAATTCTAGAACAGCTACTGAAACCAACCAGGATCTCGAATTCTGATTAGCTGGGTTTGCTTCCAATGGAGTTAAAGTTCTAAAAGATTCTAAAACTTGTGTAAACTACCTAAGAATTTAGGCAAACGAGCCTGGAGCCAGTCAACAAAGAAGTTTTTAAAAGAAAAAACGAAACAAGAAACAAGAAACCCACCCAAAACAACTGAGCAGATACTTCATGATGAATGATAATAGTTTTTTTTAAAAATTAAAAATCTAGTCCTCAAGAATTTCTAAATTCTTGCCACCCTTCAACCAAAATAAAAATTCATCTATATTCCTATTAATCTCATGCCAGGGCAAGAGACATTCCTTCCTTGTGTCATAAAGTTGGCTAGTTTTTCTCAGTTTATCCAATTGTTGCTTTCCATTTCTTTGAGAAGGGTATCTATCTCAAAAGAAAACTTTATTTTGTTCCTCTTTCTAAGTCATCTTGTCTTCTTCTTTTTTTTTAAAGAAAGAAAAAAGTTCCTGGACACCAGACCCACATGTGGTACGTACAAATTTGGTGAGAACCCAGCATCTGGTCTGCCCAGAGCTGAAGCGTGGATCTATTACAGAGATCAGAGCTGTCATCGTAATTATGAAGTGCAGTAAAAAATAGCATTTTGAAAAAAAAAATATACCTTTAGTATTGCCTTTCTAGAATTAACTATAAGCAAGAAAAAATTATTATTTTTTTTTTAAAAGAAGAAAAGAACACTTTTTTCTCCACTCTTAGTTATAAGAGTTTGTTGTAGCAGCACTACTAAAGCTAGTTTGTACGCTGGAAAGAAATCTAAAAGGAATTCTACTATGAATCAAAAGAAACTCCCCAGAGATTTTCTCTAAACGTCAAACTAATTCTGTCCCTTCTGCCTGCCTCCAGCCCAGGCGCTCCCTCTCTGCACAGCCCTTCTGCGGAGTTCCACGGTGCAGGGGTGCTACCGGGCGACATTGCTTAAAGGCCTTTCTTTGCACATACGCAGGGGGACAGCTAGGTGAACGGCCGCAAGCTCGGCTGTGGAGCTGTACAGAGCCAGGTTCGAGCCCTGCCCGCCCCCCCAACCCCCGCAGGTTACGAGCTCTGCGAGCCACACGCTTCACGTGCAGAGGGACTAGTATTGCTGATCTCACAGGGTTATTGTGAGGACTAAACAAGACAACCAGTGGGCAATTCTCAGCACAGTGTTTGGCACACAGTAAATGGGAGTACCACTGAAGGGTTCATCAGAAATATGAGGCCCTCACTGCCGTTAATTTAAAAAGCGAAACAAAATCACATCTCAGTAAAGGCCTGATTAACAAAGCATTGAAACTTGGGGATTCTAGACTACCAGTGTGTTTCCTTTGCTTTAACACATGCTGCTGTGTTAGAGCATCCATCAGCTTCCTCAGCTGTAAATAAGGGGTGGCTGTGGGGGCCCCGTGAGATGACCCGCGAAGGGCCTGGCCGGGGCCTGGAGCACTGAAAGCATTCCGCGAAGGCTGGCCGCTGCTCGAGGGAGTCTGCAAGTTTTAACAAACAAGAGAGTTGACATAACGTGCCTGTGCAGGGGCCTGAGATGAGGGGCTCTCAAAGGCGTGTGGAAGACCCCCTCTGCTGCTGGTGTTCTGTGACACGCGCCCTGCAGGGGCCCTTCTCTGCAAACTCTCACCGAGTCTGAGGGTGAGAGCTGGCTGGGAGCTAGCTCTTTCTTGAACTTCTGGAAACTGCGACAAAGACGCGAGAAATCTCTACCGTCTTGGGTCACTACAGCGAGCGACGGTGCCAAAAGCCTCTAAGTCTGGCGTTCAAATCCCTTTACCCTCTGCCATTCTCTAGTAGCCTGAGATCTGACTGAGTCTAGTCTGGAGATTAGAAGTGAGAGTTCTAAGGCATCAAAGTGGAAAAGTACAGCTCTCCTGAGCTCTTGGCCCCCGACGCAGCCCGACTGCGGGCGGCAGCTCTGTGGCTCTCGCAGGACCGTGAGGTCACTTAGGCCCACGGATTCCTGCGGTGCCTCCGGTTCCCAACGCAGCAGCACTGAGGATGACTACTCCACTCCTCTTAAAAGATGGGCGTAGTTTTGAAATAAATGCAATTAAAAAAAAAAGGATAGAGAGGAAAGAGAAAGACAAATGGAATCGCATCACTAACGATGTCATTATTGCCTGGAAAGGAATGAGAGGAATGCCATTTTGTCCATCTCTGGAGGTGTCTTTGAGAAGGGTTCTTTGGCTAAACAAAGGAACAGTTTCACCTTCCTTTTCAATTTGGTAAGGATGTCTCTGGCCTGCTCTATCTTGAGGCTTCCCCACGGGAAATCTGTGAAGTATATTAATACATCAGAAGGAAAAGACAGACAGGGAAGAAGCCTGCATAGTCCCTGGGGCTGGAATGTGTCGTGGCAAAGTCATTCCTGCCGGCATCCCGCAGTCCCAGGCTGGCCTGCGGAAGGAGCCCTCGCCCCTCTGTTGGATTCTCTCTGCCGGCTGAGGGCACCTCGCTATTTCCTTCTTTCTGTTTTCTGTCCCAGCGGCTACGTGATGGGCCAACAGGCACGTTGGTCCCACATCGCACCCTCTGCTCGGCACCGGGCGGAGAGCTGGGGCGAGCTGGGGCCGCGCCCTCTCTCAACCGTGAACCATCAGTAAGACTTCCTCTAGCCTCCTCACGCCTCCCTCCAGTTTCCAAGAAAGTTTGCTCCGCTCACTCGTACGCGCTCACACAACCCAAACCCTCCCTGCACGCTTGTCAGAAACGAGTGTCTGCAATTCCCACGATCTGGTCGAGGGAAAGCATCCTGTCAGCAGCTGTGCTAACCCGCCTTCCCTTCCTACGTTCATCCCACATGCTGGTGTCTGGGCAGGTGGGGTCTTCCAGGCTGAAGAGGACGATGCCCCGCCGGCTCCCACAGCCCGCAAACACTCCAGCCTCCAGGAAGGCCAGAAAGGCTCCTCCGTCGGGAGGCAAACTCCGGTTTGCCCCAGCCCTTCCCGCTCCTCCGGTTACACCGACCACACGCTCCACTTCACAGTATGAACTGGCATCAAGCCTTGGACTCTCCCACTCCTTGGCCTGCTCACCCCCTTCCCTTGGAAACATCCGAAACATCATGAAGAGGCACTAAGCACAGAGACATGGGTGCCAGCACCCGGCGGGTCAGCAGAACCCAGCAGGCAGCCGCAAACCGTCCGTGGTTCACGAGGCTCCGGTTAGACGTTTCTCCATGACCTGTCCTTATAAGTCGTCCCCTCTTACTCTGAACGGTGTTTGTTTGAGAAGGAAGGATGGAACCAATTAAGTGGTGCTCTAGGTTATTTGTGGCCTAAATAAGGACTGGGTTGGCATCTCTCTGATGGACGGCTTGGTCCCAGGGACAGCGGCCTTTTATTCATCCTGTTTGCCACCGTGATTCGGTGCTGGAGGACCAATGGGAGATTCGGGCAAGCACGCTAAGGAGCGCACGCGGAGCTGGCCCCTCCTGCAGGGAGCTTCTCCGCGGCTTCTGATGCGCCAGCTCTGTGCGTGGGCTGGAGGAGGCCGCCAGGAGAGGGAGGATGGGGGAGCGCACTCACGTCTGCTGCCGTCTCACTTCCCTTCAGTGAGGCCGGCCTTTTCACCCCGTTCTCCCCCTGGGCCTGGCAGTTTCTGGGCTTGGGGGGTAGTGTGTGGGCACCCATCACACACAGTGCAGCACACTGAGGGATGCGGCTGGAGCCAAGTGAGGATGGCCGCGGGCCCCACTGTGCCCCTCCCTTGGCCGATGCTTTCAGAGGGGACACGGCCTGCAACATCTGAGCAGCAGCTGGACTTTGTTCAGGGTTTCCCTGGCCTCCTGCCCAACCCTCTACCTGCTTTTGGCTTGCTAGAACTGTGTGCGGGCAGGATGCATGGGGGACAGGCTGAGAAAGCAGGTAGTTAGGTTAGTGAATGGAAGGAGGGGGGGCGAGGCTGAATTTCCTGGGGGAGGTACCGCTGCCTGTCACTCTAACGTCAGCCTATCACACCCAGGGCTTCCAGGAGGAGGGAACTGTCCCTGCACTGAAGGATCTAAGCTGATGGGAAAGGGTGGGTGTTTGGGAAAGGGGCTGGGTGAGCGCGGGCAGGGATTTCTTTGCTTAAAAGTCAGAGGCAGGCCCAGGACCTAGCTGACAGATTTCAGAAGCGCAGGAGAGCGCAGAGGGCGTGGGAGAGAAGCCAGCTAAGGGCTGGACAGTTGGTGACTCAGCATTCCCTGAGCCCGGGAGCTGCTCCCTCAGATCTCGTCCTAGGCCACTGGGAATCCAGAAAGAGATAATATTGATGGTGAGTGACCATGTTGTCAAAAGCCCAATCTGGGCTGCATGAGAAAAAGGCTTTGATTCTTCTTCAAACTTTTGTCCCGTGGTGCGTCTTTCCTGACGGCTCTTCGTGGGATAGAGATGACAGAAACAATTTTCCTAATTCCTGGGTCTTTCCTTTTCTTTTTTTTTTTGCCTGACAAAACTGGACATTTGTATGTCCCTCCAGTCTACTCATATACTCACAGATATAATAAAATAAGTTTAAATATTAAAGATAAAACACAAAGATACTTGGAATAACTGTGCATTTGAAACCCTGACTACAGTATCAACATGATGATGATCATAATTACAATGGTAATAACAAAAATAATTAGTACAATAATATTATCTTTATGAGCAGCATGGAACTTTCATTCCTGATCTGGAAGAAGGAAAAAAAATGTCAGGTGAAAGAGTAAGAAGTTTCCAACGTAAGCAGACAAAAGAATTTTCTTCAAAATGAAAAGAACATTTTAAATCATCTTTTCCCCTAAGAGATCAGATCTAGAAAGGGCTAGAAGGGAACTGTGCCAGGGAGTTCAGGGTGCTATCCGATAAGGCAAACTGAGGCTCATCTGCAGCCAAGACAAGACGCCTTGGGACTCGGTAAGAGCAGATCTGATGGGACATTGCTGCCACCTGGCTGCCAAGAGTCCCTTAACAGACATGCTTTCCAGGCTGGCCCAGCTCCGGGAGGGACCTGGCTCCTGTGTCCTGTGAAGGCGTGGCTCCCCTCGCCCTCCCTGAACCCATCCTTTTCTGTTATCTCAGAGCGACGGCACCATCCCACCTCCGGATAGCCCACCTCCGGATAGAGACGGATTGATCACGCCTGAGGACACCACCTCTCTGCTGCCAGCGGCCTCATAGCGACTCTGCCTCCAGCAGGGGCTCGGCAGCGCCGCTGCCCGAGTGTGCTCAGCAGGTGGTGGTGTCCTTCCTTCTCGCCCAGGGCCCGGAATAAGCTGTTTCCAGTTTGGGGACCTATTTCTTTATAAGATAAGTAAGAATTTATGACTGGAGTGGGGAAGTTTCCAGAGTTAGTTCACAGCTAAGAGCTAAGTAACGGCTTCGTTACTGAAGTAGGGTGGATGTCACTACAAAACACCGTTCACAGTAGACGCTTCCGCGAGGCTGCAGAGTGAGGAGCATGGGGAGGAGGATGAGGAAGGGGCTGCCGGAGCAGGAAGGCCTCTTTGCACCTTGGAAACTTGGCTGTAGGGTCAGGTAAGGACTCAGCCTCAGAACCAAACAATTAGAACCACCCTTTTAAAAGGTCGTCCTCGACCAGATTCCCCTGACATCCACATTCACATATTTCAGAGATATTTACTGAGTAGAGGGAACTCCCCACCCCCTCCCGCCCCCAATTTCAAAGCCTGAGAAAACTTCAAGAATGTATCAAAGGTGCAAAGAGGGCAAAGGGCAGATTTCTTTGGAAACGTAACTATCCACAGGAGTGTTTTCCAAAGTGCAGCGTGAGACCGCCCTGGCTGCCCTCGTAGCGTGCCTCCGACCTTCTGCCCACCAGCCCCCTCGGAAACCAAAACCAAAATCGTGTCTTGAGCAGACCTGGGTAATGAATGTGAGGAAAAGAATTCAAGAGCAAACAGAGGCTGGTGGTTGTCTCCAGAGGGCGGGATCTGGCAAAATCTTGAGAGCAAAACCCAGTCCAGGGAGCTGGGGGAGAGTGAAGTGTGGGGTGAGTCTGAGGATGCTGGGATCTCTTTGGGGGGCCTGGGGGACGCAGCCCGGGAAGGGAGACGGCCACACACGCAGGCTGTGGTGGTCCTGGAGGTCCCACAAATGGCAGGGCTGGCCCGACGGGCAGGGCTGCGGGCACAGTGGGGCAAGGGCAGAGGCTGGGGAGTCTCTCTGGGTCTCTGTCCCCAAAGTACAACTCAACTAAAGCCATCAGATGCACCTGCCCAGTATCTGCCTCCCACGTCTCTCTCGAGATCCACGGACACTCTCCCTCTAGCTCCTGCCAGCTTCCCTGACATCCTTCCGCTAGCCAACAGCCTAAGAAAGACAATGGGCATTAAAGTAAAATTAAATCAAAAAAAAAAACAAAAAAGGAAAGACCAGAGTAAACTGTTACAACAGCACAACAGAAGAGCTGAGATTGTGTCTGACTAACCTCAGTCGGCTTCTTGGAGTACCAGTGGAAGTAAACCCTCACACCGCGTCTGTCGTTCGGTAAGGCACTAGGAGGGAATGATGTAGAATCAAGACTGCGCCAGCTGTGGTGGCGGGCCGGGGACGCGCGGGCCGAGGGCCGAGGGAGGCGGCGCACCCACACACCCGCACACCTGGGCCGCCACATTGGTTACATGCCTATGTTATATCGCTTTTTTTTGTGCAATTACATTGAGGAATAGTCTATTGGTATCATTGGAGTTGAACACAAGGTAGGAACGAGGGTGCAGAGTGCTACATTCTACTAGGGTGTCCACAACGTCCGCTAGCCCTATGCTACGTGACTAGGGGTTGATTCAGAGAGAAAATAAATCTTCAGAAAAGGAAAAAACTAAAGTTTGCAACACACGTTATTAATGACATTTGAGGAATAACATTGCTTAGGGATTTATCCAGAGTGCTCAGAAAAAGACAATCTGCCCCTCTCCCCGGGGGTTTTCCGTCAGCCTGGCCACTCCCCGGAGACCTGTCATTCCTGACCGATGAGCCAGGACTGGGCTTCACCAACCCCAGACCAACCCCCAAATATCAGCCTCCTCAGGCCACGGCCTGACATCCTGGAGGGGTGTTGACCCTTTAGAGTTCTGGAAAAATCCCTAATTCTCATGTTCAATTAATTAAAAATCTATTGGATTTTCATATCAGGTGTTCTTGACAGCGAAGTCTTCAGTGTCACTTGCTGTCATATGAAAATAATCTTTGAAAAGTTCATAGATAAAGTTTTTCAAAAACTGGGGCCCCCCCCACTTCCAGAAGCTTCCTGTTGTTCTCCTCTTCTTTCCAGTTGGGTGCAGAATGGGCTCGTGAGCTGTGTTTTCTTCTTACTGACGTTTTCTTTTTTTTTTCTTTTTCTTTTTTAAAATAAAAAGCATAGATTTCCCCCCCTCCTTAATCCCTTCCTTTTTAAAATGTTCTCTTCTCTGCTCTAAGTCCTCCCACCTCCTGGTTCAAGTTTTATTTGTGTCCCTTCGCCGTCCCTGTCCCCGGCCCCCCGCCCCTGCCTGCTTGCATTGTTTGTGTGCGGCATCTTCAGTATAAAAAGCCGGCTCCGTCCCAGGAGCGCCCTCCCCGCCTCCCCCTCCTCCCCACCTGTTCTCCCCCTCCCTCCCCCTCCAGTGTTTATATGTAAGGGTACTGGTTGACCTTGGCGGGGCTCAGTGGGTATCCAGTGTAGACGGTGGAGGCTGGCGAGGCGCTGATGTAGGTCTGGTGGGCGAACTGGGCTGGATACTGACTCGGGTGGATGGTGGGCGAGGGCAGGACCCGGGGCCCCATGCTCACGGGGACCTGGTGGACGATGCTGGCCGGGTAGGCAGTGTGCTGCACGGTGTGGCGTGCCGAGCCTTGGGAGGCCACTAGGTGGGCCACGGTGCCTGTGGAGCCCAGGGCAGCGGGCGCCGTGTAGGTGTAGAGGTGGGGCTGGGCGGGGAGGTGCGCGGCGGCCAGGTGGGGGTGGACAGTGCCGTGGCTGGGGCTGTTGTGCGGGAAGGAGTACGGGGCCTGAGCCATGGTGGGAGCGATGTAGGCCTGCTGCCGGCGGTGGTTCCCAGCGCGGTCCGCGGTGATGTGCTGCTGGGCCTGCGGGGAGAGGCGCCGAGAGACGGGGTTACGGCTGGCACGGGGAGGAAGGGAGGCGCCGGAAGTGACAAAAGAGCTCCCCTTGTACGCTGAGAAAGTCCTGACACAGCAGGCCAGGACAACACAGGGCTACAGCCAGCTGCAAAGCTGACAGAGGGCGTTTCCCCCAAAGACACGCAGGGCTGGGAAGTGGCGGGAGGCCGCCTCTCTGAGCGGCGCCTGCTTTCTTTCTGGCTTGCTGTTTCCAATTCCATCGACCCACATCAAAGAACCCCCTCCTGCGGGGACAGCTGAAGTCTCCGTGACACAGAGACGCAGGCTTGGGGCACAGCCTGGGCACAGCGCTCCGGACGAGGGGTTCCGAACCCGAGCTCCCCCTCACCTCACCTCAGAGTTTCTGAGGACACGGGGCCCCGCGTCCACTCTGCGATCCAGAGCTGACGCTGACCCCTCCCGCACGGCCCTGCTCTGCACCCCAGAAACGCCGCTTCGCTTAAATTTCACCTCTACCCCACCAGCTGCCCCGACTCTCGGGCCGCGCTGTCCCCTGGCTGGCGTCTCTGTGCGTGGTCTCCCTCCCCGCAACGAGCCCCAGGCCGACTGGGCCAGAACACAGTGCTTTTACCCTTTGCTGGGCTGAAACGGCGCTATGTGGGCCGCCCTATTTTTAACCCTGGCACCACGTCACCAAGGGCTCTGTAACATTAGACGAGTCACTTTGCTTGGGGCCAGCTCTCTGTGAACCAGTGAAACCAACTTCCCCAAGGGCGACTAGGAAGAAGCCACCGGCGGTCACTCAGGGCACTTTCCGCCACCAGCGGGCAGGACTGCAGCCCTGCGAGGTGCGCGAGGGTCCGCCAGTGACCCTCTAAGGAAGGCAACGGGTGGTCTCCCGGCCTGGAGTGCGGCGGGGGCCTACCTGGCTGAGATTGAGCGGCTGCTGCTGCTGGAAGTGGGGGCCCGGCCGCTGCTGCCGGTAGGCGATAGCTCCAGACGAGCTCCCTGAAGAATGACCGCTGGTGGAGGTCACGTTGCTGGAGGACTTGGACTTGTAGGAGGACGAGTGGTGACTGGTGTTGACTGCAGGGGAGGGGGAAAAGGTCACAGATCAGTGCAGGGCTGCAGCCGCCCAGAAGACGCCACTCCCTAGCGAACGGTGGTCTTCCAGGAAGGAACACGCTCCCAAGCCTGGCCAGTCGCAAGGCAGCCTTGCCTCCCCCAGACCCAGTGAGGAGTCTGCCTCGACTCTGCACTGGCAACTGGGCTCCGGCTTGTTCGCTTGGTTGGGAGGGTGAACGGCACCACAGACGAGGGGATGAAGCAAAGGAAAACGAAAAAGCTAGAGGCATGGTGAGCCAACAGCCTAAGCCCCGCGTCATGCTGGTCCTCCAAAGAGGTGTTATTTCCACACCTGGAAAACGGGTGGGAGGGATGTGCCATGGTTTGAACGTGTCCCCCGAGTTCATGTGTTGGGAACTTAATCCCCAGTACAGCAGTGTTGGGGGTGTGGCCAGTAAGAGGTGATTAGGTCATGAGGGCTCTGTCCTCGAGAGTGATGGATGTCGTTATCGAGGGAGTGGGTTAGTTATCTTGAGAGTGGTTCTGTTATAAAAACAAGCTCAACTCCTTTGCTCTCACACTCTCTTGCCCTTCCACCTTGTGCCCTGGGAAGATGCAGAGTGAAGGCCCTCTCCAGATGCCCGATGCTGGTGCCACCATGCTCTTGGGACTTCTAGCCTCCAGAACTGTGACCCAAATAAACTTTTTTTTTTTTAGAGACAAGGTCTTACTCTGTCACCCAGGCTGGAGTGCAGTGGCATGATCATAGCTCACTGCAACCTTGAATTCCTGGGTTTAAGCAATCCTCCTGCCTCAGTCTCCAAAGCAGCTAGAATGACACATGCACCCCACCACAACAGGCTAATTTTTTAAAAAAAATTTTGTTGAGCTCAGGTCTGGCTATGTTGCCCAGGCTGGTCATGAACTCCTGGCTTCAAGCGATCCTCCTAATGAACAACCAGAAGCTAAAATAACCCCTTAGGAGTCACTTGGTCTAGTCCCCTGACCCTAGACAGGATGAGACTAATTCATCGAGGGAATGGCTTTGTGAGCCGAACATGGCCAAACAAAGTGACTGTTTCCATGTTACTGGCAAGGAGGCTGAAGAATGCAAAAGCTGTGGCGACTCTCTGGCGGCACCTGCATGGCCAGCAGGTGGCTCCATCAGGACTTTGCAAAGTTTAATTCCTGCATCTCATTAAATGCAGATCCTGGCCCAGCAGCTCTGGGGTGAGCCTCTGCTTTCCTAACAAGCACCAGGGATGACACTGCCGGTCGGTCAGTGGCCCACGTTCTGAGTGGCCGGCAGCTCTGTGAGTGAGGCAGGTTATACCCCAAGTAGGATGGCTCCCCTGACACCCGGCCAGAGGAGGCGCTTCAGAGCCCAGCTGTTTTAACTCATCCAGCAGACACTTTTTCAGCTCCTGCTGTGTGACTACGTGTCATGCTAGGATGCAGGTGGCAGAGTAAAGGCTGGGAGTGTGACTAGGGAGGAGGCATCAGACCATGTAGATGAGAGGGTAAGGTCAGAGGGCAAACCAGGTGACAATGCTGACAGCAATAGGCTATGTCCAGGGAGGCCGAACGAGCAGGACTTGGGGTGGGGGGGACAAGAGTCCACGAGTTCGTCAGGCTGGGGCAGCGAGGTCCACTGCTAGGTGAGGCCATCTGCCCCACCCTGGTCTGTGGGAGCCCTGCAGGCAGGACCACCCCTCCTTGATGAAAGAAGAGATGCTTGGCCAGCCCCCGATGTCCCTGCACCTCATCTTCTCCAGGGGGTCCCACCCAACACACCCACAGTATTGATAGACACGGAACACAAAACACAGGAACAACAACAGGAAAAGCAACAGGCAGACCCAGACTAAGATACTAGGTTTCTCACATGCAAACCTGCACAGTAGCCTAGGAAAGCATGGGAGAGAGAAGGTCCTGGACACCTTCTCTTGCTTGCATGCCAACGGGGCAGAAAAAGTGGGGTCAGTAAGCAAAGGCTATGACAACACAGCCTGCAGACTGTGTTGTATCGTTAGAAACCATAGTTATAGTTAGTATTGCTTCTGTTCCTAAGAAACTAAAGAACAGAGGAGGGTTAATGGATTAGAAAATGTCTTCCAGGTGGAAAGACAGGCAGATGGTCCCCCTCCAAGACCGGCAGGGCAGGGCAGACCAGGAAATGAACACGAGCTTGGGGCTGGGCTGGGGGCTGGCTGCTGGTGGCTTCCCTGGGAAACCAGTCCCTGTTGGTGTGAGGTATGTGCACAAAGGCAAGGCCGACTCTTACACTAAGAATAGACTGTGGAAGGCTTTGTCCAGGAGAAGAGAGGGCACATTTTAAGAGAGAAAAGTAATGAATTACCTCATTTTCATTGTCTTTTGCTTATTGGAGCACTTTATGCATTGTATCTTGCATTCAGTGATTTGTTTTTCTTCATTAAGTTTCTGGAATGTGACTGAAATACTTTCATGACCTTGACTTTCTATGGAGCACAAGTATATTTCTGTGATTTATAGTTTCTGCAAAGCTTGCTGGACTCTAGAATTACTGTCTGGTGACACTGAAAAGTATAAGGAAGGTCTACGAGAGGAAAGACGAAGTAACTGACAATGTGAGAAAGACCTTTGGCACAGGAGCTCCAGTCATCTGCCAAAATGTGTTGTCCTTCGCAGACTCCCCCACTCTAAAGCCGTCCGTATTTGAGAAAGTTGCCCAAAGTAGGGGTGTTCAAGAGAAGAATCATGTGAAGTGTCTGATATTACGGGATAAGCAGCAAGAATGTTTCTCAAGTTGTCCAAAGACAGGTCTACATCTCATGTTGCTCAGAACATTTAAATGCTGGACCTGGGTACCTTAGGCAAAAACAAAAGCCTAATTCCGTCTCAACTAGGTGTACTATGGTAGTTAGTGTAAAAGTGGTGCATCTGGTCATTCTTGGGGCAGAGGGTACTAAATATTAATGAACCACACACAATAAGGGCCAGGCCCTTGATAGAATTGGGTTGGATCAATTCTATTACAAATCCCAGGTGACGAAATCAAAGTCAGAGAGGAGACACCTAGGCTGGGGCTGGCCAAGAGAGAATGCTGATTAATTGTCGACGAAGAGGTCTCAGCCTTGCAGGAAGGGCAAAGGAAAGCTGGAAACCTGAGGACGGGATTGTGGCACACACCTAAGGTGGAGGGGAGCCTCCTTGCCCTCCAAAACCAACGGCACCCCCTGTCCTGAGTAACAGGAGAGCCACCCCACTGAAGAGTGACACAGTGGGTGTTAATCAGAGGCCCCCAGAGCCAACTGTGCACTGGCACCTGGAGCCCCTTCTGCCACACCCCTGAATCGGAATCCCGCAGGCAGGTGCCTGGGAATCGGCATTCTTAGCGACTCTCCCAGGGTAGTCCAGAGCCAGCTTGGCCCTGGTGGAGCAGAACTGCATTTAGGCATTAGGACCCTGAGACCCCCCACTGTGCCCAAGCCATCCCTGGTTAAGACTCTCAAAGGCCCCCCAAAACCTGGGGCAGGGAAGGGTTTTTGTGGACCTAGCGTAGGATAAAAAATAGACAGTAAATGTTGGCTCTCTGCAGAAGTTCCGTTTCTCTCCCTCCCTCAGCCACAGGGCTACTGTGTTGGCATCCAACTCCTTCCTGCTCTGCGGATCGCAAATTGCGCTTGCCGTCTGGGCCCCAGCTGTGCGTGTCACCTCTCTGCTCCTATTACAACCTCCTGGGCATTTCGTGCTAGTTACATATGAGGGAGAAACACTGAGCTGGAAGGTCTACAGGGTGAGTCTGCAAAGGGACGAGGCCAGTAAGTCTTAGATGAAACGGGTGTGACAGAGCCTGGCACTCTGTCTGCTGTGCTCACCACAGGGACGGAGACAAGCGCTAGGGCAGAGCTGGTGGTGCTGCTGGAGCAGGAGGGCTCTGAATAAGGGAGGGGTCCTGGAGGGGCCAAGAGATGAAAGTAGTAACTCTTCCTGCAGAGACGACCAAAGGGGCTAATGCCGAAGGCCAACCTCCTAATACATATTTTGGAGCTGTGAGGAAACATTCTAGAATTTTCTGGTCATGCCTTGCTCAGCTACTCTTAGGGATCCCCTGTCCTGGGAGCAGCCCTTCATTCACAGGGTGGCCCCCGTGGCCCTGTCTGCAGGGTGATGGGAGTGCTTAGGGCTTGTCTAGCTCTGGAGCCAGGCTCCTGGGAGGCCTGGCCACGTGCCTCGGTGAGCTGGTTACCCCTTCTCCATCTCAGCCTGTAAAACTGGGAAAACCATGGCAGCTACGTGTAGGGCTGTTGTGAGGATGACATGAGTTAACATATGCAGAATGCTCAGGTCTGGCACTTAAGCATTGAGTATCTGGCACGTAAGCACTTAGTAGGTATCAGCTATGCTAGCTATTGTTGGTGTCGTTATCCTTGAACACTGTCTCCTGGCTAAAGCTGATGCTAAAGGACAGGTGTGGCCCCAAGCTAGAACAATCAGTTCTGGTCTCCTGGAAATGGGGGATTGGGAGCCTGGGCGTCGCTGGCCCTGAGTCAGGGTGAAGGCAGCTCCAGGGCAGGCAGCGGGCCTCCCGAGGCTCCCGTCCCAGGAGTTCTGGCTCCTGCCCGGCCTGGACTAAGTTGTTGAACTTTTCCTCAACCCTGCATCCTTCCAAGAAATTCTTTGTCTTAAGCCAGTGCAGAGTTCACTCTGCTGCTTTCCAAAGGAACCTTAACTGACCCAAGAGACCTGAGAAGGCCACGGGAGAAACCCTCAAGGGTCCTCCCTGCACTGAGAGCCACAGGAGGGGGAAATACTGTGAGAAAATGGACTGCTCTTCAAGCAGCACTCACTCAGCCTGACCTGAGCTCTCCGGTGCTCTGGAGGTTCCAGCTGGGGTAGCTGTGGTGGCTGTGACGGGCCTGTGCCTCAGCCTATGCCAGTCACCTGGCACCAGGGAGCTGAACAAGGCTGCTTTCCTGAATTTTCCAAGCCTGGGAAGATTTTGCCCAGAGGCACACATTAGTGTTGAGACCACTGGCTGGGGAAGGGCAGGCACCAGGCAACAGGGGCGTGACCTTGGCCTTGCACATTAAGACAGAGGCGGCCTGTCTCATGTACTGAATGAGTTCCACCTGCAGCTTTGAGGTTTTTGCAAACATATTTAAAGAACGTAAATAATGATACAACACACAATATGACAGAAATTATATCCATTGCAAATAAAATATTTAAACTTAAAAATGTGTGCTGGATATCGTTTTAAACAATTATTTAACAGATATCTGAGCAGCAAAGTGTGTGGGCTGCTCTCTAAGGAATCTGTTTGCCTTACAGGGCTCACTGGTTACCACTAGAGAATGCTGCTTCCTGCCGGGGTTTCCACCAAGACATTTGCCCGGGTAGAAAAAGAGTGTTTGGAGAGAGATGTCCTCATGGCATTGTGGAAGGGCCTGCTTCATTTTCTTTTCCTCAAAGGGGTGCCTCATTTTGGGGACTCCAGCCTGGCCCCTGTCAATGAGAATGCCCACCCTGGCGTCTGGCACTGCGACAGGTCCGTCCTTCCCGAAGGTAAGGCCCCCTTCCTTCTTTCGAGAGCGTGCACGGCGTGGGGTTCAAGCTGCTGCGTGCCTCCCTCATGCGGCGGCTCAGCGGCCCTACGTTTCTTTCCGCCGGGACACTGAGGGCACCGTGACCCCCTGGCCCACAGAGCGCGGACTCTGAGGTCAAAGCCTCTCGGAGCCTGCATGGTCTTGACAGAAACAGCACTGCTGGGGACTAACGGGGTTTGGAAATGGAGCAGCTTTGGCAGCATGCTGAGATGGCTGCATTTAAGGAAAATTTCTTCAGAGGAAAGGTAGCTGGGGTAGCTACAGAGTCCGGGAAAGAGAACTTGTGACGTGAATGCGGGGAGGTGCGATCCCACCTGGGCCACCGCGCCACCTTGGGTTAGGACGAGGAGGCTGCGGGAGTAGAGAGCTTGCAGCTGTTTCCATTTCCCCTTCAGGCACAGCGCGCGGGTGCAAAAGGGGCCCTGTCCCGGGCTCTGTTGTGAGCTTTAGGGAGAGCATCCTAGGACACTGACCCGTACTTGGCAGGCTGGCCCGTGGTGCTGGGCTGGAAAAGTCCCTAAAGACCTCGTCCCGAATCCCACTCTCCACCCTCGGTGCCAGCACACGCATGGCCTCCACCCCCCGGGCCTTACACGTGGTGACCACCCTGGGAAGATGCCCAGTTTTCTATAGCAACCCCAGGCCCTCCCGAGGAATTACAGCTTCTCACATCTAAACGAAACCTTCCTGGCAGTTTGTATTCCTTCCCTTCTAAATGGTGCCGTCATGAAGGTGCTGACTGGCTTGGGGCTGGGGATGGTCCATGGCAGAAAAGCAGAACATGCAGATTTCTTCCGGTTTAGTCCCCAAATTCTTTCACGGTGAGCATGAACCAGGGAAACGCTGAATAGATGCTACCAAATCTAGGGGGAGCTGACTTCATTCAGAAGGTTAAGTTCTCAGCCTTTATTCTAGGGCCCAATTTTCAGGACAAGCTTTCACAGAATGGGAGAAGTCCTGTTAATAAAGCAGCACGTGCAAAGAGAAACACACTCGGCTCGGATCTCTCCTCCCAGCAGTGGAGAGGAGCCTAATTCACCCTCACCGAGCAAGGCTCAGAGAAGGTTCTTCCCACACGGGGCGTCCACCTGCCACCAGGGCTCCCTGGCAGGAAGTGATGCCAGATGTCAGCCAGGAGCTCCCCAAACCAGGTATCCGTCCAGACCACTGGATAAGAAATGCACAGCTTTTATATTTGGCCACCTAGTCGGAAGCAGAGCCATTGCAGAGGCAGCAAGGTATTCATTACAGAAATACAAAGGGAAGGCGCTGCTTATGCGATGTGATATTAAGGCGAACCCTACCTTGGCCACTTGAACCAAATCCTTAGCAAGGATCATCTGCAATGACTGGGCACTCCTATTTTACTAGCTCTCACGCAGCAGCATTTATAGCAGCAGAAAACAGAAAACCAGTCTCCAGAGAGGTTCCCAGCCTGCCCTGGCCCCAAATTACCTGGCACCAGGCTGTCACATTCCACCAATACTTCGCTGGCCTGGGTTTTCAGGGGTGGCACAATGATCGTTCGGGGGTTCCCAGTGCAGTGACTCTCCAGGCTCCCCTTGGTGTCCAAGGTGTGGGCGTTGCTGTGCCCGGTGCGCTGCTGCACAGAGTAGGGGCTGGTGTTGCTGGAGGAGTCGGAGTAGGGAGAGTCGTGGACTGTGACACAACTGATGACATTTTTTCTTTGCTTGGAGACAGTGCTGAAAACATAAAGGGAGAAGTCAGACTGTGAGAAGGCTTCAGGAGACAGGCCTCACTATGCCCAGGGCAGGGGATGGGGAGGAATATGACTTTGTTCTCCCTGGTCCTCAGAGGGAGGCTGGGCACACAGGGGGACATGTGAAGACATGAGGGAGGGGCTGGTGCTGGGCCCACAGGTGCTCTGGAAACCAGGGAGAAGCTTCCAGGCGGGCCTGGGCTCTCCCCTGTGCAGCAGAGCTCAGCAGAGCCTCGGAAGAGGCACTGTAGCCTGGAGCTGTGTGGCCACCCGCTCTAGGCCACCAGAATGGGACATCTGAGCAGGCAGAGAGAACCAGCAAGAACCTGGCAGCCTGTGTGTCAGTTTGGGAGAAGCACCAAGCTGAGAGGGAAATGTCATAAACCTAGGCTTGGGGCCTGTGAGGTCCACAAAGCTTAAGCAGGAGGGAATGGATGATAAGGAACAGGACACAGAGTGAGGGACAGGACAAAAGCGGGGCTCTGAGGAGGATGAAGCCACACCGCAGAGTGCCCACATGCCGAGGAAGAGCAGCTTGAGCCAGGTAGGGCGCCTCTGCACCTCTTTGCCCTGACGGTGCTCCGCAGGATGACTGTGTGCCGGCCACCCGGGACCTCTGGAGTCCCCTTGTCAACCTCCCCAGCGCCCGGGCCAGGGGTCAGGGAAGAGATGGCATTGCATGGGGGCCTTGAGGAAAGGCTCCTGCCTCGCTGATGCTATGAGGGGGTCGCTCTGAACCCCTGGTCTTCCTCTTGCATCTGGAACTTCATACGATAGGGAGGAATTTGCTTTGGTTGGCTTTTGGCTGGCACATTTTTTCCAGAGATATTTATGTTACTGTGGTTACTTGGGGAAGCAATTCTGTCTGCCTCCAAGCTCAGCGAGAGGCTGGTGGGATGATGGATGTGGAATTTATTACTTATTGAATAAGGCTTTAAAAATGGATGTTCCTCTATTTTTATATATTGATCATTTATTTTTAAGAAATAACAATTGCCTAAGCAAGCTGGTTAATTTTCAACTAACTGGAAAGAGAGGCAGCTGGTATTTATGGTGCCTGATGGAGTCACAGCCACCCCGTGGGTGTCAAGGCCATTATAGCCAGACCGGCATTTCCCAAGATGGATCGCTGCCACTGTAGGCTCTGGAGTTTGACCAGCAGAGAAATGTGCAAACTCCAAAGCCCCACAGGAGCCAGGCATTGGAAGGACAGAGCAGGGCTGCTAACCTACAGAAGGCCGGAGGGGCCCAGGAGACCCTGGCTCTGTTTTCTGATGCCTAGCACTACTGACATCTGGGCTGGACAATTCTTCCAGTGGCTGCACACTGTCCTATCTGGTTCGGGGTAGAAGGGTCCCTAACTGTGTCTGTGGGTAAGAACATAGGCCCTGTAGCCAGATGTCTAACTTCAGCATGTGCTAGTGGTAGGGCCTCAGGCAAAGCTATTCAACCTCTGGGTGATTTGTTGGCGTCATCAGTAAAAGGTGAGTAATAATCATACCCACCATAGGCTTGTTCTGTGAACTAAGTGAGAAAATACATGGAAACTGCTTGGAATAGTGCACAACACATGATAAGTATTCCATAGACGTTAGCTGCTATTACTGTTGTAAGTTTACAGTAAGTTGTGATACCTTGTTTAACATGGGAAAACAGGTTTGCAAAAAACTTATCTAGGCAAAGAGGATTCTATCAGGTTAAGGACTTGCTGGTAAAGTTTCTTTTTTTCTTGTCTATGAATAAACCGGAAGACTGAAATGAAAGAAAATTAAAACTTAATAGTTAGATATCTTTCGAGATCCATGCTAGGTGCTACAGGGAATACTTGTACAAAGAAGTATGTGTCTCTGCCCTCGAGGAGATTAAAATCTCAGTGGGTGACAGTATAAAAACATGACAAGTCAAACAGTAAAAGCTTTAAAATAACCAGTTAAAGAGAATAACGGATGTCACAAATCCTTCTGTGATTAACTGTCAGATGAGTTGTACAGATGATAATTGTTAAGAACTGGAGAGGGTGAGGAATGAATTGGTTGCATATATTTATGCCTCTTCACATTAACTTAGATAAAATAAATTTTAATGAATAAAGGCCTACACTTCCCACTTATGACAGTTTAAATGCAAAAAGTCCATATGCTTGTTCCTCAAAAAGCTAAGCACAGAGTTACTATAGGACCTGCAATTCCGTCCCCAAGTATGTACTCCAAGGCCAGCAGGGACTCAAATAGACACGTGTGTGCTCGCTGCAGCATCACTCACAATAAGCAAAGGTGGAAACAACCTGAGTGTCCCTCGACAGATGAATGGCTAAACGAAACGTGGTACGTCCATACAATGGAATACTGCTCAGTCATAAACACCAATGAAGCTCTGACACAGGCCACAGCGTGGATGAACCTTGAAAACATTAAATAAGCCAGACACAAAAGGACAAATACTGTATGATTCCACACGTGTGAAATATCTAGAATAGGCAAATTCATTTAGACAGAAAACAGATTAGTGGTCACCAGGGATTGGAAAGAGGGAGGAATAGTGAGTGACTATTAATGCATACAAGGTTGCTTTTTGGAGTGATGAAAATGTTCTTGAATTA